>NW_027472580.1:58156598-58756598 GCF_030347505.1 Rhynchophorus ferrugineus | reverse complement strand
TGATGGTCCTTCTTTTTCAAGGTAGCCAATGAAAATTGTTCCATGCGCATCCCAAAATACAGACGCCATAACCTTGCCAGCGATTGTTGCGTGTTGCTTGATCATCTTCAAATACTGCTCCGAATCATCAACTCTTCGTTGTAATGATATGATGTACACGTTCAGTTGATATCTTTAGAGTATCTACTATTTCATCCAATTTCAATTTACGGTCATGCAAAATCATTTTGTGGATTTTTTAATGTTTTCGCCGGTAACAACCTCTTTTGGGCGTCCACTGCGTTCACTGTCTTCGGTGCTCATTTCACCACGTCTATACTTAGCATACCAATCCTTGATGGTTGATTTTCCTGGGGTAGTGTCCGGGAAGTCGGCATCAATCCAATTTTTTGCTTCAATTGTATTTTTCCCTTCAAAAAATAATATTTTATCAACGCGCGAAATTTCTTTTTATCCATTTTTTCACAGTAACGAAAGTTGCTTCACTCAAAATGCTATAATTTACAAACTAATGATCCGACAAATTTATCACGCATCTTTTGAGGATTAGGGCTAACTAAAAACATATGGATTTAATTCTAGTAGCGCTATCTATGTGTCAGGCCGGGGACTTTTTAATTGAAGTGTTATCGTAAATAATTTAAAATTATTTCGTATAGACCTACTATTATCGTTTAGTACCTGCTTTTAAAATTAGTTTGGTTGGTTAGTTGGTTTTATACTACTTCCGTCTTAATTTCGATATAATTATGTGGAATATATTTTTTTCTCTAAGGGTAGTTTTTTTTTGTAGAGAAATAATTATATTTCATAGTATAATACTATTTCGACCGCTCTGTAACATATTGTGTTAAATTCCAATTTGTAATAATTTAAAAACATTTGAATATGATAAAGATCGCTTTGTTCCTCTCCTTGAGTGTTAGTTCATTTGTGCATCGAGGCGTGCTGTACTTAATTGCTTATACTCCGTAAGATTTGTTATGGCAGGTGTTTTGAAGTTGATGAAGTGATAGTTGTTTTACAGCCGGTTTGTCACGTTAACGTGTCATCAAGGTTCAGGTTCAGCTCACCCTATCTAATATTTCAATGTAATAGATGAGAGTAGGATGCATTTTGTAATTAGTAAAATAATAAGAATATATATTTTTATGGGTACATGTGTAATATTTGTATTTTTACTTTGTAATAATTACTAATAATGAACTACTTACACAGAACTTTCTCTTACCCAGTTATTCGTGAATGATATGATGTACACGTTCAGTTGATATCTTTAGAGTGTCGGTTATTTTATTCAATTTTAATTTAGGGTCATTCAAAATCATTTTGTGGATTTTTTAATGTTTTCATCGGTAACAACCTCTTTTGGGTGTCCACTGTGTTTACCGTCTTCGGTGCTCATTTCACCACGTTTAACTTCACGTCCAGAAACTTGGCATCAAGCCAAGTTTTTGCTTCAACTGTATTTTTTCCCTTCAAAAAGCAATATTTTCTCAACACACAAAATTCCTTTTTATCAATTTTTTTTCATAATCACAAAAGTTGCTTCACTCTAAATGTTATAATTCACAAACTAATGATCCGACAGCTGTCAAATTTATACATGCATCTTTTGAAGGTTAGGCCTAACTAAGAAACATATGCATTTAATTCGAGTAGCACCATCTATATGTTATATTTTAAGGTATTCTGCTTGTGCAACTTGAATTGCACCTGCTCGGGTAAGATAATAAGTTTTGACTCATCAAGAACGCCTTTATTTTTTCTTCTTTTCTTCTGTTCTCTCTGTAAAAACTATATACATACAAAAAAAGGCTTAATAAGCTGATTAGACACTACATGTACTTGGTGCTTAACCAAAAATGGATTAATCATATTATGAATGACAAAGCCCAATGCACAGCATATTTAATCAAGAGTTGGGACCAAAAACCGAATGCTATTCGGATGCATTGAGAGAAATTGTTCCCAGAAACGTTCCTCTTTTAAATCAGCAACAAGAATATGCCTGCCAGACATTCATAAAGGTAGTAAATAATGGAACTAGTATATTTTTTTAGACACCGTAGATTTTCTGTGAAATATAGTGGATTGCCACGTAATAATTGAATACAACTTGATGGAGATTAAGCGCATCATGTTTTGGTAATTCCTTTCGACTTCATCGATTCCAGCCTACTTCATATCACGCTTAACGTTGCTCGTCAATTTGACTTACAACTTTTTTAGTTCTGCCACCTGTTGGTAAATCTAATTGGTAGCATTTAAACTTCACATTTACACAAGGACAATAAAACATTTACTCCTTTATGTTTCTGTATAATCATGTATGTCACTTGTTAGTCTATTAACGGTCTGTCAAACTATCAAACATGCTACGTTTAAATACTTTAAAGTTTTATTACATTTTAAAATTTTTTAGTTTTCTTAATTTTTCTTTATAACCCGCAAGAAATGGGAATTTTAAAAAACCTTTAAAAAAATATTAATGAAACCGGTAAGGTCGTTCTCGAGTTACGGTGTGACCAGGGGAAATAGAGATTAATTTTTATATAAATAGATTAGGAGAAAAGTTCGTTTATCTGATTTATTAGAATTATTACATTTTGTCAACAAAATCTGCCTTTATTTGTGATATGTTGAGACTTGATATATTCATTGATTTTGCACGAAGATCCTTTGCATTAAGAATGCTAGATCTATATTTAAAAGGGATGTCAGTATACATCAAATTCTTAAGCATCGTTTCCTAAAATCATGGTCGAAACAGAGCTAGGTAGGATAAAAGGAGACCGAACAAAGTAAACTGAAATTTTTGATATATATAAATATTTTAGTTTAGCTTACTCCCCTAAATATACTTATATATATAAAAGTTCAGAGTAGATTATAGTATTATCTATGTCATAATTTAACTTGGTTTTTTATTACATACTTTTTTCTTTCCTGTAAACAGATGAGAATTCTCTGTTGCGTTAAATCACTGGCATTATTTTATAATTTTTTGATCTCTGGATATATCAAGTGATAAAATAGGCATGGTCTGTCTATCCAACATGTCCCGACTTCTTATTCTTGAAATAAATTTGTTTAAGTAAAATAAAGGTATGTTTTCATCTATATACAAATCAAAACTTGTATAATATTTTCAAATTGTTTATTTATTTAAAAACACTGTACCTATATTTTTGTATTCATCGCTATAGTTCCATAAAATCAAAGTTTTAAATATTTTCTTTCATGGTTAATAAAACAACTTTTATTTATAATGGCTACGCACTTGTAGACGTACATTCTTCAACAGCATATTGTTCCGCAATATGAAAGGTAATTACGCATTCCTTGTAAACACTGCCATCATACACCAACTCTCCAACTTATGCGATGTATTTTTGTCGGAACGTAGCTACACCTTCAGTTCATAATAATGAAAGACGATGGTAAAGTGCAAGGAAATTACATGAACGCTTTACGTAGGCAACGTTTTATAAACGGCTACCTTTTTATTATTCGGTATTTCTCAGTTCTTCTCGTTATGTCTACCTGTACCTGACCATATGGTGAAAATTTCTTCGCATATGGTCGCTGTTTTGTTTAAAAAAGTCATTTATTATTTATTTTTCAATTACTAAAGTGACAAATGAAATTCATGAAGTTGATTTAATTCTCGAAATTTATATTTAATAATAACTTTGTTGATGTCATATGTATGCATCATTTTAACAACTATCGCAATAAGTAATTTTAATGGTGGAAGCAATCATGGATAGAATATTAGGCCTATACATTTTGCGATGGATTTTTTTAATTTCAAGTTTTATTGTAAAAAACCGATACAATGTATTTTATTCAAAGTATTGTCCATCGATTACCGCTACTTTTCCCATCTTTCAGGCCTTTTATGAATTCCATTTCGAAAGAATGGCATATCTTTTAAATCTATTCACAAATTGATCCGTTTTTTTTGGTATCTTCATAAGAACTAAAGCGCTATTAAGATAGGCCATGACTCATATGTCGAGACGATTAGTAACCAGAGGGAGCACTTCCCATTTTAATCTTTCCAAGTATATTTATGTATGAAAAATAACATAGTCGTGTCTTTGCTCATATTTCGGCCATTTTTTCGCGCAGTGCTCTGCTCAAACACATGAATTGAAGTCGATAGCGCTCCCGATTGTTGGTTTCATCGAGTAATATCTTCAAATTACAACTATCAATTTTTTTTGGTTGTCGAAACATTTAAAGTATCGAAACCACTATTCACATGTACAAATCGATGGAACATGGTTACCATAAGTTTCAGGTAGCCTTTGATGATCTTCAGCCTCCTTTTTTCCAAAGCACAGTGGTCAAGGACGATCATCTTACTGTTGCGGTAGTCGCGGGTTTGACCAAGGGGTGACCAGGTCGGATGTCTTGTAGGATAATCTCTAAGTTCGCCAGTCGGTAGGCTTAATGCCGAGGATCGTAGTTCGGAGGCCTCATTAAATAGTAGGTTCAGTTCAGATAAACCTTACAGAGAGAGACAGCTAAGGTCTGGACGGAGGAGAAGTGGGACTCACTTCTCTTCAATCAAGGTAATTTCGCAGTCCCGGACAGCGAAAAAGGCGACCTCCTCATCGAATCATTCGAAAAACAAATGGAATGCGTACCTCTTAAAAAGGAAGTGGTGCCAACAAAATAGTCTTTAGAGAGGCTAACAATCTAAGGAAAATAGCGCCTCCAAATTATCTCCAAAGCCATCTAGTCTCACGAAAAGTGCTACAAAAAAGCATCAGCAATCTTAAATCCAAAGAGGCTTTTGGATACGATGACATTTCACTACTCCAACTCAAAAAGCTCCCACACAAGTAGCTCTCGGAATTAGCCAACATCATAAATTCCATCATGCGACTGCATCACTTTCCAAAAATTTGGAAACATGCACACATAATCGTGATTCCGAAAAAGGAGCAGATTCTTCGCCTTCAGACTACAGGCCCATCAGCCTGCTTACTTCAATGTCCACGATTGCTGAAAGGGAGATCCTGTTTGCAATCAACCGGTTCACTGAGCGGAACCATATCATACCAGACGAACAACACGGGTTT
This sequence comes from Rhynchophorus ferrugineus, assembly GCF_030347505.1. Lineage (NCBI taxonomy): Eukaryota > Metazoa > Arthropoda > Insecta > Coleoptera > Curculionidae > Rhynchophorus > Rhynchophorus ferrugineus. The sequence goes on along the minus strand of NW_027472580.1, from coordinate 58,751,502 downwards.
AGAGCCAAACATTCATATGCACATCAGACCACTAGATTGGCCGCAGAAATTCACTTCGCCATGAAGAAAAAGCACAAGTCTTTTTAGACTTAACAAAACGTTCGACAAAATTTGGCGTGACGACCTAATACACAAAGCCATCGGAGCAGGTTTACCCGAAGACCTGATAATTTTACTGCGTTTCTTTTTGTCGAAGTGGTCCTTTTAAGTAAAGATCCGTAATACACTCTCCAGTCCTAAATCAGTCAAAGGGTCCCCCAAGGTTCCCCATTAGCCCCAGCATTATTCAACCTCTTTATGTCAGACATCCCAATGAAGAAAGGTGTTGAAACCCCCCAATATGCGGATGACACAGCTTTCTTCAGCAATTATCATTTTGTAAATGCCGCTCAGAGAAAATTTCAAATTCAATTAAATACCAAGATCCAATGGTTACATTTCTGTTGGTTCGAAATCAATCCCCAAAAAACCCAGGCCATAATCTTTCACAATCAGAGAGACATCCGCGCCTATCAGCTGAGAGTGGAAAAAGTCTCAATCCCATGGCGACGAAAAGCCAATAGTTAATAGATCTGGGCATCATCTTTGACCTTAGATTTCTATGGTCAACACAGATAAATAAAGCTCCTTCACATCTGCAGAAAAAGTTGCTTATCAGACCCGTCATGTTATATGGATCTAACACTTGGTATCGGTTTGTCATGGTTCCTTGGTTTGTCGGAAATACTCAAATTTATCGGGAAATTGACGCATCTGAAATAAGACGGTCCGTTTTCTCCTTATGCAAGAAATTCCATGCAACCTCAACTCTCTCCAAATATTCCCACATCAGATCTTTGTTATTCCAAAAGCAGTTCTCCAAGCCCTCTAAGGTTCTCATACCACAAATATAGCGCCTTCACGGGCAGTCCTCTCTTATAAATTGAGTTTCAGCTTTTCAGCCAAAAAAGGATACACCTTAGTTTGTATAAAGGAGACTAAGGTATAAAGGTATAAAGGAGGTAAGGATACATATATATATATATATATATATATATATATATATATTATTAAAAATAAAAATAGTTAATAGATCCTTTTTATTAGTTCCCCATTTCGTCACTCTTTCACAGTTCCACTCAGTTTCAGCAGCTTTTTATATCATTTCTTGTTGTTCTCCTAATGCATAATATGAGCATACGCCACATGTAGATGAATATCAATGGTTTTGGGTCTAATCTATGTTTTCCCTACTGCCGTGTTTTACGTTCTTGCATGTATTCTGGTGATTTTTTACTTTACAAAGGCATTTATTGAGAAAAACAGGTACAATATGTATTTATAAAAATATTTTCAATCATTTTCTACAGTTTCATTCTGTTTTTCTGGTAACATAGCAATACCCTGTCGAAAGTCTAGTGTTGGTTTGCCAGTTATCTTATAATTCATTTTCAATACTTCTTCAGCATTTCGAAACCATGAGCCAGTCAAGCCGTGCTATGCGGAAAAATATTATTTCATGTGGAGAAATGTTATAATCATAGAATTTAACAGTTACGTTGTTAAACCAGTTGTTTACATTACTTCACATATTCAACAATAAATATAGTATGGGGAATCAAAGTATAATATAATATAATAAAATTAATAGAAAAAAAACATAATATGAACAAATCATTGACTTTAAGTTCGTAATAGTATGAGAAAAAATATTTTTCTTGTTTAGCACAATGAGCTGACATTTTTGTTATTTTGAAATACAATCAACATTAGCTTCAAGGGGTCCATATCTCCAAATATAATAGCAAATAAACTAAATGTAAAAAAATTAACTTTAACCGCCATGTGTACATTATAATGGCGATAAAATGGTAATGGTAATACTATGGCCAACTTGTGGCTGAAGATATTATATCTACTGAATTTAAATGTGTAGACTATCTTGAAGAGTCATAACACCAAATTACAGTCAATAGATTATCTTTCACACTTTTCGAAACTTAAACTTTTTAAGAATTAAACCATAGTGGATATCAAATCCAATATTTTAAATTCGCTGCAAGAATACTAGTTGATTAATTTTACTAATCATAATTCTTCGTATATTTGATTTTTATTATTCGGATGTCATGTCAATATAAAAAATCATGAAGGAAACTTTAACTATTCTAGTGATATGTCTTCTTATCTTCAAGTAAAATTAAAGGTAGAAATATCGTATTGTACAGCAGCTGTCCGTTTTGAGTTCAATTACCAGTATAATTTGTCTTTGTCTTTGTCTGATTGAATTGAGGGAATGGTTGCGGAAGTATAATTTGGTCAAATTTAACTTTCAAGTTCACTGAAGCGGACCGTTATTTAATTAAAACGAAAAGCAATGACAACGACAGCCGCGCGAACGAAAGAATAAAGAAAATGAACGGAAATCGAACAAAAAGTAAAATAGAGAACCGCCATCGTGCTTTGTCGATTCGCTACGTTCGTGAACCTAACCGCATATAATTCGAAAAGGGGCAGAATAATATACGGCTTGCATATTATTAAACGCTGGGTGCTTTGGGTTCGCATTACCGCCAACAAACGTGCCGAATCAGTACCACGGCGCTTACGAACGCTGAACACAAACCGCGAAATTAGCGACGAAAGGGAAATGGGCTTCGAGTTCCGAGAACTTTCGACCGAATGCAATTCAGCATACAGACGACACGGTTTTGGGTGAATGGACAAGGTGATGATGTTGAGGATATATTACTCTACAAATATCTCAGGATTTGGCGCATGCGCATATTAAGTTCCATTTATTTTTAAAACAGAATAATCCGAGTTTGGCGCAGGCGTACGTACAGCTTTATTTACTTACATCTTTTTTATAGCGATTCTTAGATTTAATGTCGAAAAAATATATAAGCAGGTAAGTAGGTTCAGGAGATAAATAAAAAAAGTAAAATTTTAGAAATAACACATTTATTTAAAAAGTATTGAATAAAACGAAATAATAAAAATATAATTAATACATGTCCAGCCATGCTATTTTTATAAAAACATATTACACATAATTATTTTTTATAAATAAATATACACGAATTTCATAAATAATTGATTTAATATTGAAACTATAAATAAGGAGGGAAATAAGCATTGAAAATTTTTTGAAATAACACATTTTATTTTATTTATTGAATAAAATGAAATAATAAAAAGATTTTCTATATGCTTTTATATTTTACAGAAACACCATATTTAAATTAATTTACATATTTGAACAATTAACAAGAACTCCAAGAACCATGTAAATAAACATTACCATAAAAAAGACCAAAATCGTTTACAGCAAACCCAGCCAATATAGTTAAAACCAAACGAAAAAGCCACCACTATATATGAAAGCAATAAAATTCTCCTAAAAATCTCCAAATATGATCAGCTAGGATTGCTACTATTTTTGATCCACAAACCCCATTGTTTAACTATGGAAATGAATTGACTACCTCGAGCTTTCGATTAACATATTGTACATTTACTAGCCTAAAATGAATGAATTATCATGCTTTTCAGCTGAAAGAAGTCTTGGTCAATACATAATTATTTTTACAAATCAATAATTTATTTACCTATACTCTTATATAACAATGCATTGTATTTTCCTTGTCATTAGATCATTAGGGTGTCGTTTATAGTTTTATATATTATTTGATCCAGGTCTACTTTTGTTAACAAATTTAATTATTTAATTGTATCACTGTACGCTGTTCTTACATCTCAGACATCATTTTGCCTAATTTCTTCTTCTCTGATTCTCAGAATTTCATATTCTTCGACTTTTAATCTCAACAAATCCTAGCTACATCTTACCTATAAAATAAAATTTAAATCACTACTAAAATATATTATATTTGAAATAAATGTCTCACTATTACCAATTACTACAATGTTTGCTACTATTCTTATAATATAAATATATATAAATAAACAGCACACTCGCTATTATGCACACACTTATCCTATCTCCGGCTATGATGAATCCAAAGGCAAACACGCTAGGTACAATGCCATCAAGAGTTGGCTTCAATTGGGGTAAGAATTATCAAGAAATCATATCGCATCAGCTAATTTGAGAACTTCATTGTTAACCAGAATCATTGTTAAATATATATGGATATATATTTAACAATGGTTCTGTTAACAAACCCCAAATACCATCATAAAAAGGCAGATGTTATAAAAATGGTATTTTGGGAAATAATTATAAGAATTTACATATTTATATATATAATATATATATATATATATATATATATATATATATATATATATATATATATATATATATATAAATATATAAATTATATAATTTATAATATAATAAATATAAAATATAAAATATATAATATATATATATATAAATATGTAAATTCTTATAATTATTTCCCAAAATACCGTTTTTATAACATCTGCCTTTTTATGATGGTATTTGGGGTCTCTCTGCCAGGAAAAATTATTGCTATTGCCTGGCCTCTAGTTTGCCTGGGAAAAAAACCCTTATAAGTGCATTGTTTTAAAGAAAAGGTGACTGTCAGATACCGTATAGTTTCAGAGTGGGCGTGACATACACATCACTTTAAATAGGTCGAACCAAGAGGTTCGCAAGCTTTCACGAAAATATTTACGACCAATTCACGATAAGTTGATATTCACGACTAGTTATTAGTCAAATTTGTAAAATAAGATCGATCCGTATGATCGAAGGTAGTTCGAGTACTTGTTGCATTATATTACAACTATAAACGTAAGTTTAATATAAATAATTGAGAAACAGTTTACTTTTATTTAAACAAATATACCCAGGAACTAATTAATGTCAGTTTCATGAATCACTGACATCTCTAAGCAAAACTTATTTTTGACCCTATTGAATCAGCGTTCTGGAAATTATTTATGAATTAAACAAGTAATTCAACGAGGTCTTTCGAACTGGATAGAAGTAGGAGAGAAATTAACAATCAGTTTCTTTTTTTTCTCGCTGAAGTAGTTATATTTATACTTTATAGCTGCAACTTTCAAGCTATTAGTTATTCATCTAACTATTCGAATAAATAATAAAATAAGGGAAAATATTTTATATTTTAAGATATCACATTTTGGTGTTTTGGAAACTTTGGAAATAGCTGAGCTATTTCACTACGATTTTGGTGCCTAAATATATAGCCTAAATTGAAGGACTCTGACTAAATTCTAGTGGATCAGGTTTTTGCGACTTAAGAAATTCTAAATTTCTTCTAAAGGGTTGCAATAGTTTCTAAATAATTCTAATAGCTCACAGCTAAGGACACTTTGAGTAACTTCAGTCCGCCTTTGGTAAAACATGATCTGGCATATTATTATCGGAATTTTGATAAATTAGAGTCAAGGGATGGTTTGTGGGTTTCAAAATCTTTCTTAATGATATGCTTTCCAAATTTGAATTCTTTTAAACGCAGTGTTTTGAAGTCCCATCAGCCTAATCTTATATACTGACTGTAATATGCCTTCTAACAGTGCCTTAAGGGATGGTCTTCATCCTTCAAACAGCGTGAGAATAGTTCCGAGATTAACAATTAGACTGATTTGGTTACGTGTTCAGACGCAGCATACAGCATTGTATCTTTTTTTAATTAGAATAAAATGAAATGATAGAGTCTTGTTTTAGAACTAATTTACAAACTGCTGTTTTGGACCGACTCCACTGTGTCTATAATATAAAAATCATTCTCTATAAAGAAGTTTTAAGTAATTGTTTTATTATGTTCTAGCTACTACAATCATTTAATTGAGTCAACGACTAGCAAAGTGCTTGAATTGACAGTATATATATGTTATTTCTTTCTTTATAATGAACTTTTATCATAGCCTGATTTGTTTTCCTAGTACGAAACACCATTCTATCACATAACAGTAAAAATTTTAACAACGGAAAACTAAAAATACTCTAACTTTTTTAGTTAATTTATGTGATGAGAAAGTATGAAAACAATCAAAATATCTTGAAAACCAGGATTAAAGCACTTGGCCTAAGTGCTATTACGTATTACTTTATTTTTTACTTTGTTAAATTAGTAGCTGGAGTAAAACTGCTAATTAGAGAGCATATTTTAAAATATTTCTCTGTCGATAAAAGTATCGAATTCGAATTAAAATTTACCGTTAGTTAATATCACGACACGTAGGCCGTAACCTTTGGAACAGATTTTGGCACGTTCCAATTACACAGCTTTTTTTAATGAGAAGTAATGGTCGTGCTTCCACCTATATTACCGCTTTTAAATTTTCTATTTGATACGAAACGTCGTGTTAGCCTTCATTAAATACTGATTGAAATTGATTAAATCAATTACCATCTATAAAAAAGATATTATTGGAGAGAAAGTAAATGATTAGTTAATCGTTAATTAAAAAGAAAACATTCATCATCTAACGTCTGTTGTCCATATATGATTCAGAGTACGTTGTAACATTTGTTTAATTTAAAAAATAATTATATAATTTTTTATTAATATTTATACCGAGGCAAATTTATTTTTATCCAATTATTGAGAATAGAAAAACCGATATAAGTTTTCAGTATTTTATTTTGAGTATGTTCACAGTTGATTTTCTCGTTTTGTAATTTGAATGCGACCAGTTTACTTTCTTTAGCAATGCTTTTGGGACGATTGATTGATTTCTGACCGATCAACATGATTTAATATGATGATGACGAATAATATTTTCCAAACAAGATTTTTCCGATTAAGGAATTGTTTTCTCGTACTATCTCTTTAGATAACAGTGATACACAGACAAAATTAAATAGGTTTTTGATTGGGCCTTGCCAATTCACTCATTCCTTCTTAATCAATCTAACAGAGAGGCCTTTGTAACTCAATTTTGAGGAACCAATTTCGGCCACCCATATTTTATCAATATTCAAAAACTTATTAGCTAACATGTTAGAAGAGGGCATGACTTATATGATTCGTAGACAGATGCTTTCTTGCTTTAAAATCTGTCCATTTCTTTGGTTTCCTTAAGGGAATCGGTTTTTATTTTAAAATTTAATATTATCTTGTGCATAACTTTATTTTATGATGACTTTTATCTATCCACAATTTTATATATTTTTGTAATTATTTATTTTTTTGTCTAGATATTTGTTTTGCTTTGATATTTATTACGTAAGTTTCGTCGTCGATTTTATTTAATTATTAGAACATGCGGAAAGGTTCTAGCCTCTTAGTTTTTGCTAATATTTCTAAGTTTGTGGTGATGGTCCCCAAAACATGCTAGTGCATTAGAGATACTCTAAACCAGTTTTATCAAGCAATCAAAAATGGTTATAATTTATAGGGTATGATAGTTGCAATCATGAAATACTATTATATTTAGTTACAAAGATAGATTGTCAATTATGAAAAGATGTTTAAAACAATGAGAGACAACTGAAGTAATCTACGAACAAATTCGCCAAATTAATGGAAACTTCGCAGAAACACAATAAATTGTCACTTGTCATTGAGCATACTCATTGTAACTTCAGATCTGAACTTTTATGAAACTGTACCGGTCTTAGAACATGCTAAACCTTATATTTGGTAATTATCCTAGGGTTTTGGTGAACGGCGACAGAACTTATGGAAACCAAGAGACGGTAATCCCAATAATTCATTTCATATTATTATTTAAAGCTTCTCAGGAAGCATAAGTGCACCAAAAATGTATAAAAAACAAAAATTCGTATATAATGGGATTTTAGTGCCCTTCAATTGTTTTTAAAGGGTATTATTATCTCATAGGCACTTTCATCTGCTGAAATCATACCTCACGGACAGACATTTTATTGTGAGACAGGATGACGAATGCACTGACCTACATCCAATATATTCAGGTGTTCCTAATGTTGTCGGTCTATTGTGATATCTATTGTATACCGACCTACCGACCTCAGGAAACACAACACTGCAACATATGCTGACAATACAGTGGTTTTATAATCACACGAGAATCCAATATCAGCCACAAGACACCTCCAATTTCGGCTAAAGATAGTCGAATTGTGATTGAAAACCTAGCGTATAAAGTAAATGAGACAAAATGTACTAACGTGATGTTCACCCTTTGTAGAAGAACTTATCTCTCAGTAAAATTGAACAATTGTGAACTCCCGCAAGCAGACAATATTAAATATCTGGGAATGCATTTTGATTGATTTGCATGCTTGATTGCTGGGCTTAAGCTAAACCAAATGTTTTGGCGGATCAAAGGCCTTCAGAAAATCCAAAATAAAGTGTTGCGAGTCACCGTCGATGCACCATATTACGTCTCCAGCAGACTAATGCAGAACGATATCTCCTTATAACCCATAACAAGTGTTATTCGGAGTGTTATCATACGAACTGATTAAAAAACACATAGAGTGGGATATAGTAATCTCTAGAATAAGTTAGGATAGACTTTAAAACAAGTTAGAATAGTATCTAGACTAAGATTTAGATTATAAGTTTCTACAGTAGATCACTTACTGTCATCTTCGACATGTCAGTATAGTGACGTTGTAGAACGGAAATCATAAAATAATACTTATTGCCTATGGGTAGATTGTTGAAGTTCTAAGAGGTTAATAAAAAATGGTAATATAGGAGATGTTAATCAAAGTTAAGGTTAGACATTTTTTTCCTGAACTTGAACCTGTATTGAACCCTGCTGTTCTCCTAATTAAATTAAGGGTATTGGATTCATAACTTGAAAAAAATATTACGAACCTAATAATACTCATTATTCACTGGAATTCGCTTCACTAATCTGTCAGAATGGAGTTCCAACTTCGTATTCTATATTTAAGATCTATTAACATAATTTTATTATTATCTCAAAAACTTCGATTCTTTGTCTCCGTCGTGACTTAGAGTTCGTATATATCAAGAATATTATGTCCAAATTAGTAAAAATATAAATTCAGATTATCATTTCAACATTCTGGGGTAAAGCCAAAATGGTGTAATAAATAAAGTATTGTTTTTATCGAACGATAAATGTGTTAATATCCCACCTTTTTTATTTTGATTGATAAAATAATATATAACAAATGTTTAAATACATTTTACAATTTTCTTATTTTTATATTCTAACAAATATACAGCCCCACAAACTGTTACAAACTACATAAATCTTGATGTGATTATTCTTGAGATGTCTTCACTTAATTCCAAAATGTATGATTGATGGCTTGTATATAATAAATTGTGACAAACATATTAATCATCTGTATTCTCATTAGTATTCTCATTATTATTTAAAATTCATATCTTGAATTATTAATATTATTGTTCTATAAATAATCATAAAAACAAAAGTGGACGGAATTTAGTAAATTGTTCATTCATTTATCTGTTTGTGTATAAATAAGTGTGTTTGTCCTAGCATCGTATCAAAGACAATACAAAAGCTTCAAACCGAATATTAGACATTGCCGACAGCTTTGATATCTAACCTTGCTTATTTCATGGTAATATATTTTTAAGGTTACTGAACTATATTCATTTTGAATTATCTTTTTTGATACGCTCCAAAAAATGTTTTCCTCTTCTGAAGTTACCAGCTGTTGGTATATGAAAAGACTGAACTTTTGATTTCAACAGTTCGACGACACTCAGAATTATTAATGCTTTTAAATATATCAAAAATGTTGTAGAGTGAACCTTTAACGATTAAGTGACTTAAGACGAAACTTAATAGATTTAATTCTATAAAGATAGTTGTTAGCATTTTCATCCATATGCTATCTTCCATAATGTGTAGAGATGGGAACACATTTACTTTACTTAACCTATTTAAAACATAAGAAATGGCGGCTAATGTTATAGTATAAAAAGTTCCTGAAAAATAATGTCCCACTTTGGTATTCTCAATTTCCAATAGTCGACGGCTGAGCCACTGTGCTAATACAATTCGTGTTGGTGTTCGAACACCCTGAACTGTGGAGCTTCTGCCTAAGTTCTAGTAAGCTAGGGTTAGGTAGAGTTTCTACAATGTTATAATGTCCAAATCTCAGGATTTCACTAACTAGAGGTGTTTTTAAGGCTACAATTTTCCCAATGTTCAATAGTCCTCTATTGAGTAATTGAGCTACTTCAATCCATTTGGTAGGTATATCTTAAATTCCAAGCTACTGCTCGAAATTTAGTGAAGTAAGCTTTGAGTAATGTTTTGTTTGACCTTCTGTTAGTCTTTCCTCTTATTAATAAATTGTTTGATTTTAGTTGAATTAATTTAAAAAAATGTAAAAATCAAATTTTTACTTTACTTTTTAATAACTTTATTTCTAAATTACGATTTTCCGATTTATTAGATAGATAGAGACGCTAAAGTTGCTGTTGATCTATTGGTATTTTAATCTATTTGGTAAAGCTTATAATATAAAAATTTGTTACTATTTACGATGACGTTATTATGTTATTATCAGCTGCGTATTAGTCACATGTCTTGATATATACTGGAAAATACATATAGCGTATATAAGGTTATATTGTATAGAATGTAACATATTACACTGGACCATTCAATAAATTCTTAGTGAATCGAACACATGGTGGAAAATTGCTTGTTTTTAATATGCATCGTGAATCGCTAGACACTTATATCAATTATCAGTTATATAAATCATATCGATTTTTTTATTGTTTAAACTTTTACTCAAAAATGTTAACACTGAAAGAGATTACGAGCTGACATGAATTAAGTTTATAGCAAATTCTGAAAGTTGTTGCCAAGATATTTGTTTGTTTTTTACTATTTGTAGTTTTAAATAAAGTTATTTTAAGCATTTGACATTTAACAGCTCTATGGAAAAAAGTATATCCCAAAAAACTCTGTATTGTATCACATTACCTTCTAATATTTGGTTAAGTAAAATGCACAAATTGTAATTCTGAAGTTCATCTATTAATAGTCTTACAATCTTATAAGCGTGTGCAACTACAATACTTCATGAAGTACTTTAAAAAATCTGCGTTTAGACCTACTTTAAGATATAGTTCTCTTGTGAATTTAAATTTTAAGCTAGATCTCTGCTTAGTTTTTTTTTTACTTTCCTTGACTTCAATGATAACATTTAGTAGCATTAACATTAACATTCTTGCACCATCTATACGTAAGTATTGCTCGAAATATTTGAAATTTCTGATTGCCATAACACTCATACTAAGCCCTAAAAATTTTATAAAATCACAATGTTGAAGTACAGGTATGAGTACAGGTATATCTCATACAAATTATCCAGTGGGACCAAAACAACGATGTCACTCGCAAATTTGGAACCTTTTTGCGCATAGTGAGTTTACTTTCAAACCACAATTTTTGTTCAAATCGTTTTTTGTTTTGCAGAAATAATTTCTCTTTTGGATAAAGTAAATAGGTAGTCTTTATGAGTTCCTATTTATTGGCTATAGTCTAGATGACTACTAGTTTTTCAAAAATAGTCATCTATGTTGTTAAATTATTTTTCCATATATAGAGACTATAAATAGTATTCTAGTTATTTTTAAACAGTGTTTACTTAATTTAAAATCGTATAATTGATTATTTCAAATATTCGAGATGACTGTACATTAATCATCTCCATTTGAATATCAGAAAAGTTAGCCTCTTATTATTTAGTAAATAGCTATGAACCAAAAATGGACGAAATATAATAAATAGTTCATGGTGTTCATCTTATATGTGTGCGTGGGAAGACGTATTTAACATCCAACATTCTCTCTTTAGTGCATGATTTTTTCCGCATTAGAGCATGCTTAAATCCAACGAGTTCCAACGTAATTAAATCAGCAATTCGTCAACGGACATTATTTTTGGCTTTAAGCGTATTTCCTTTTTAAAAACGTTTATTACTTATTCGACCGCCACTAATCCCAAATCAATTCTCTTTCAGTTTCAGGTATGGTAATCGTAATATCCGGACTCTTAAGCTAAACGACTGGTCATGGTGAGTTAATGTTTACATATTCGCATTCGATTTAATTTTCAATGTTAAGAGTTAATTAAAACTTTCCGAACGTAAATGAAATCACTACTGTGTTTAATGTTAACTTAAGAATATATATTTTGTTTTTGCCAAAAATTTTGACTTTTGGATTTATATTTTCTTTAATTTCTCGCAGATACTTTTTTGCTAATTCTTGGGTCGAAGAATTACTATACGATATCGAGGAATAGAGTTAGTATTCTTTATTCAAGTTATATACATATTAAAAGAATAACCAAGTCAAGATTAAAAATCTCATTTCTATTCAGTGCATGTTTTCCAGCTTTTTCTAATTTTTTAATAACTTCCCAATAATAAAAGCAGTAGAATTTATTTGATTTAAAGTATTATCCATCGATAGCCCCTACGTTTGCTCATCTTTCAGGCCATTGACAGATTCCATCTCGAAAGAGAGCTGCATGTTTGAATGCACGGCGAATAGGAATGTTTCCAAGCATGTTTTCACAATAACGTCTTTCTCCTTGCTCATATTCTGGACGTTTTCGCGAAGCGCATCAATTGTAATCGACAGCGATCCCCATTGGTTTTATAGAGTTCAAATTCTCGTCATCAAATTTTTTTGTCTGGTTTTCGGTGTCAAAATCACCACTTTTAAAACGTTGATTCATATGCTACAATCGATGGAGCATGGCTATCTTAAGCTTCATACGATATTCGATGATCTTTATTCGCCTTTTTCTTCAAATTGAATTGTAGAAGTAACTTCCCGCATATGTGATTTACTCGGTTCAGACATTATAAGTTCAGAGATTTTCAACGCACGGAAAGAAACCATTTTTTCACAGTGCGACTTCAACAGTTTGTTTTAAATGTATCCGATACGATTTATTAAAATTTATTTATAGACCTCAGAGGGTTTTTCAATGTCCTCAAAATAGGCGTTTGTTTCAGTGATGAATTCACCTTCAATCCAGCCAGCCATTTCTAATGGTTTCTTATTTAGCTTGGTCTCAAGGGCAATCAAACTGAAGCTAAATGACGCAGCTTGTTCAAATCTGACAGTGGTTGGATTAATAAATGTGAACAGTGAGACATTGAAAGTTACGACTCTGCTGTAGAATGATGCAGAAGTATAATTAGTCAGAAATTTCATCAGTTTTAAGGGTTGTACTAGCAGTAAATTAATATTATACTGGATATGATTTTGTTTGATTTAATTGCTTTGAAAATTAACATAATCATAACAAAATCTGAATTTATTGTTTTAATAGTTATGGTCGAACCAAACTTATTTTTTATCCGAAAAAGTGACATAGTAACGTTTTTTCAGTTAACATAATTCGTTATTAACATTGTTCGTAAGAACATAATTCAGTCACTATAGAACTTCGGAGAACTTCTGAGCGAAAATCACATTAGTGGTAGTTAGTAGAAAATCGAGTTAATGGCTTGGCCAGGTCCGAGCTAATGAGCATGATTATTCAACATGTAAAGGAGCTCCTTCATTGGAGTTCACAGCCTTTTTCCCTGATCACGACGTTTTGTGCATGTTATTGTCAAAATTGATCAATTGAAGCTAGTTTACGTTACCCGCAATCATAAACAGGTCCATCAGAACGATCGGGTGACCGTGGCAAGCTTCAACGTTAATATTAGTAATAAGTATATAGTAACTGGAAAACTAATTCTCGCTTAAACATAATTTCCTTTGATCCTGCGTAATGTAACTTTTCGGAAATAGAGAAACGAATTATGAGGAAAATGACCTTCTGGAATCTTCATTTTCAAAACGCACTAACGTAGTATATTGAGAAAGAAATGCTATTTATATCTAGTTTGTTCTATAGTGCGTCATAATATGATTTCATTGAATAAGTATTATTAACCATCCTGTCCAGCTGCCTATCTGTTAGGAAAACCTGAAATTCCTTTCTCTCCTACCATATATGATAAATCTAATAAATTTTTATTTTTTTAAATTAATATTTGATTAATGCGCGAGATGTAGACCTATACTACAAAGACGAACTTTTTATAGGGGCATAGATGGTATTAAAATAACTAGTTTAAAGTTTCACAACGTATGAGTAAACAACAAAATGCATTTTGCGGGTTAACATCTTCACAGAACCCATTAAGACGTGTCTAAATATACAGCGGTTTGCACGTTCCTGTTTATTTTCTTATGCGTATTTTACATTTAAGGATTTTCTTCATTTGTTGTTATAGAAATGTATACAGAATCACACAGGTCCGTACTTTTGCACGGGTCGCAAATGCAAGTCGAATTTATGAACCGCTATCCAATCAAAAACGTTTTAGACGTAGTCGAATAAAACACTGACATTCTTTGCTATCAATCCACCTTTCTTGTTAATATATATTATTATTACCATATTTAGTAACACAGTACTTCTTCTTTTCAATGATCACTAACACAACATTTAACAGAAGTTGTCAAATACAGTCTTTAGTTATTTATTAACCGCTTTTCTGGTTAGTGATTCTGAACATGCCACAGAAGTGTTATTCCTGGTACTGAATTATTATTTCTCAAATATTTAGGTTTAATTATGATTGTTTTTAAAAAGCAACTGTTTCGATAAATAAGGAGGAAAGTTTTATGGAATTGTTGTCTTTTGTTATTTCTCATAAGTCATCTTTTATCTCTACAAGGTGTCAATAAAATACATAGAAAGTCATAAATTACATTTTCGCATCAATAAGACAGTCAGATTTAAGGCTGACCTAATCGTCTGATAAAATATAAGTAGTGATCCATAATGTTATTAAATCTATATGTGCTTACATTATTCAAATTTGATGTAGAATATTTGAATCGACATAGAAAAGAAATCTAAAATTTTTAACAAAATTTCATTGGAATATGTGAATGTGTGATTTGTTCCATTATAACTATTTGGCGAGAAAATAAGGAGACTATTATTAAGTTTATTTTCAGTAATTATTAAATTATTCAAACATCACTTTTCGTTGCTTTAATTATATCATGTGCGTTGAATAGGAAATGTCCATCATTCAAGTCTTCTATTTGCTTTTTACGGTGCTTGGGTCAAGGGTATTTTTAATGACAATATGACAATTGTGAATGAAGCATCAAGCACTCAAAGCAAAGTAGACGACCTAGAGTATTGTACTTGGCAGATGCTTAGTCTCTATAACGAGTTTATCCTTTATAGCCTTCATAGAGTCTTGGTAATTGGTATTAAATTTTCAAATTTCAGTTGAAATTTCCCAACATTTCATTGCTTTCATTGCTGTGTAATAGGGGTTATAGCTCATCACTCTTAATACAGCATATATGAGAAGAAAGTTTATAATAAGTTATTAAAGTGTTTGTTAATTATTAAATTTCACATATTAGCAGTTTATTTTTTAAAATAATATAATACAAATGTAATCCTTTTATCAGTAATATCCGGTAAATGATTGAAAGGAAATCGCCGTAAATACGGCTTGGTTTCTTCAGGTGATTGAAGGTGTTTCTGTTTGCGTCTCGCATTCGCTGTAGTATAAGAGCGACAGTCTTGTTGAGTTTGGTGTCCTTTGAAATGAAAATAAGTTTCATCCGAAATTAAGATGTTGGTATACATCACATTTAAAAGTTTTTTTCTGGTTTTTGAAGCCGTTCGTCCAAATAGCAACGAGGGGCTACTTCTGGGAAGGTTAATTATGATCTACAGGACAACATCTACGCAATAATATTAACACAACACTGGTTGGCAACACCACTTCCGTGTAAATAATAACACACGTATGTATTGTTCGGATTACATGCCAGTCGAACATGGAACCTCCTCCTTTTTTTGAAGTCGGTTTACAAAAAGGAGTGCAGCGCGGCTCCAGAAAGCTAATGTTCATGAAGGCGCTGCGATTGTTTATATGCTGCCTTTATAATGGAAGCCGCCAAAAAAGTAGTTCAACGATCATAAAATATTGATATCGTTTACATTTTATGACAATATCGTTTACATTGTTTCCAACAAAGGGCTTGTTATACACAAACATACTACAAACATTCATGGAATGAATTGGGATTGTCAAACACTTTATAGAGCAAGTTAACGCTAAGCTGCGAAGGAATTAGTACAACGATCATAAAACCTTGGGATAAATGTGGTATGTTCAGACGAATTATCGTGTACATTGTATCCTAGAAACGGCCAAAAAGATTCAGTCTTGGTGTGAGGAGTATCCGAATATCCTCAAACATCTTTCCTGACCAGCACAATTGCCAGACCTCTTATGTTGAAGTAATGAATAGATTTCTATTTCCAAGAACATTGAAGCAATTGGCAGATTTTTTTGATAGAAGAACACATTTCGCGAAGGATTTCAGCTGTTTTAAAAGTAAATAGTGGCTCAACACCTTATTAATAAATAATTATTGTGCATATATCATGTGTTCATATTATTTTATCCATCCAAATTTTATACGGAATTTCTATTAACTATTAAATTCCCAACATCCAGGATACTGATTATTATGAATTCGCTCCCATCACCTTCGTTACGTCAACACAGTATGCTAAGTACTTTTAACCTTTCTTTTGAGACATCTTGTATGTCGCCTTACTATATATTTTAAGATAGTTACATATTGAGAATTCATTACATATTAAAGCAATTGTTGATGCATATAATTTTCAAAATTAGTAGCAAATTGGAAAAATAATTTAAAATAAATCATATACTGCTCCTCTTTATCGATGATTACTTTAAATTATCTGAACGAGATATTATGCAGAACTGGGGAAACAAACTAAAACCTCAGAACATGGCGACGGAACAGCGAAGATGGCCATGATGCCTTCCAATCATTTTGATTAGCATAGTTATCAGGTTTACGGTTTTAAACGCAAAAACAAGCAGACTCTGATACTTTAATGGAAATGTTATAGCTTTGTAAAGATAAATTAATGGTAAACCGTAAGTTATGCTTCATCGATTTTATTTAATCACAAATTGATCATTTTCGCACCTTTAAATCTTTATAAATAGGTTGTTTTTCATGTTTGCCGAGCATCAATGCCATGAAAGAATTAATACTTTATTGTAATTTATATGCTATAGTTTATTTATATATAAGTTATTGCGTTTTGTTCCGATAGGTTAATTAATTTTTCTACCACATCTGCTTTTTGTTATTCACTCATTTGAAAATAAGAATCCACAGTTATAATATGTACTAGAATGGATCGTTTTTATCTGATCTGATTATTGATTTGATCTCTGTATTATTATTATATCAGCAAACATTATTTATAAAAATATAAACAAAAAAATTGAACCGACTTTAAAAAATAAATAAGGAACTAACTAATAATTAAAAAATAATCAAAGTTAGACTTTTAACACAAAGAAAACCTTTTAAAATAAAATATATACATATGAATCGTTGTAACAACTAAATAAAATAGACAAAGACTTATTTAAGCTATCTACTACGCATATTTTATACTCTATTTTATACATACAATTTAGCTAAACGTATTTATTTATTTACAATATTATATTAACTACTACTAATTGATCACTTTCCACAAGTCGGCGCCGAGCCCAAACAATACCACAATAATAAAATTTTGTGACAGATATACAAAATTAAATTACGAGCACAACAAATCTACTTTATTGCCCCCTAGGTAGATTGTCGAACCAGTAAAGGCAATCATAATAACTAAACAGATTAACAACAGATTATTATTATTATTATAAATTATTTGTGAGTTTGATTTATCCCAAATTAATTTTCAACTCATAAATTAAAATGAACAACTTCAACGAATTTCAAAATCTTGTCGAACAGACTAGATATGGCTCAAATATTGTATTTTTTAATATTGTCAAACATTAATATACATTATTATATAGCATTATTATCAAACTTGGACAGGATGTTTGAAGCCTACGAGATCTAAAGGGAAATTTTTATTAATAGTGGGTAGTAATACTATATATTTGTTAGCTCCGTTGTCAAAGGTTTATACAATATTTCCTGGACGACATTTTGAATGAATTTACCTAACCTGGATTATTTTGAGCTTATTTTTTATTTTATTTCATTCGATATTCTCAAAATAGATTAACACCAAACAGGTGCTAGTTTATACTAAGATGTATGTATTTTAGATATCAATATTCGCTAATTATAATTATTTCATATATACTCCAGTTTTAGTTAAACTTCATTTTTGCACTAAAGACTAATTATTATCAATATATTATATACATTAATTAAATGTAATTAAAAATTAAGAAAGTTATTTTGGTGTTTTGTAGTAAGATAGCGTGAAGCGGTTATTATCCCTATACTGAAAGACGGAGATAACAAGATAAAGAGTAAATATTGTTAAAACTATCGAAATTGTAAAATGAAATATTTCAAATTAATCAAATGAAATTAATTATGAAGAAAATAAGACAAGATTGACAATCGTTGCGCAGTTACTTGAAACATTCCTTAGTGTAATCAAACGGAGTTCGCACAAAAGTATCGCAGCCGAAGCTATAAGGTCACAAAAGGTGAACTAAAGGGGCTTAAAGACCCGTGATCATAAACTATAGAGAGAACACCCTTATTCCGTGGATTACCGGCACAAACATCATAGATCAAGGTGTAAAGTCACCAAAGGTCGATTACAGCAAATAAGTTTCTTATCCGTAGACTATTAGAGTGGAGAAACCATTTAGTACAATTGTGCCTAAAGCAAACTTCTTTGAGAGGGAGGTGTTTTATCGATAAAATAATATAGTTTTTGAAGTAAAATAAAAGTTTTGGTCCCTTCATATTTCATAACATTTCGGTCTGTAGCATTCCGGGGAGATCATAAGGCGTTCTCTTTTCAACTCATTTAATTAGCCGGAATAAATATGAAGATAAAAAAACAGGCTGACATATTGGTAATCTTTCCACAGTTATTCGTGCCACTCCTTGGTGTAGGTGTTATTGTTAGTACTAATTATTGTGTTTTTTTGGTTATGGTTAGTACTATTATATAGAATTACATATAATTATTTAATATAACGATAATATATAATAAAATATAATTTATATATATATATATATATATATATATATATATATATATATATATATATATATATATATATATTAGGGATATAATGAAATGATAGTCAAATTAAATTGAACGTAGCATTTAATAATGATGATATAACAATTCATGGTCTTAAATTTAACAATTACTTGTAACATGTATCTAATAATCTAACTAATAATCTTTAGATAAATCAGAGATTTATAATATTACATATTTCTATACAAATTATTATATAACAATATTAATAGCGATTTACTCAAAAATTAAATAATCTACTGGTATTACAACGCCCTGAACCTTGTAAATACGTAGAATGTTCTTTGAGACTGTTGTATAATACTGTAATCTACATGAACTATTTCTATAGGTATGCTCCTCCAGCTCGTTAGCGTTATACCTGTCGCAAAATCCTGTTTCATCCATTATGGCTTCTCTGAAAATAAATATTTAAAAAAATTTTATTAATAAGATAAAATAATACTTACAATTTTTGCACTACTTCTCTTCGGATTTCTTCATTTCTCCACTCTGTTTCTACACTCTAATTTGCAAATGCCTTTTCCATAATAATAGCTGTTATAATTACTCATTTTATTTAATACTAGCTGACCCGACAGACTTCGTCCTGTCAAAAAGATTTGTAATGTGGCAGTTTTTGTGCCTACGTATTTTAAAAAATTCTCCTGAACAGAACCATCACCCTGGTGATAGGGCGTTCTGAATAAAAAATAATTAAATAAAACATATATAAGGATTTAAAAGTAAGTAATCGCTTTATTGTTAATCATGTGAATCATAATTATTATTATTATTATCATTGTAGTGCTTTGTGGTATACGATGTTTTTTGTTTGATTACCTGGCGCATAGATAAACAAATCTGATGGTTTTCCAACACGGGAACAGGCAACATACAATAGACCATGTGAGAAACATGGGTTTTCTAGATTAATACCACAAACATTTAATGATTGCCCCTGGAACTTGTTTATAGTCATAGCAAAAGCAAGCCGCACTGGAAACTGTAGTCGTTTAAACTCAAATGGCACATCAGTCGGAATCATTGGGATGCGCGGTATGAGAACATCTTCTCTTTTATACTTTCCTTTGAGTATAGTTGCTTCTATCACATTGTTTAGTAATTTTTTTATCGCTAACCGTGTACCGTTGCAAAGACGCGGTTGGTTGATATTTCGCAACATTATAACCACCGATCCAACCTTTAATTGAAGATTGTGAGGTGGCAATCCTGGCAAATCCAGCGAGTTTAAAAATTCCGGTGGATAGTTGACTACATCATCTTGATTAGTAGCCGAATCAACTGATTTATATATCCTCAATTCGCCTGTAATTTGTTCTTGAATTTTGAAATTTAATTCATTTACATCTATGTTTTTTGCAGCCAGTATAGCTCGTTCGCTCAACCAATCATGGTTTCTGTAATTTTGAGAAACATCTGGAAACCCCTTCTGAATAAGTTCATCTTTTGATCGAGTTAACTGACAAAAACTTTGAGGAAAGTTAATGCAGCCAGTCAACATGTCTATAGGAAATTTGCCATTACCAATGTCAATGAGTTGTTTAGAGAATATGTTTCCAGATTGGTCATTTTGCAACTCGACATGCATATTCTTGCTTAAATGAAGTACTTTGACATGTTTCCACAAATTGGAGGACTTTAGACATGCATTGAGTTCATCAGCTGGCGTTGATCGTGGAATCACTGGCAATGTTTGACGAAAATCTCCTGCTAATAAAATCATTGCACCACCAAATCGGTTATTATTGCTACGTAGATCTTTTAAG
This sequence comes from Rhynchophorus ferrugineus, assembly GCF_030347505.1. Classification (NCBI taxonomy): domain Eukaryota; kingdom Metazoa; phylum Arthropoda; class Insecta; order Coleoptera; family Curculionidae; genus Rhynchophorus; species Rhynchophorus ferrugineus. Next base: position 58,730,641 of record NW_027472580.1, on the reverse strand, counting down.
GTTCTGTCTAAAGCCTCCAAAGATTTTTTATGTGCCATCGTGCATTCATCCCAAACAATCAATTTACATTGCTGCAAAACCTTTGCCATTGCAGAGTTCTTCGAAACGTTGCAGATTGGAGTTTCATTGCTTTGCATATTTAATGTCAATTTTAGTGCTGAATGGGCTGTTCGACCACCTTCAAGCAAAGTTGCTGCGATTCCCGACGAAGCGAGTGCAAGTGCAATTTTATTTTTTGGGCGAATTGTTGCTAATATTAATGAAATCAAAAAAGTTTTTCCTGTACCACCAGGTGCATCTAAGAAGTAAATCCCTCCAGTTTCATCATTTGTTACTTTCATAAGAGTTTCAAATACATACTTCTGTTGTTCATTTAACAGTGGAAGATTTGTTTGAATTAATTATTTCAAAGCGTTGAGATCATACAGTCTTTCTCGATGCAACTCTTGGTTAAAAGCGTCATGCATTGGACGATTGGGCGCGGTCAGGCCTAATTGAATTAATAGTTTGTTTGACATTATCAAGCACATGTCCTCAATTGAAATCAATGCTTCATTGTAAATTTCTTCACTGATTTGTATATTTGGATTTCCCATTCTATTCCGTATTTGATACAAAATATCATCACACATATAATCTTTGTACTTGATGCACAAATCAATTGGGTTTGATTGGAAGCATGTAAATATGATTATAGAAAACAATGTTCGTATTTGATGAGCTTGTGATGATATTACAGCATCATTGAGAGTTTGATCCCAATGAGCGTCATTTTCAAGCAATTGCAAACGTTGACAGGCTTCTCTGTAGGATCCACACAATTCACCATCAACAGTTCGTAACTGTTGGAATGATGTTGGGCCACGTACATTGACTAATAGCAGTCGTAAATAAAAACATTCATCATTGCTTGGATGTACTGAATAAATCCGGCCAATCGCATCGGTGGAATATACATCTATATATCCTGGAACTGGTTTTCCTTGTTTCCGTCGTATAAATCTCCTTGAGGATTGATTCCAGGTATAATATTTTGGCATTTCAGAATATAGCAATGTTTGTGCGAAATCATCGTTTTGGCATGTCTCAAAAAAACTGGTTAATGTAGTAGATGGTGGCTGAGCAGCTGATGTACTGCGTTCTGTGCTGTAAAATACACTCTTTGTCCATTTTCTAAATGCACAGCTAAGTGAACAAGAGAAGGGTGTCTCTCATGAATAGGAAAAGAAAATATTCGCCAAACTGCTTCATTACTACTGACATAGCGGCCCATTTGGTATTGGGTAACTTCATCATTAGAATTCTCTGCACCAATTCCAATCACAGCCATATCACTCCCTTTGGTTACATATTTGCAAATGTATTTAATCGATTTCACTGAATGGCAAGATTCAACGTTGATGTGTGCTTTGAATGTCTTTGATAAAATGGGTGAATATGGAACAATCCAACGATTATCTATTTCAATATCTTGTTGATTTAATTTGACAATTGTTGATTTTCCATTGTCTGCTGTCGATCTGCGACGATACAATGGATAACCGTCATTACCAGTAATTGTTGCCGATATTAATGTCCGTGGATATCGTTTTGAACATTTACCATCCATCATACACGGTGAATTTTGATTAAGAGTTCCACAGGGACCATGTATCATGTCTTTGATAACTACCTCATGCAATCCAGGATATACTTGTACATTAGGGATTTCAGCTGATATCACTGCATCAACTTCATTTGGCCTTAGAACAAATCTGCTGTACCATAATGACGAACATACGACATGGCATCTTGAGCATATTCGTGCATATGCCGAGGGCTTCCGATGTATGTTGCTGGAAGAATAGTCATCTGACCGACATTCTGTGCATTTCCATCAGTATTAATCGCATCTCGAAGGTGAATATACTCTTCAGATCGGAGTTTGGTTTGATTCAACCTGATGAATGTTAATCTCTCCGTTTCAATTTTAACATACATGTCAACAACATATTTGTGATATAATCGCCGACATTTCAATATGTGATTATCTTCATTTTCCCGAATCATTAGGCGGTATGAATAATAGTTCATTGAACTGACTTTTTTGTTGGTTTCAGAACCTGTAAACAGATTTTGTTTTAATAACATTCAAATATAAAATTAAAATACATAATATAGTGACTGAGATATTATCGCCATAGCTAAACTAATATTTTAGTTACCTGTAATGGGATTTATCATTTTTATTGATAAATCGTAGCCATCTTCACCTTGCCAAAATATAATGGGATATTGCAGTGCATCATATGAGCGGTGTGTTTCCTTTATACGTTGTAATTGATCATTCCGACGATGTAAAACAATATCACGGGATTCCAAGTTTTCTCCAACTACAACGATAGCAACTTCATCAATAGTTGGTGCATTAAAACGTCTTGTATGTTGACCTGCAGGTGTTTTATCAGCTCTGATTACAATTTTGTGATTATCGGATGGCATCAGATCCAGGGCAGTTTTAAACAATATAATCAATTGATTGTGTTGATGAAATAAAGTTTGTAATTGTTCTACAATAGACCTCTTTACTAAATTGTTATGTGCACAACGCAGATCAATTTCTTGTGGTGAATTGCCCATAAAATAAATTTGCAGGAATTTGTTGTCGCTATCTGACACTGGTAACAGTGAACCTGCTCTGTGATATATTTGCCCTTGTATCTGTAAATAAAAAAAAAATATTATGGTGTGGTATAAATTAATGGATTGTCGGTGATCAAACTTAAATAATATTTGATCTTAAAAAGTATATATTTAGTTTTAACTAATATCTATCAAATATAAAATATAATAAAAGTGTCACTGAAACTGAATCACCATATAATATGATGACTAAGTGATATATTTCGTAATGATTAAGAAATTGAAGATTAGTAACACATCTTAACTTTGGTGACAGAAAATTTTGTTCGCTAAAATAATTATGAGCTAACTGCTATAATACATACCTTGAAAGTTGGCATAAAATTTTCCCGAACTACATTTGTTGCCCCAAATGAAGTCATTTGAAAGCAATTGTTATATTGTTGGATATGTGTCAAAAAGTGTATAGAATCTGTTCCTATTCCTGAAACCAATGAGTAAAATGGTTCTGGTAGTGGATCCAATGGTATCAATTTCACTTTCACCATTTGCGCAACACAATCCATTGGCTTCGTTTTTGTATTTTAATGCCTTACAGTGTGAGCAAACCAAGTTAACAACATATTGGTAGTTACTGTAGTCAATTGACACATCATCACTGAAAGCAGCTCGATTAAAACTTGCGCGATTATTAGTTGAATGTCGCGCTCGCGCTTCACGCGTTTGTGATATCCGAATTCTTTCACGTTCATTTCCGTCGTCACGTTCTTGTGCAGTACGAATAGATCGGTAATTAGCTTGGTTTATAGCATTTCTGGTTATTCTACCTAAATTGCTTCATCTTATAGGAGGCATATCAAATATAAATTATTTTTTCACTAATCACGAACTAAGCAAACACTAACTAACTAAACACTCTGCACAAAACACGATATACGAATTTGTTTCGTGTATCAGTTGACAAAAGCAAACTCAGTAGATTAGGTAACAGACAACTTTTTTTTTTTTTAATTTGATATGACTTGAAGTCAAATCCTTTTAAGCCGTACGAATTGTTTTATTTATATAAAATTTGGATATTAAAAATAATAAAACACTGTCGGTAACGCGATTTTTGTTTGACTGATGTAATGACGTGGAAACTGATGCATTTTATCTCGCGTGCCGAAACTAATACAAAAGAAACGCGAGTTTCGGAACGCGACATTAAACTCCTCCAACTATGTATTCTGTGCTCCAACGCACACACGCACATTGTTTTGATAGATATTATCTTTGACGTTAGGAACACACCTACATTGCTTAGACAACAGTGAGTGCTTGTAATTTAATATGAACTTTATACCATAGCAATAAAGCTCAAATTGACTACGTTTGAGTTACAAATCATTTGTATGGGAAAAAGAAAAGGGCTATTTTTAGGGTTTTTCCAGCAATAATTCTAATTTTTCTCGCCGTAAAAACCATCCTTGAACTTCAACGAACATTTTAAAAAAAGATTTGGCCAAATTGGTCCAGGCGTTGTTGAGTTATGCGCTTACCAACACATTTTGCGATTCATTTTTATATATAAGATTGTTGAAAAGTTGAAATGTAACTTTAAGTAATTAAGCTGAGCGTTAAACACCTGATCAACTTAATGTAACTGAGTTAGCTAAATTCCTAGGTATCGTTTTTAAAACTCTTAGAACCTAAATTATTATATTTATGTTAATGTGAACAAATTATTATATTAGACTACAATAATATAATTTTTTAAAAATATTTTGTGGTCACTTAAAGGAAATATTATAAATGACATATTTAAAAAGGAGGACACCTTTCTTTGATGATTTTTATAATCCTAATTGTTGTATTAGAGGGTAATAAAGTAATTTTTAATCGACATTTAATTTTGAAAGAAATAGTTAAAGGAAATTACTGCTTCAATATACCAGCTTAATAAATGATCTTATAAGTTTAAATCTACTATAAATGAAATGTTTATTATATCTATTAAATACAGAATACTATGCTATACAACGAATAGTACTATTGTGCAGTACTATTGTATTAAATTACGTGCAATAATAATGGATTTCATTTACTACATTTATTATATGGACCTACTATCATCTATATATTGTTATCTATAATTAAGTACCATACAAAATCAAAAATATTATTGTTAAAAAAGGAAATATTTAGTTTTTAATTATTACAGTTTTTTCTTCCCTCCATTTATTTAGTCGCGTCTTCAAGCAAGACAAGAAAATACCCGGACTGCTGACAAAGTTCACTGAATCGACTAGAATTAGAGGAGAGTTACTAAGGCTTATACGGTAACACATCTGTTGTTCGGGTCATACACGGAACATAACTTATCAAATGTGGATATATTTATGATAAGTGAGATGTTTAGTGTGTATGGTAATATCGTCTATTATCCGCCACTTACTTCAGTAAAATAAAATAACTGTAAGACAAGAGTTTTTGTTTTAAACCTTTCGCATTTCATAAGTGAACAATTTTTTTTTGGCCTGGAACCGGGAAGGGGAATCCTATTACGGATACCTCATCGAGAAGACCCGCAGTAATAAGCGAGTTGGACGGGTTATGTGGGGACTGCCTCTGGGCTATCCACTAAACCCCACCCTATCAGCTGATCCAATGACCCTAACTGATACTTCTTACTGTTAGTAATGAGGGTGCCCGTAACCGGTAACACCGTTAAGAGGCACAAAGGCCAGGCAAGGACGGGCGTCGTTATCACACCACGCAACGAGACAATTTGGAGTTAGAGCATGACGGGAAGTGTCGGCTGTGCCATGAATAAGAGACGAATGAGTTATTGGCCTAAAATATCGGCCAGCTCGGTAATACATTTATTGTCCGAGAGGCGAAGAGTGGAGATATATCTCGGGTAGAGCTCGGATATAAAATCGTGAACTTGGGAACAAGTCTTTCACGTCGGTTAAAAGCACAGTTGATTTTTTCGGCCAACCGATGAGCCTGATGAACGGCTGAATGTTTGGCGCGGAACCCGAATTGCTCATCTGGAATGATATTGTTTGTCTTCGTAAAATCATTAAGAGCATAAAGAATTGCTCTTTCAGGTGGAAATGGTTTAGTAGGCTGATAGGTCTGTAGTCAGAAGCTGATGACTTAGCTTCTTTTTTGGGGATAGCTTCGTTGAATGCATGTTTCCGTGTGGATGAAAAGTGTTGTAGCTTCAGAATGGCGTTGATGATATTACTTAGTTCAGCGAGTTGCTTGTTGGGAAGATTTTTGAGTTGGGCTATCGAAATATTATCGAAACCCCGGGCCTTCTTGTTCCGGATCTTGCTGATTATTTGCTTGAGTATTTTAGGAGTGACTAGATGGCTTAAGAAAACTCGGAGGCATTTGAGAACGAACGGAGTTGGCCTTCCTAATGATTTCGTCGTTCTCAGCAGCGTTTATATTTGTAGCAGGAGGGAGGCGTTCCATTTGGGCCTCATAGGTTTTAGCGAGGAGCTCGGCTTTTTCGTGGCCGGTGACTGTGAAAGTTCCTGTCTCCGCTGACTTTAGGAGGGTATGACATTTTGCGCCTTCCCCACGAGGCTTTTACAGAGTCGCCAGAGAGTTGCGGGGCCATCCAGTTTTTGGTCCGCTAGAAATGAATTCCATTTCTCGGATCGCCAGGCTTTAATGGTTTCCTTCACTTCTCGTTTTACTCTGTTGGCCTCCTTTTTGTCTGCCGAGTTGAGAGTGGCACGAGCTCTACGATAGAGACGATTTTTAGTCGGATCTGTGACTTGATGCCTTCAGGAACTGGCTCACTTTGGGAGTTTGAATAAGATGGAACTTCGAATGATGAATTCTGATAGGCGGACTGGATGTTTCGAGTTAGCTTCGACACAGCACGCTCGCGTTGGTCAGGTCGATCAATCTTCGGGATTTGACCGGATTCCAAGAGAATTTCTTGATATCTCTTCCAGTCGGTTTTCTTTCTGGCTTTGAAGCGGGGAATTTCGATTGCACAACAGTCTCCGAGAGTTCATAAGTGGATAAGTCGGTAATACTTCAGAGTAGATTATATAGCCGTTCGGTTTTAAAACTATTGGATTAACCAGTATCAAGATTGACATTGCGATCGAGTTGTTGGCCATCCCTAATATATACCTAATGCTCATTACCCCTCCTAGGTTTATTAAAGAAAATGCATAATTTTTTCAAAACCGTTACCTACACTGAAATGAGCTTCGGTCAGGTTAACTGTTCAGGCTTCGATATTAATTCTAGCGATATGGTACGTCCAATATATACTATCTACCTTTGGATTCATTTCTAAACATGACTTAGTTTTGGTAGATTGCACATTGAAGGTCTCAAATTGCAAAGCAAATTAGTTAAGGCCATGATTAAGTAGAATTATATCATAATGAAAATACTGCCTGATATCCTTTGTTTCAGATACCATTTGGTTCATTTTAAATTAATTTATGCTATCATGCTTTAAGCAAGTTTTCTGTTGTGTGATATATCATTATTTTTAACGAATCATTCTTAAAATAATAAGTTAATTAAAATTATCAATTTACTTTTTAAAACTGAATAATTTAAGTTATTTTAATAGAAAACCCACTAATAAAAGTTTAATACCTAACATTAATCTTTACTTTATTAAAACCATTATAGAAATGTAAATATTATTTAGTCAAACAATCATTATATAATACTTTTAATATCTTTAAAAACATCTGAATTTATATGTTTATTATCTGAAACCCGTTGTATAAAATAACGACTATTAATATATTTATTTGAAATTTATAACTATTTAACAGTTAAAATCTTCCTGAACTGATTAAAAATCACCCACGTCTAGTACCTTTCTAGCTAACACATATACTACCTAATTGTAATTCTTTTTATCGGAGTTATATCTAAATGAATGTAATAAATAGATTATTAATATACCATAATAGTTTGTAAACGGTCAGTAAAATATTTGAATACCGGTAATCGTAGTGTGGGCGTTTGAACGTATCGATTTTCTTGAATAGCTACCAATTACAATAAATTTATACAGGAATGTTGATAATGATCTTTTTCATCGAAACCGAAATGTAAAAATATCTGTAAATAGGAAAATTATTATTTAGTAATTTTGGATCATGTAATGCTAATTTAGGATCAGGTCGATCTATGAGCGAAAAACATGAAACAAACACAATGGGGGTCAGAGCGAGGGAGTGTGAGACCAAAACCACCTCACAGTTTACCCCCGTGGGTCTCTACTGCTACTGCATTAAATTTGGCGATATGGCACCAGTTGATCGGGTAGCCGTTATTGGGCACGAGGACCCGGCGAAATAACAGATAGTGAAACTAACTATTGATTCGTGAACTTGAGTTAACAAACGACTGAGTTTGAGTTGTTGTTTGAAGAATGATTGAGATATGACGTGCTTGATTTCTGGAGTGTCAGTTTCCCTATGAATTTGATTATTTCTGACAAACCATGGAGCATTTAAGATTCTCATGAGGAGCTTATTTTGGAAAACTTGAAGCCGTTTCACCTGATTGGGTGTAACAAAATTGAAGTAGACATTAGATCTGTAAAGCATACGGACCGAATTAACATTTTATAAAAGAAACATTTGATGGAGATGGGAAGTCTGCTAGATGGGCAGATCAGAGAAGATAGCAGGTTTGCTATCCCCGAACCTTTCTGGATTGCTTTCTAAATTTGGGAATGCCAACCGAACCATCGGTCAAAGTGAAGACCTAGGTACGTGACGTTTTCCAGCCATGGAATTGTTGTGTTGTCGATCTTAAGCTGCGGGACACGCAGTGCGTAACGCTTCTTATGGAAAACTGTGGCCTGGGTTTTCAGGGGTTGATTTGCAACCTCTAGAATTTGAACCGCTTGACCGCATGAACGAGCTACTTCTGTAAACGTTCTTGAATTGTAACCTCGAATCTGCAGTCCGTGAAGAAAGCAGTGTCGTAAACGTAAAACGTCAACGTGCGTCAATGTGCTCTTTTCTCGGAAGATCTGAAATAAAGAAGTTAAATAAGGCTGGAGCCAGCGGGGAATTATGAGGTACGCCAGTGTCGATTTGCTTTCGACTGGAACGTATTTTCCTGATCTTGGCCTGGAAATATCTGTCCGATAGGTAGGACTTGATGGGGCGGTTAGGTTTTTTTTGAGAGGCCTAACCGTACGTACTTTACGATCAAACCGTCGTACCAGACACCTTGTCGAAGGCTTCGGTTAGGTCCAGGAAGGCCGCTCTAAGCTTTTTACGTTGATCAAGTGTGTGATGGATGCGTGCGGCCAGACGGGTAGCCTGATTAACGGATTAATGGTGAGCGCGAAAGCCGAATTGTTCGTCAGGGATGATGTTGCTTTCCTTTGTTAAAGAGTTGAGGGCTTAGAGTATTGCCCTTTCAGCAAACTTCGAAATGGCACTGAGAAGGCTGATGAGCCTGTAGTCAGATGGAGATGATTTTGCTCCTTTCGTTGGAATAGCCGCTACATGTGCGTGTTTTCAAGGCGCCGGGAAATTTTGCAGCCTCATGATGGAGTTAATGGTGTTTGTCAATTCCGCGAGCTTCTTATGCAGGAGCTTTTTTAATTGGGTAATCGATATTCCGACGAAACCTGGAGAAACCCTTTTTTGGTTTGAAGTTTGCCAATAATAGTCTGTAGAGACTTTTTTGAGACACGAGATGGTTGAGAAGAAGGGCTGGGGTGCATAGTTAAAGTTGATGAATAAAAGTGGACAAAGTCAATATAGACCTATAAATTAATCCTATAGGATTTAAAATAGATATATTTATTACCAACTTCATATTGAAGCCTCACAAACAGGTATTTTTCAGTATTTGTCATTTTGTCGAAGTGTGAACAAAAATGTTTTTAGCGCATTGAAAACGTCAGAATTTGTACCGAGTAAATCGCATTTGCGAGAAGTTCTATCACTTTATTTCAATTTGAAGAAGAAGGCTACCGATGGTCATCAGATGCTGTGTTATGGTTATGGCAACTATGATCCATCGATTTCAACGTGTGACATGACAACATTTCAACATCTGAAATTAAAGGTGGTGATTTTGACACTAAAGACAAATAGCGTACTGGACAGCTAAAAAGTTGAAAGATTAGGATTTAAAGATATTACTGGATGATGATCTGCGTAAAATGCAAGAGGAATATGCAGAATTCTTGTTGTTGTTGGGAGCGACAAAATAAACAATTTCCAGTCGCTTAAAGAATATAGGAATGATCCAAAAGGTTCGATATTTTGTGCTGTATGAGTTGAAGCCAAGAAACATTGAAATACGTTTAGTAATGTGTTTGAGATGCTATTTCAGCAGCAAAACATCAGGAAAAAAAATTGCATCCTATGCATTACCGACGATGAAAAATGAGTGGGTCCATTACGATAATCTAAGATGAGAAAAATGATGAAGCCGAATATCCATGGCGCCCAACTACCGCTCCGTGTTTGGTAGGATCTGCTTAGAGTGCTATACTATAAGCTTCTAAAATTTAATACCACCATCACTGATGATGACTACAATTGATGCCTTTGATCCGAGGACTACGCGAAAAAATAAGCCACAACAAAGTTATTTTTTAGCATTACAACGCCGACCACATGTTGCAAAACTGGCAAAAATATACTCGAAAACACCAAAATATTTGTTCCAACATATGAATCGTAAGCAGCGCGAATATGAGCAACGCTTCATTTCTTAAAAAATACCAAAATTGGGTAAATTTGTAGATAGCCTCAAGGGGCACATATTCTGGGATGTGGTTGTTGTAAATTTATATTTGTGATTAATTATAATTGTGATTGTCAAAATGCTAGTGTGTCAAACTCTACAAGAAAAATGATCCCAGTTACGGCAGTAACTCGCCAGTTGGTGCTAGGGATTCGTAGTTCGGAGCCAACTTTAAGCGGTAGGTCTAGTCTAGATAAACCTTAAATGGTAAAAATGAGACTCTAAAGTATAACTAGAACATAAAACAACGATACATCGTTCTTTTGAGATGAAAGCTGTAAATTGCCTGAAAGATGAGAAAAAGTAGCTCGATGAACAATACTTTGAATAAAATACGAGTTTCAATCTCAAACTCAGTATCGAGTTTTCATAAGAAAGCTTGAAATAAAAATCTTTCAAAACCATAGACGAGTTTATACTATCTACTACAAATACATGCATTTAAATACATGTACATTCGCACAAGCAGCCTTTGCTGCCATCTTTACGTTTTATACCGTAGATTCACTATTTCTGTCTGGTTTATTGAGATTCCTTGTATAGCTTTTTAAATCTGGCGCTACTTTAACGAAAAAATGCAAGTAGTGCATTTTTATATGAAAAGTAACACTACTATGCTTTAATTACTAACAATTTTTAAAATTATTAAGCAATACTGTTTAAGCTTTGTGGTATTTTGATTCGTCTAGTTTTGTTGCGAATATGGAAGAACAAATTTAAATTTAAAAAAATTAATTAGCCGGCTTGGTGGCGCAGTGCGATAGCTGCGGGTTCGAATCCTGCTGGGGCATGGTCGTAAATTTATATTTGTGATTGTTAAAAATGTGTGAATGTTCTAGGCAAGTGTGTAAAATCCGACAAGAAAAATGATCTCAGTCACGCCAGTAACCAGGCTGGGTAAGACCGGATGTCTTCAGGGATGTTTTCTAAAGTTGGTCACTCGCCAGTCGGTAGATTTAATGCTGATGACCGTGGTTCGGAGGCCACGTTAAACTGTAAGTCCAGTCCAGATAAACCCATAGTTGGTAAAAGGATACTTTAAAATATATTTAAAAAAGTTTTATAGTATAAAAAGTTATTTATATTTTATATTTTTATTTAGATTTATAGTTTGTGGTCCAGAATAATTAATTTGATATGTTTTTTATTCCTTATATTTATTGTTTTTATTATTATATTTTTTGTGCGTGTTTTTAGATATTTTGATGAAAAATACCAATTGAATGTTAATATTTAAAATCATTCAGACAATTTCACAAAAAAGATGATTAAATCTATGTTTTGTTTTTCTTTGTTAAATATATATATTTGTACCTCTATGTTTACCCTATCACTAAATGGACGTATTTTTAAAAATACTTTTAAAAAAACACAGACTCTCAATGGCACCTTTCAGACCGAAAATTTAGTAAATAATTACTTAGAGTAAAATTCTGTCTGTTGGTATTTTACCCAGTTATAAAAACATAGCTAAAAAATTAGTTGATATTATATTTTAATAATTTAAAACATATTAATTATTTATTAGTTCTTTCTCAGTATGAGTGAAATGTTAAATTACATAAATTAAATTAAAATGTATTGGTTTTGTGATATCAAATATTTTCACCTTAATAATTCAGATGTTAGTGGCACGTTGAGCAAAAATATAATAGCTTACACACCACTGGTCTCGAATCGGTTCAAATCAAATGCAGTCGTATTTACAAAGCTACTTCGGAAAGAACATATAAATTATATTTGATGCCTTTAAATAAATTTTTAATTAACAAATGAAATTAGTAAGTAAATTTTCTGTTTTTTTTTGTAGATTCTATCCAAGAAAGTTAATAAATATTTGAATTGTAACTTAGATAATTGGAAAATTATTATGCAAGGAGCATATTAGATAGCCGTAAAGCCTTAAATGTTGGCTATAGTTAACAACTTTCATAATAGTATTTTTACTTGTGTCCCATATACATATACATATATATACATAAATATAATACCTTCAAAAAAGCCCCACCAACTTCAGCTACTTCCGAACTGTACTGGCCGAAGTCGACATTCATGCAAAATTATTGTTTTCTTATGTTATGGCTTGCGACGGGTATTGAAATGTATCCAATGGAGTTGTTCGCGTCTTAATTTCATTTACTATTCATTATTCATCATAACTACAACGTAATACGAATTTTTAATTGCGTACTAATGAACGGGGCATTTCTACAGTCGGACGTTTTGTCGTTTGTCTTAGTCAAAAGGATATTACACATTTTCGTTCTGCTGCTATTTTATTTGATGACTCGCAATCAAAAGCCGACTTATTAGTGCGACAGTCGATGCATACCAAACGATGTTTTGTCGACCGGTCCCTGACATCCCAATTTATTATTCCGGACTTACTGGCTAATAAACAGTAATTTCGATGATGAAAAGGAGTATCGTCGATTCGAACACCTGTTAGGTTTGATTAAATTTATGCAACACATCCGCTAGGTGAATTGGCGAATCGAAATTAAGTGAATAGCTAATAAATGAGCACCGGCAGATTGATTTGTTCATATTGTCCGATATGGAAAGTGGATAGATGACGATGAAGTTCACAACTTGTTGGTAGTGTGTATTTTGGATTAAAGTTTTTAAAAGTAAATATCTTTGAATTTAATAAACATCGCTTGTAATAGTAAATTGACTGAATCTTACAACATTTTTGGCAAAAAAATATTTACGGCTATATATTAGCAAATTAAATATATCGTCCAACATGTATTCTAAACCACAATGCATAATCATTGTTAATTCTCTCATTATTTATTTCTTGATAGATCACTTATATTAGGCAATTTATAAGGAACTAACAAACCCTAACGATATCGACATTTGTCTCAATTTTGTATTCTATCTAGAGAGGAGATTATTATTGAGATAACCATCCTAGTTAGATTTTATATTTTTCTTAATAACAAGCTAAAAATTCGATGGTTGAATTAGTCACGCCGAAAGAGTTTGCCAAATTTATTAAAGCTGACATTAACTCCAGGAAATCACCAGGCTACGATTTAATAACAGGCGAATTACTACAAAAACTACCAAGAAACGAAATTATAAAACTCACCAACTTCATCAATATAGCATTTAGATTAAAACATGCTCCATACATTTGGAAGATGGCGGAAATTGTAATGATCTCAAAACCTGGGAAGTCAGCAAACGAAATAAAAGCCTATAGACCTGTATCACTGCTACCAGTAATATCTAAGGTTTTTGAAAAACTTCTGTTGAAAAGAATAAAACCGATCATAGAAAGAAAAAACCTAATACCAACACACCAGTTTGGGTTTATTAACAAGCACTCAATAATTAACCAGGTCCACAGAATAACAGATATTATTGAAAAAGCATACGAAAGTAAAAAAGTATGATCAGCTATATTTTTAGATGTAGCACAAGCTTTCGATAAGGTTTGGCATGAAGGCCTTATTCATAAACTATAGAAAATGCTACCAAAACAACACACCGAGCTATTAAAATCATAAATTACAACCAGAATGTTTAGAGTCAAACACAAGAGGAAACTTACTCTACAATATAAGAATCTAAAGCAGGTGTACCACAAGGAAGTGTACTGGGACCAATGCTTTATCTACTCTACAATTGTGATATACCACAAACGGAAAATATTACGATGGCTATATTTGCTGATGATACTGCGATTATAGCTGTCGAAGACAATAGTAAAGAAGCCTCACGAAAATTACAACAGGCAAATGACAATATAAATAATTGGACACAAGCTTGGAAAATAAGAATTGATGAATGTAAATCTGTACATGTGCAGTTCACCTATAAACAGACCGTACAAGCACCCATAATATTAAATTATACCATATAGCTATATAGCTATATAGCTATATAGCATACTATATAGCAACAACGCTAAATATCTCGGAATGAATCTCGATGCAAAACTTCGCTGGAAGGAACATATAAAGAAGAAAAGAGGCGAACTGGAATTGAAATATAGGAAAATGTACTGGCTAATTGGAAGAAAGTCACAATTATCAGTACATAATAAATTGTTATTATATAAGCAAATATTGAATTTGAGTTCAATTATGGAGATGTTCTGCAAAGAGTAACATAAATAAAATACAATTTTTTCAGAACAAAATCCTGAGAGGTATTGTGGGTGCACCCAAATACTATAGGACTGATTATCTATATCGAGACCTTCAGATACCACAGTCAGTCAAAAAATCAAGAGAATTGCAAGGGGGCACGAGGAAAGACTCCATTCTCACGCGAATATTGAAATATCGCAACTATTGGATACCACGAGAACAGGACACAGACTTAAAACAATCAAACCATCTGATCTTGTGTAGTGTTGTGTAGTGAGGTGCATATGTTAAAAAATTCAGCAGTGTATAAAAATTATTTCACCAGAGACTGAGATAGGGCCGATGGGTCCTCCTAGATATATACCTAGATTTAAGTTATCATAAAGACAAATTATAGGTTAGACGGAAACGACTAGTAACAATATATTAATTAAATAATAAACCTAATAACAAATCAAATACTCATTGTATTTGAACAAATTGGGACATAATTTACATTTGAATCAGGACAACTGACTACTAGTCGTCAGTCTTCATAAATAAAAATGAAGTATGTATCGTTAAGCCCATATTATTTTATAAAAACTATTATTTGAAAATGAGGTGATAGCGATTTTAAAGTAATATTTGCTGCAGTTCTTAACGCAATATATTTATAGAATTTCCGACTGATTAATATAATTGAAGTATTTCCGACGGAATATTGTCCTATTCTTCTACCAAAACATCCGCCAATTGCTTCAGTGGTATTGAAGATGAAAATCTACTCCCCGTTCTGTGCTCTAAAACTACTCTACCCAATTATGTTGATATCTTGCGATTTTGCAAGCCAGGGACGATGTTTAATGATATTTTGATACTCTTCCTCACACCAAAACTGGAGCTTTTCGGCTGTGTTTTTGGACGCATAATTATCTTAGGATATGGCAGTGTTTGGCAGTAATTTGCTAGTCATAGCAGTGACTTCATCATTGGGGATGACGAGATGTTCATCCGGTCAGTGATGTGAATGAGAGGGCTACCTGAAAACCACTATATTACCGCCCAAATCATAACGGAACCTACCATTGACCATTGACGAAGTAGTCAGTCCAATTTGTAGGCTTCTTTTGGAGTTTCCCTTACATAAATCTGACCGTTTGTAGGAAATGATGTAAACCATTATTGATGATAAATACCAATTAAATGTTAATACTTATAATCATTCAGGCAATTTCACAAAAAAGATCATTCGTCATTTTAGACATGGTATATGATAGTTGGACTGTTTTTTTTCACAGCTTAGCATTGGCTTCGTTATCGCGGGGTTTAAGTTTATCACTTCAGTAAGGGTTTCATAATCGTAGCCCTGCCATGAATGTGTGGATCGCTTTGCGGATGTCTCGGCATACTGCTGTTGAAACAGTATTACTCATGTGGGTGTTGAGTTCTGCTTTCATTTTTGCCAATTTTATGTTGTCTAGTCACAATATTTTTTAATTTTCGTGATGTTTTGTTTAAGCTGTCATTATCGTAGATTAGTAGACATTACAGGTGCTCCCGTTAAACAACTACCGACGAAGCCCTCTTGCCCTCTTCCGTCTATCTGAGCTTGACGTCTGAGAGAACAGTCATTTCACTGATCCCTTGTTTTAACCGTTCCAGAAAAAAGTCTGTAATACTCTAAAATATAGCCCACTACAAGGCTTGACATGTAAAGTGAACAGTATTATTTAGACGGAAGCAGTGTTGCCAACATGCAACAAGAAGTACTATATTGCATGACGTTCATACTAATTCGTCTATCCCCTGTATATTAGACTAAAATAGGAATATCAAATAAATATTATTTTCCGATTTATTATCAAACATCAATACATTTTAGTTTATCTATTAAATTCAAAGGAAATCATCTAGATTTGTGAGAGGAATATGGAGTTAGTATTTTAAAAAACAAATGGATACAACAAAAACATTATGGATCCAACTAATGACTAATGTTTTCGGAGCTTAGATTTTGATCAAACCACACAAAACAATGTGTGTTAATGCAAAATAAAGTTGTTAAATCATTCAATGTTGGTTAAGGTTTCTAAATATTTAAACATACTGAGTATGGTTTAAAAATAGCAATATTTGGTGGTGTATAAATTGAAGTTGAGATTTAATATTGAATTTTTACGAATATTAGTAATACTAATAATTCAAGAGAGGATTGCTATATCTATTTCAGGATATTTTAAATACAAGAAATTTTCTATAATAATTGTTACTTCATATTTATGGTATATATGGTGGTGACTCTTTTTTGGTGACCCTTATTTGAGCTGTTGTATACTTACGAGTTACTCAACCCATAGTATAAACAAGCAAACAGTTAAGAAGTTTATTAAAGCTATTAAAGGAGAGACGGCCGTATATGATAATGTAAATATTCATCATGAAAACATTTAACCAGTGAATGGTAAAACCCATGAAACGAATTTCCTACTTAAAAGTACTTAAATGACTTTTTTTAAATACTTTTAGAGCAAAACTCGATATGTCTAACGCTATAAAACGTTGCTTATGCTTCCAAAGAATTGACACTAAATTTCAAGCTTTGTTATATTATTTATTAATAAGTGCCCTCATGAAGATTCATTATCGTAATTAATCATTCTTAACTAATACATTGGTGCAAGATGTTAATTGTGCGGCGGGTTCTTTCATAATAAAAAAATAGTTCGCTGAAGACTCGCGCGATTCTACCATTTGGTTTTTACCATATCTTTTTATTTTTGCGATTTTCCATTGGAACAATGCATTCATTCATTTTTAAGCACATATTGCATCTAAAAAAGGAGAAACTGCCTGTTATGTACAAAATCTTTTCTTAATGATTTTTGTCATCAACCAAAACCTATTATATCTTTGCGCTAAAATTATATTTGTTATTGCGTAATGTATTTCAAGTATTTTCAATTCTCTTGTAATAGAAATATAGAGAAATATGTATTGAAGGCCAGAATTATTGAGACCATTAAATCGGCATTGTTAAGCAAAATACCCATAGATGATTCGTGAATTACATGCACATTATATTACATACATGCATGCGTTTTTGCACCTTACCCGTGGTCTTAATAAGGTTTGGAATCGCTTGTTGAACAACTTTTAAGGTTTCAGTTCGTTCTTTGTAAGTTTGGCAGAGTTCCCGATATGCTTTCTACAGTAATTGGTATACTTCATTACAAATTTAAACAAATAAGGAGCCCAACTTACAAATTGTGTTTTGTTGACGCAAATTTTGCCGCTGTTAGAGCACAATCAAATATGTTCAAACTTCAGTAAAATGTATATGATGTTAAATGCTGGGTTGCATTTTTTTTAATAACGTCTTTATTAGATACGCTTAGTAAAATCTTAATTTACAATTAATTTATTACTACTTTTCCTATGTACTTTCCTATGTAATTAACAAGCAAAACGAGTACGAGAAAATACATCAATATGTATTCCTCAATTATAAAATTATAAATATATATTAATTATTAACTTATAGCTATAGTTTGCTCTAAATGTATACACTTTATATAAGTTTGTATGGCTTTGTTCGCTTCAATCTCCTAACATCCTGCGCGCTGTCCAGCAGTTGTATTGCTTCCACGTTAGTATGATTTAGTAATCTTCTTTCGTGTTTCAAGGCGAAATCTTGAACAACTTCGCAAATCCATATGATTTCCAGGTCATCGTGCAGTTCTTCGTTGGTTACATAGCGATAGGCATTGGTAATCAATCGAGGAACCTTGTTTTGACAGCGTTCTATGACTAGTTGATTTAAATTTTTAATACAACCCCATATTTGCACCCCATACGTCCAAGTTGGCTTGTATTATTGTATTATGTATTATAATTGTATTATAGATCAACCTCTTTGATTTTAGATCAAGTTGAGAGTGTCAGGGTTGCATTGAAGATATAAATTTCAACTGAGCCCAAGTATTTCAATATAAACTAGACTATATGTTAGGTAAAAGTACACAAATAAAATTAACTAACAAGTTCTAGCTTTGCTTTTAAATCTTTCAGTTAAAAAGAACATTAATTGTTGTCAATTCATCTGCTTTAATGGCTTACGTTTCTCATAATACCATCAACTGACCAAAGCTGAAAGAATGCAGTATACTGTATTTTTCTATTTAAAACAAGCACTTCGCCATAAGTTCTTTTTATGGAATAGCTTTTTCCATCGGTGCGTCAACTTCTGCAAAAAGAAAGCACCGTATATTTTTCCCCGGTTGGTCTATGCCATATAAAGTAAAAGTCGAACGATGAATTCTCTTTTGTTTTTCAGTCGCTGTCGTTATATGTCTAATTAGAGATTTAATCTCGACAATTACGCAGCGCGACCATTTTAGTCCCGTCCCAAGTTCATCGTGGATGCGTTGTCTTGATGGCCGCTGAATTATTGATGGACATCGTTAGATTTATCGATGAGCACTAAATGGCTATCTTTACACATACGTTCATTGCTAAATATGCTGATGTGATATTTATCGGCGAACATTAGTGAGAAAAAAGAGCTACCATATTCATGACATGTTTTTTCTCTGATGTATATTGTTTTACATTGTGGAAATAGATTTGTGTTTACGTTTACGTGCATATAGCTGCTTCATTAATTTTTTCATCAGTGTATTTAACACAATATGGTAAATTAAAGTGCATAATAAAATGTTATCAATTCATTGATTTTTTTTAACATAATTCCCTTCAAGAGTCATACACTTATTATAGCGACTCTCCAACTTTTCGATACCATTTTTGTAGTACGATTTGTCCTTTGCTTCAAAATAGGCCTCAGTTTCGTCGATCACCTCTTCATTCGACGAAAACTTCTTCCCGGCGAGCATTCTTTTGAGATCTGAGAACAGGAAATAGTCGCTGGGCGGCAGATCTGGAGAATATGGTGGACGAGGGGGCAATTCCAAGCTCAATTCATGGATTTTTGCCATCGTTTTCACTGACTTGTGACACGGTGCATTGTCTTGGTGAAGCAGCACTTTCTTTTTCTTCAAATGCGGCCGTTTTTCAGCGATTTCGTCCTTCAAACGGTCCAATAAGGTTATGTAATAATCGGTGTTGATGGTCCTTCCTTTTTCAAGGTAGTCTATGAAAATTATTCCATGCTCATCCCAAAATACAGATGCCATAACCTTGCCAGCCGACTCTTGCGTTTTCCCACGATTTGGAGCGGCCTCATCATGTGCAGTCCACTCGGATGACTCTCGATTGGAATTCGGAGTGAAACGATAGAGCCATGTTTCATCCTTTGTCATATATAGACCCAAAAACTCGGGTTTATTACGCTTGATGATCTTTAAACACTGCTCCGAATCATCAACTCGTCGTTGGTTTTGGTTAAAAGTGAACTCGCGCGGCACCCACTTTGCACAGAGCTTTCTCATATCCAAATATTCGTGAATGATATGATGTACACGTTCAGTTGATATCTTTAGAGTGTCTGCTATTTCATTCAATTTCAATTTACGGTCATTTAAGATCATTTTGTGGACTTTTTAAATGTTTTCGTCGGTAACAACCTCTTTTGGGCGTCCACTGCGTTCACCAATTTTGGTTGATTTTCCTGGGGCAATGCCCGGAAACTCGGCATCAAGCCAAGTTTTTGCTTCAACTGTATTTTTTCCCTTCAAAAGCAATATTTTATCAACACGCGAAATTTCTTTTTATCCATTTTTTTTTCACAATAACAAAAGTTACTTCACTCAAAATGCTATAATTCACAAACTAATGATCCGACAGCCGTCAAATTTATTCACGTATCTTTTAAGGGTTAGGACTAACTAAAAACATACGGATTTAATTGTAGTAGCGCCATCTATGTGTCAGGTCGGGGAATTTTTAATTGACCTGTTAAGGATGATAACAGTAATCAACAACCATAAACATATTGTATCATAAACATATTTATCTAATCAAAAAGCTAGTTATAAAAATGCATTTATTTTTATATTTAGATTGGCATGGAGGTTTCATTGTTTGACAGTAAAAAAGGAGTTATCTGTGGCAATAAGTCATAGGTGAGTCCAGAAGAACCTATGACGTCTACTACTACGAATATATTCAGGGTCATAAAGTATTTTTGTTCATATGATGGGATCAGCGAGGTATTACGAATTGCTAGAAATGAATTGAACTGTTATTACAGATGCTTATCGACATGAGTCGAATAAATTGAATGACGTATTGTCGCAAAAATGACCAGCAATCAGCGTGTAACCGAGACCTGAGTAATAGACGCAAAGTAATCTTACATGACAACGCTTTGCTACACCTTGCAAAAGTTTTACAGGACACAGTTGTACCAGTGTATTCACCAAATATAACTTCGAATTATCATATGTTCTGATCGGTATAGCATGGCTTGGCTAGCATATGACAAATGTTGAAGAAGGGCGAAAATGAATCCATAATTGGGTCGAAACCTGATCAATATCGATCATTCGGCATGGTATCGCCATGGTGCGAGAAGGATTGGAATAAGTTGAACTATGATTAAAAATAGATTGATTAGTATGTATTTTACCAATTTCTCGCAATAAATGCGTTTGTAAAATGAGAAAATCATAAGAGTACAAACACCAACTCTGTTCAGAAAAGAATATAAATATATGTTGCTCGAATTGACTGAATAAACTGTGCTTTAATCGAATTCACTTCGACAGCAAATATCATATCTACTGACGGAATCTTATTAGTATCGTTGGGAACTATCGAATGAAAACGACTATCGAATGTTTAGTTATTGACTACTTTTTACTATCGATTGTTTCAGTCGTAGCTAGTTCATTGGTATGTTTTATTTGTTACTAATTTTATAATGTCTAGTTCTTATAATTCTTAGTTTTTATAATGCCTAGTTATTATAATACCTCGATTTACCGATAAGTATATAATAAAGTACAATGATATAGTACCATTTGGTAACTCTATTTTTCTGTATTATTTGTTTATATAATAGGGTAAAAAGAACAAAATTTTGGTTGATAAATAGTAGAGCACTTTTGACTGTATTCGGTGTTACCTTGGTAACTATTAGGTTTTTGATTGACTTTGTTTCCATTTTCTAAGACTACCGATGTTTGTTCAAACCTTTTGAATATTGAAACTTAATTAGTATTTCAACCAGCACTAATTTAAATAAAATTATTATTTTATTTAAAAAAGGTACGGTAGTTAAATAGTTGATAAAGATTACTATATCTATTTTCTTCTGTTTTTTTTAATTTGATGTTATCATTTATACTATAATACTTAAAATACGATAAAATACTTATAAATATCCAAAGAACACTAAGACATAAACGTAATTTTATATAATTCAAAATTAAACTATTATTTGCATCAAAATAGAATTATGCCATTATCCCTTTCCTTTTCTTTCCCAAAATTAGTACGAAAAGGTATATGCGATAATATATGCGTCTAACTTGTGACACAAAAAAATAAAACATTCGTAACCATATCAATTAATAACCAATTACAATTATTATATCATTGTTAATTTCCAAATATTAATATACGATTATATATATCTGGGATCATTATTCCATTCATTTTTTATAAATTCTATGTAACACCGGCATTTGCCAATTAAATTTATTTAAATTTAACTGAACTCTACAGCTCAGAAATCTAAATAATTCGAACATCACCATCGGTTATCACGAATGGAATTTCGAGAGTGTGACTTTTCATTCGACTACTTTTTTTAACTATCGACTCGTTCGATTGTTTTACGACTATCGACTCATAATTCAATCACTATCGATAGTTCCCAACGCTACATATTAGTTAAGGAACAATTTTAAGATTATAATCATGAACTTTTCTACGGTATTATTGTTGTATAATAAGGCGGACTATTCGAAGGTAGCACATTGTCGGTATTAAGTTAGGAATAGCGTTTAATTATTTTCGTATTCAGTGACATTTAAACGAACAAAATCTGAGATTAATTTAATAACTTTATGCGGGCGAGTGACATAATCATCTGAATAGAATTTTTAATTGACCGAACGATGCGTTTGTGATGTGTTCGTGTCCTAATGTTTTTGTTGTCGTTCCGCCCAGTTAATTTGAATAAATTACACCAAATAGGATTACATGAATATCTTACTATTTATTTATCGCTTGGTTAGAAAAGTTCTATTGTTTGTTCATTAACACGTTTTTTTTTCCTTACTATTATTTTTGACGCTACGATAAGAAATTGCTATAGTAAGTCGTGACTGGGTGGGCTTATTTCAACTTGATTGGATAAAAGTTTCGTAATTCCATCAGTAGAAAAGCATGGGTTGGTCCTGTTCAATCACTAGTATTGAAGATGCGGAGGATTCGCGGTCATTACATGTATTTGGTGGAGTCACGAGGGCGTGTTCATTATAAGCCGTTACCGGCCAATCAAACGGTTACTGTCAAATATTACAAAATGTCCTGAATAACATTCTATTAAATTATGACCTCCGATTATTGAAATTAATTATTGGTGAAGATAATTGTTTGAAACTGTAATATTTGTTAAATCACAATAATTATAAATGTTTTTGTTGTAATTTGGGACAAAAATAATATTAGGCCTATTACTTAATTTTTAGATATTGTTCAGCAAATTTATTTCATATAAGAATAGACACCAATTAAAACTTAACCTTGAAAACACTGAAGAGACCAAGTCAAGGCTCTGTTTGGACCAAATCCAATGAATATTATGCCCTAAAAATCACCTTAACACAAGTTTATAGATCATAGATCTATACTTTTAACTATATTTCCTATACCAAGTTCATAAGATCTTCTAAATCAGGCGAATGATACAAGTTAAGCATTGTCAGCAGGGGCAGTTCCGCATGTTTGAACCTTCGAAGTTGTTCAAGCCGGGACCGGTCAGTATGATGAATGTTACATCTAAAATATTTGTGTCCATAATATTGCATATTATTCCCAACAAATGCATGACAAATTAATTTCTTTGTTTTTTTTTGTTCTGCATTTTCATTAAAACGAATGTCTGGTGGATTCATTTTTCTTATTAATTAAATAATATAATAATTATAAGCGTTAAACATTTTTATTGCAAATGATACATTAATATCAAAATTACCTGAGAGATACTTTTATTGTTGAATTCATTTATATTTAAAGATTGTCTCATAAAATCATCTCTGCATTGCTAGTTCTTTGTTTCTGATAATCATAAACAACATAGGACATTTAATGTTGTAGGCTGTTGTTATAGACAGAAATAAAATTTAATATATTCTACGGTTACTATGGTATTTTCAAAGAAATTGTACATATGACTGTTCACTTTTTCTATAGTTTAAAATCTTATAGGCATTAGGGACTTTATCAAATTAAGAATTAGCAGCAATGAAAATATCTTCTTCTGGTTGGAACCTTTTTATTCGCAAAAGTTTTACGTGTAAATAATGAGGATATTCTATAACTGTAATTTTGATTTAGTGCTGAAATGCTACTGTATATTGAACTAATTTACTTAGGTTTTGACAGTTCAGTGAAGATACTACCCAAAGAATTTTGATTATTTTAAGTAATTTTTCAGAACTATTCCCTATTACTATGTAAGTATTAATGCAAATATGTAAGTATTAATGTTAATGAAAATTTTATTTATAACTTCAGGGTGTCCAATATTCAACATTTTCTATAATTATACGTTTCTTTTCCATAATCTTGTTTATTGCATCAAACATTTTCAACAGGTCTTAAAAAAGGATCTCGTGATGTGTATCAAATATGTGCATATACAATTTATATATCCACCTGAAATATTTATTTAAAAAATCTCTATAATATATACGTCTAAATATTAGTATGACGAGTTAATGAAATTTTGGGGTATCGGGAGAGGAATTTAGACTTAAAGAAAAATTAAATTTTACTTTGAAAAGGTATAATAGAAAAATTATGTTGTCATAGATCAGTATTATTGAAGCAGATATATGGCTCATCTGAGATGTATTCGCCATTGCTCTGAATAAATGAAAATTTGATATTTATTAACCACTTACGATTACAAATTTGTCCCATTCTTTCTTGCACCAGGTCAATATTCTAACTTCGGTCGGGGTTTCTCTTATTTTCTTCAATATACCTTAGATACTTTCGTCCAGGGTCATTTAGGACCTCCTTTCTTTTTCAAGCTCTTTTTCCTTTCCATCTGTACCTCCCAGTACTCTGTCTTGTCTTTTGCATTCACTGTAGGTGGCCCCACCAACTCAGATGTTCCTTTTCTATATACACCTTTTAGAATAAATCTCTGTATTGAATTATTTTCTTCTTTCTGTGTTTTTTATCCTGTTCATCTTTGTTACTATTCTAATTCTTCTAAGATATCTTATTTTCAGTGCTAGAATTTTGTTTTTATCTTCTTTGATGGTATGTTTTTAGGTCATGTTTTGTAAACTTCCATATTCATTTTATTCGATATATATTCCTTATTAATAAATTGTACTATTCATGTCGAAATATAAGTTCATAGTTTTTTAATTACAGCATTAATTTCGTTTACCAGACCTCCGTTACGTTTAACGTCTATCTAATTAACTTCGACAGAACTTCAGCTAAAATTTAATACTTAATTATTAATTATCTATTGCCTTGTTTATATGTGTTGGTTTTACAATAATTTGATACCCTGATAAAATGGTTACTGTCGAATATTACAAATTGATTCGAATGGTATTTAAATAGGTTCTCGGGATTGGATTCATCTTTCAAATTATTGACAGCTTAGAATAATTGTTTTACACGCTGATGATAGATCAAAAGCCGTACGTTGATTTATATGGCTGTTAAAAAATATGAGAATTTTTCTATTTATTAGCAGTAGTTCTTCTGAAATGATGACTCACTAGAGTATGGTTACAAAAAATAATCCATAATTGATAACTAGTTAATTTTATATTTAGTTGAAGGAGTGCAAAATTGTTATTAAAGACATGCTACGCAAGATATTGTTTCGTCTCTATATCATTTAGTGTGTTTTAATGAGTGAGACTTAATTTTACTGATGCCAATAATTTTCACTATTTGTTAGGCGCTTGCATGAATTTTAATCACTGACGTCAGTGTGATGTTATTAATAAAAATACAATATAAGTCAAAATATACAACACCCTAACCTGTCTGTTAAATTCATTAGTATTGGCATTTTTCTGCATAAAATTTTAGGGTAAATTTTATGGCTCGATAAATGGAGGTAAACTAATGAAACAGTGGTGTTTACATTATGTGGCTGTTATTTATTGGCTATATAAAAAATGTGAAAAATACAATTAGATAAAACGGATGGCAGCGGTGTTACCTGGAGACGAGGCTTGGGCAGTCGATGGTGGCACGTCCAAACCAAACGATGGTTGAGCACTGAATGAATGGAAATACCCTTCAATAACATCCCAGATAAACGTCTCGGGATTGCCAGCTATTCGTTATCGGGTTCTAGTTGGCGCTGCTGGCACCCCGCCGGTGTTCAACATCTGGGATTATATTTCCGGGTACTTTGTTGACCGTTATTCCACGATGTAAAATTCGACATGCGTCAAGGTCGCTACAAAATAACAATTTTCCATGTGTTATTGAATGATAATGATAACAAGAAGCGGCGATGGGTTTACCCAATGACGAGGCTTGGCAGTCGATGATAACACGTTTGAACTGACCGTTCTTCTTTTTCTTCTTTGAAGTTCTAAATCTCCCAAGCTATAAAAAATTTTGCGTGACAAACGATTTGAGGTAATATTTGCCGTAGAGGGATATTTTTCAGGCCTTTCAGAGAACCCCTACAATGATGGCTTTCCATAAATTAGGGTATCGCAAGAATAAGTGTATAAACTCATTTTCAGAAGTATATAGTCTATCCAAAGTTCCTGTGAACATACGTCATCAAAATGTTTAATGTATTGCCTGCCGCAAATTGTGGATTCGTTTTATAATCAGACAATATATTCCTTCTCATTTTATTCTAGTTACAAAGAGAGGCAATGATGCATGATAAGTTCGGACATGTAACCGAACCAGCCTGTCAAAGTCGTCCGGTTGTCAAATGTATGCAAAATTCTGGAAGACAATAGTAATTAGAGGTTATAACTCTAACCGATAAACTATTGTGGCTTTATAATTAACTGTAGTTTTTAGATGTACTATAATGTTAAAATAAATTATATTTGGTAACATTTTTGTTTCATTATTTTATTTATGTTAGAATTTTGTTATATGTCAAAGTCAAAATGTACTAAAACTCAGAGTTGATGCGCAACATTGCACCGTTTTAATGTCATATATTGAGATGACCTATGTTCACACCAACTT
Organism: Rhynchophorus ferrugineus; assembly: GCF_030347505.1. Lineage (NCBI taxonomy): Eukaryota > Metazoa > Arthropoda > Insecta > Coleoptera > Curculionidae > Rhynchophorus > Rhynchophorus ferrugineus. The sequence goes on along the minus strand of NW_027472580.1, from coordinate 58,703,777 downwards.
TGGATCGGCTATAAATTCGTTTTATCGACAATGACTGGCAACACTTTATTCTGGGACCTCTGGAGGATATCTATGTTAGATTTGCTACTAGTACCCCACAGTTTAATACCATAGGTCCAAATAGGCCTAAGTATTGAGTTATACACAAAACCTTGTTATCTAATGATAATTTTGATTTACGCCCTATTAGCCAATACATTCGGTTTAGTTTAAGCCTAAGCGCTCTTTGCGTATTGTCACTATATGTTTTTTGCATGTCAAACGTCAATCATTGCATGCCCAAAAATGCATTCCCAGATATAGTCTGCCTGCGGAAGTTCATAATTATTCAATTTTCCTGAGGGACATGTTCCTCTATAAACATGGGTAGATTTTGTCTCTTTGATACACCACGTTTTCAAACACAACTCGACTTTGTTAAGATGAGAAAAACAAATAGAAAAAACAATTATAGGAGCAAAATATACATAAAATCTATTTTTAGTATTATAAAATTTTCATGCCAATGTCAAATAAAATCATTCGTTTTAATTTCGAAAATCACATTTGGTGGCGAAAAAACAGCTTTCCAATCGAGACCATTATTGACAATAAAAATTATTTCGGCCATTATTTTTACGCGGTCCCGTACAACAGCCAATTAGTTGTTGGGTCTCGTATCTATGTCGAAAAATTTGTTAAATGCGTGGGCTGTTGTTTGCCATAATTCAGTTTGTCGCCGTTTACGAGTTGTTTGTTCGTTCATTAAAATTAACCAAGACAAAATAACATGTATCGTTCAAAAACGGCTACACCGCCAAAAAAGATTTGAGGCAAATCGGGGATCCAATTATATTTTATTTTACGGATACAGAACGAATTAAAGAAGATAAACGACGAATTATCATTTATAGTCATCGGAGGCTTAATCATAGCACCAGTCAAGGTTGCTTAATATGTTTGATGTAGTTCCTTCTTATTTATTTCTTCCTTTCAAACGTTTACTTTGATCTAGATATTTTTTGTTGTATAATGTTTTTTTTTTTGCTCTAATTATATTTAATATTTCATATAACTATAGCTGCGTGTTTATGAATATTTTTGGATCATCAGGAAGTATTCACAATACCCTTCAATATTTTAATTGTTTGGTGTTTAGATAAATAAAAATTAAATATTTTTGATAAAGCGGTAGTCGTTAAAATAATATTGTAAATAGATAAATAGGTTTAAATAGGTATTAAATTAAATTGTGTGTATATAGTAGAATATAAAATACGTGGCGAAATAAGTTTTTTGTTTATTTTTATTTAGTTATTACGACGATTATTATGTACATATTTTATTTTAAAACGTTTTTTTGTGTTAAATATCATATATAATGTATATAAGTTTATATACATTATATATGTTTGATAGGTGGTATATAAGTTTGATTATTTTTTAAATTTTTAGTGAGTTTCTTATTTGTTTTTTGAAGTCGGTTCAATTTATTTGTTAAAAATATTTTATTTTTCCTTTTTTAATATTAGATATTTACGCAGTAATTTTATTAAGTATTACAATGTATAGTCCAATTAAAAGTGCATCCCGTATGAGGAAAAATAGCAATAAAGAAACGATTGTTAAAAATAAAGAACGCATCAGGGCCCAGGGTTCGCTACCTAGCCTAGGTGATCTGACAAATTTTCCAACCAAACTAGAACAAAAGAAGTTGCTGGCCCCGTTCAGAATCCAAGCCGCGACCTCCACGTGTGAACATAACGCCCTAATCATTACACCATCCAAGAAATTGCTAACTTCGTTTCTACAACGTTTCATATCATATTTTTAGTGTTTAAAATGCAAAGTGAATGGTCTTTACATTAAATTATTTTCGATTTTTCCTCAAATCAGCTCAGCAGTAACATTATAAACAAATAGGTGATTATTTTAGATAAAAAATATGTGAAAACTTTGTGCGTGCCCTTGAAATTTGAACGTCCCTCCCTCGATTTCCCCCCCCCCCCATTCCCCCAACAAATCCTGATTTGGTTCCATTGGGACCATCTTGAAAGATTTTTGAATTTTGAAAATCGGTCCATAATTGACGGAGAATATATATATATATATATATATATATATATATATATATATATATATATAGAGAGAGAGAGAGAGAGAGAGAGAGAGAGAGAGCTCTTCGACTGAATAATCAACCAATAAGTATCCTGTTATTCCATAGTCCATTGAATAATTGAAAAAACGGAAAATGATATACCAGATATTTGAGATTATTTTAGTGTTTATGCATTTCAAAACCCTTTGGATATTTTCTGAAAATTACCTTGTGGAGTGGCTAAGACTTCGCATTTATTAAACTGAATATTATGTCCAGTATTTAGCTGAACCTGACTGGACTGTATGTACTTGTACACAGTTGTTACCTTTAATGGATTAGATTTAGGCTTAGAGAGTCCCTTGAATATCTCTCCCTCTGTGGCTTAAATATGACTTTGATGTTGTATTTCATTAGTTCCTTTTCACTGTAGTGTATTGTTCTTTGAAGAAACTGGAATGACGTGCTGTTGTGGAAATGTTTCAGTCTTATCTTTTTCTGCTTCCTTTCTTATAGTAAGTAAATTTTGAATCGTAAGTTATTGTAGAATTGGTAGGATTCGTTAATTTATAATTCTATAATCTATCTTCCTCTATAATCTTGTTAGGGCTGTTGTTGAGCTCTATGAATTAACGAATTCAGGATGGATCATTATTGAGGTGGGAGAATATTGGAACTATTCTCGGTGTTCATGGTACTTTATGGTCAATTATAGGATTGAAAGTTAAAAATGCAGGTGGCTCAGGAGTTGTTTAACCATTTTTTGAGTCATCTGTGTCAGTTTAATTTATCATCCACATATCTAAACCAGGTAGAGGGTTTTAATTATGCTCTGGTTAATGATTTATTTCAAAATGTGGATTTCAAAACATGGAAGTAAACATACTTGAATGAAAGACAGTGTTTTATGAGAGGGAAGAGGTTGCTTGGTATTTTTTCTAATTTCTCGATTATTTCTAAAAATTTGTCGCAGAGAATTTGGTAAAAATTAGATCACGTCAAAATTAAAACAGAACCCACCTTAGATTACTTTGGATGAACCATCTCATGTATTATTAACGACTATTACGAATACATGACATGGTCATCCACACCAATCTAGGGTGGGTTCTGTTTTAATTTTGACATGGTCTAATTTTTACCAAATTCTCTGCAATAAATTTTTAGAAATAATCGACGATTATAATCGACTTTTTGTCTTGTAAGAGTGGTGGTTTCAAAATGACTAGTTTAGTGGTCAAGAATGTAGGTTTTCTTGTCGTTTCGAAGTCTCCAAGTTTCTTTCGTGACTGTATTCGTATATTACTTGAGAGATGACGCAAGGTTACACAAAACATTAGATATTATATTATATTTATCATTGTCTATATCATCTATTGCTTTACTATTCTATTATTTTTATAAGTTCTTATTTTATGTATCAAATATTTTTTATTATATTATTTTCTTATTTTATCATATAGTAATCGCCGCTTAACAAGATACCACTGTAATCGAAATATATAAAGACTTAGTAGTCGTGGTCGTTCTTCATTATGGATGTGAAGCTATTCGTTTGAATAATAATTATAATTGGCTTAAGAGCTTTCTATTCTAAAGTCTCTATTCTTAAAAGATTATTGATGGTCAGAGTGGAACTTTATTGAACTTGCTGATCGTACTCAACATATTCCAGTACGTGGTAACTCCAAGGTTCCTTATATTTCATTTGCTGCTTTAAATAATTATTTCATATCGCCTGATTCCATATGTTTTACAAATTTAAACAGTCTCTTCTGCTCATTTTCTTTTGGAGGTATTGAATTTAATTGAACATAATAGAATAAATTCGCCAAACGACTGTGTTAGAAGGCAATCAATAGTTCGACACTTCTCATAGCCAATTTTTAATAAAATACAATATGTTTACTACACGCATTCCTTTCTGAACATAGAGATCCTGAATTCTTTAAAGATCATTATTCTTACGACTTACATTTCTTTTATTCATTCTATGCTAAGAAAAAATAACTATATTTTTGATACTGTTATAATGTGTTGGAGTTATTGACATGGCGAATGAAGCAAAACAAATGAGATTCAGCAGTAGAGGAATGTTAATTGTTAAGTCTTGTATATTATATTGGTTTATACAAGACAAAGAAACGATTTCTAAAGCGTCAGAAACATATTTTAGGTTTCTGATTACCATATGATTGGTAATTTAGATGGGAGACGTTAGGCGAGCAGTTTGTTATTTTTATCTTATTAAGTTGTCAGAAGCCCTTTATGTTAAACATGTTCAGTCGCTTTAATAGTTTTAAATTGGATTAAAGTGGATGGACAATCAAAGTACGCAGGAAGTATTCTATCAAAACCTGTTAAAGATTAAACAAATCTAATTTTATGTAGTTGGGCACGACCTCGTGGACGTCACCAATTCTGATTTGATGGCCGATTATATCGACTCTAGATATATCGTGGACGCTTATCAGGGCATTGGCTTGTTAAATAAAAAAATCTCGATTCTTATCACGGTAAATATTATGTTAAAACTTTGTAAATATTAGTACAACTAATTAAATATGCAATGAAACATAATTTTATCTACTTTGGCTTGGTTGAGTTTCGAAATTGCAAAAAAGTGTTTTTATGCCGCTGCTTTTACATATCTTTATGTATAAAATAATATTAATTGAATTTAGATAAAGGATTGGTAGGCGAATTAAGTATAAGGGTTATATTCAAGTAATAGATTGCATGCATTTTGGTCGGCGATATCTTTTGGTGAAAATGCGAACTGTCGATATAAAAATTCTGTTAAACAACCTAACCTCATTGGTAAATTCGATAATATTGATATTTCTCAGTACAGGTTGCTTTTTAGTATTATTGAGTTAATCAGTACAAAATATACAGACGCTATTTATGGAACCATAAAAATTGTATTAATTTATTGATTGATTTGAATAGATCTGCTGCTCATCAAACCATTTTAGAAATATATAGAAATATATGAAAATGTATATGAGTTCTTATTGAACGAGAACCTTGTGCAATTTCTCAAAGAGTTTTCGGACAGATTAATAGTTGATAAGTCAACTAATTCCGAACATTTGAATGCGATGGGAAACATCCAAAAGGAGGGAAATAGCTGCTATACACTTTGAGTGTTTCAGTGCTGGGCTGACAAAAAAGACGAGTTAGTTGTGGTATACTTTAACTGGTGATAAAAAGTACATCTACTACGACAAATCTAAACAAAAAATGTCATGGGTCAACAGAGCTATAAAATCTTGCTATTTATGTGGTTGCTAAAGTGCACGACATATTGCAAAAAAGAATCAGTAATAACGAGTAACAAATGTAAAGTTATCTTACGTGATCACGCTCGGCCACATGTTATGGTGGGTACAGACCTGAACGAGCATTCGAGACGAATTTATAGAGAAAATTGGAAATCCGCATGAGCAGAACTGAATTCGGTGAACATTCGGTGCAGATTTGGTTCAAAATTGGTTAGAAGTGTTAGAGCGCATGCCACTTGCTGTGTTCCAGTGTTCGCAGCATGACTTTCAGCGCTTGGCGACGAACAGAATGTTGTACGCGGATCGGGCCAACAAATCTAAGCCAGCATAGTAAAAGTTGGCGAGATTATGAATGACATAGGTTTTGGTTTCAAGAAAATAACCCTGTTTTGCCTTGTAATTTAATTATTACTATAAAGATGTTTTTGAAAGATAAATATGTATTTAATATCTATTAATGTTTAATAATAATACATATAATTATATAAAATTCTCATTAAAAAAAACATGAAAAATTAATATATTTATATTTTACTTGCAGGAACCTTGTTATGGAATAATATTTAGCTTGGATTTCTATTTTGCAAATGGTGATTATCAAAAACTTGTCATAAAATGCGAGTTGTTTTTCTTATTTTTCATTCAAAGGATTACATTTATTAATTCTCTCCATAGCACAAAACTTGTCAAATATAAATAAACTATTTCAACTACTGAGAGAAAAAATATTTAATAATAATCTCATATAAAATAATTACTAACAACAACAAAAAAATGAGTTTGCCAAGGGTTGCTGGAACATTATTTTTCAATATATCCTTGTTCGGGACATATATAAAGTTATGCAAATACTAGAACTAGTAATAATGTAAAAATAACCACCCATTAACCGCGCTATAGTCAACAATTGGTTTTTAGCGTCTTTCCAAAAAGACTATCATAATACTGACCTAAAATATAAAGTAGAACCCATTAAATACAGTTATTTTAGAAAATAGTCACTTACCTATATTATTCCTTAGACGGCAGTTATATCACTACGGTTTCAAGATGTTACTCCTTCATTTTTTCCAAGACATGTCTCAAATGTGCTTATTAGCAAGTTTATTTTTTAGTTTATAATTTGAAAAGATACTTGCGTAATATCTTCTTATAAGGACGGTGGCTCTTTCATACAAATTCTCTTGTACAGGTCAGCTTTTATTTTTTTTTATACTGCTTTTATGACCTTCCAAACAGTAATTAATACAGTAAACACCATGCAATAAATACAAATTCATACCTATTTATATAATTATTTTCTCTATCATTGATGGATGAATAACTCAATTTATACGTTTTGTGCCACCAGATAAAGGTAATACTCTCAGTTTATGGTTTTATTATGTCTACCTCATTGTGAAATTTTCACATATAACATACAATCTTTTCTCTTGGGGCTGAATATATATTGTGATGATTTTGAGTTATTTATTACAGAATTATTAGTACTTACAGAATTGTAAATGTTTTAAATATTTTCAGGAATCTATAAACATGATACTTAAGTTGTATAAACATAAGAGTTTTATGAAATATTCTTACCATCAAACAAGTTGTATTTCAATATTATTCGTATTTTCTTCCTTATCATAATTTTATGCATGGAATAATTTGATATTATTTTAAAAACCCTCAGGCGGTACATATTATTTTAGCAATAAACATTGCTTTTTGGGAAAAGAACAGTACACGTACCTTAAAAAAATGATACCCAAGACATTTTATGTTGGCATGCCATTGTGAAAAGTATGGATTTAAATAAAAGAATATGGGCCTCCGAACCAAACGATGAAAACCGTCAAATGATTTTTGGAGAACGAAACTTTCCGAGAGGAACCGAACGCGTCACGAGTTGATTTCGATCATTAGAAAATACCGCGAACTGAGAGATATTGAACTTCGCTTCGTTCATGTCTGTACTCACCATTACCGTTATGAAGTATATACTATTGCGTTGCAGCTCGGATGAAAAAGTACGAAAATGGATCGTTGTCAAACGGACATCGTTTCTTCGATACAGTATCACCATGTTGCCAGAAAAGTTGTAATAATAATTTGATTAATATATATTATTTAAAATATAAAAAATATATTTTCATTTGGAAGAAAATCTAAATTATCCATACATAATAAATCGCTGATATATAAGCAAATACTGAAATCTATATGGACCTGTGGAATTCATTTATGTGGATGGTTGTGGGTGATACCAGATACTGTAGAAACAATTAGCTACATCGAGACCTTCGAATTCCATGGGTCTTAAAGGACAAGACTTTATTCGCGACATTAGGTGAAACGCTCGACTACCATGTTCTATCAATTTGTTTGAATAAATATTTTTTTTAAATGAAAACCTTATATATAAGTAAAGGTTGAACAAATTGTAATTTAAGTTATTGTCAAATAATCAACTTAGAATTGTGGTTTTTGGTATATTGGCGTTTAGTCCTGTGAGTTATCTATTACATACTGTATGATAACGATTTAACTGCCTCTATTTAATAGTAATGTCTCCTCTCTATTAACACGGGTTTACTCACATCACTCACATTCGTACTTCTCGAAAAAATCATGAGGGGCAATGTAAGAATTATTATTAGGGTGTACTTTCATTTTAGATATTGTTCTTATTATTGTCGCTGGTTCTAATTTCGTTTAAGGTTTGCTCACTTGACTAATTTTTAATAGAGGGCGCTACTATTTATAAGAAATTACTTGGTTATTTCCAAACAAGTTAACTATATATACACAATAATAACTGTGTCGTATGAAAGGAGAGATGGTTAGCACTCCCCTAGACAAGAATGATATACACATATATTGCTTAAGGCACACTTAAGCAACATTTTTTTTTGTATATAGTATGTGAACATGATTGGTAATCATATATGTGATATTTAATATATTCTGCGGTGTTATATTTAATTTTCACAGTAACCACCTTAAATGCATACATTTTGATTTGTTTTTTGTTCTTAAATTTGGATTTTCTACGACCTAAGAAAATGTCTAAATAGGTTATCCTCTGTCGGTAGCATAAAGTTAGAAATGTGGTTTTTGTTATATTGGCGTTTTGTCGTATAAGTTATCTGCTACATATTGTATGATAACGATTTAACCGCATTCATTTAATTGTAATGTCTCCTCTCTATTAACACGGGTTTACTCACATACACTCACATTCGTACTTCTCGAAAAAATCATGAGGGGCAATGTAAGAATTATTATTAGGGTGTACTTTCATTTTAGATATTGTTCTTATTATTGTCGCTGGTTCTAATTTCGTTTGCTCACTTGACTAATTTTTAATAGAGGGCGCTACTATTTATAAGAAATTATTTGGTTATTTCCAAACAAGTTAACTATATATACACAATAATAACTGTGTCGTATGAAAGGAGAGATGGTTAGCACTCCCCTAGACAAGAATGATATACACATATATTGCTTAAGGCACACTTAAGCAACATTTTTTTTTGTATATAGTATGTGAACATGATTGGTAATCATATATGTGATATTTAATATATTCTGCGGTGTTATATTTAATTTTCACAGTAACCACCTTAAATGCATACATTTTGATTTGTTTTTTGTTCTTAAATTTGGATTTTCTACGACCTAAGAAAATGTCTAAATAGGTTATCCTCTGTCGGTAGCATAAAGTTAGAAATGTGGTTTTTGTTATATTGGCGTTTTGTCGTATAAGTTATCTGCTACATATTGTATGATAACGATTTAACCGCATTCATTTAATTGTAATGTCTCCTCTCTATTAACACGGGTTTACTCACATACACTCACATTCGTACTTCTCGAAAAAATCATGAGGGGCAATGTATGAATTATTATTAGGGTGTACTTTCATTTTAGATATTGTTCTTATTATTGTCACTGGTTCTAATTTCGTTTAAGGTTTGCTCACTTGACTAATTTTCAATAGAGAGCGCTACTATTTATAATAAATTACTTGGATATTTCGAAACAAGTTAACTATATATACTGGTTCTATCACTATAATAAGTGTGTTGTATGAAAGGAGAGACGGTTAGCACTCCCCTAGACAAGGATGGAATACACATATATTGCTTAAGGCACACTTAAGCAACATTGTTTTTGTATATAGTATGTGTACATGATTAGTAATCATATATGTGATATTTAATATATTCTGCGGGTTCTATCACTATAATAACTATGTTGTATGAAAGGAGAGACGGTTAGCACTCCCCTAGACTAGGATGGAATACACATATATTGCTTAAGGCACACTTAAGCAACATTGTTTTTGTGTATAGTATGTGTGCATGATTGGTAATCATATATGTGATATTTAATATATTCTGCGGTGTTATATTTAATTTTCACAGTAACCACCTTAAATGCGTACATGTTGATATGTTTTTTGTTCTTAAATTTGGATTATTTTTAGGGTGTACTTTCATTTTAGGTATTGTTCTTATTATTGTAGCTGGTTCTAATTACCTTTAAGGTTTGCTCACTTGACTAATTTCCAATAGAGGGCGCTACTATCTATAAGAAATTACTTGGTTATTTCGAAACAAGTTAATTATATATACTGGTTCTATCACTATAATAACTGTGTTGTATGAAAGGAGAGACGGTTAGCACTCCCCTAGACAAGGATGGAATACACATATATTGCTTAAGGCACACTTAAGCAACATTGTTTTTGTGTATAGTATGTGTGCATGATTGGTAATCATATATGTGATATTTGATTTATTCTGCGGTGTTATATTTAATTTTCACAGTAACCACCTTAAATGCATACATTTTGATTTGTTTTTTGTTCATAAATTTGGATTATTTTTAGGGTGTACTTTCATTTTAGGTATTGTTCTTATTATTGTCACTGGTTCTAATTTCGTTTAAGGTTTGCTCACTTGAATAATTTTCAATAGAGGGCGCTACTATTTATAATAAATTACTTGGATATTTCGAAACAAGTTAACTATATATACTGGTTCTATCACTATAATAACTATGTTGTATGAAAGGAGAGACGGTTAGCACTCCCCTAGACTAGGATGGAATACACATATATTGCTTAAGGCACACTTAAGCAACATTGTTTTTGTGTATAGTATGTGTGCATGATTGGTAATCATATATGTGATATTTGATTTATTCTGCGGTGTTATATTTAATTTTCACAGTAACCACCTTAAATGCATACATTTTAATTTGTTTTTTGTTCATAAATTTGGATTATTTTTAGGGTGTACTTTCATTTTAGGTATTGTTCTTATTATTGTCACTGGTTCTAATTTCGTTTAAGGTTTGCTCATTTGACTAATTTTCAATAGAGGGCGCTACTATTTATAAGAAATTACTTATTTATTTCGAAACAAGTTAAGTATATATACTGGTTCTATCACTATAATAACTGTGTTGTATGAAAGGAGAGACGGTTAGCACTCCCCTAGACAAGGATGGAATACACATATATTGCTTAAGGCACACTTAGGCAACATTTTTTTTGTATATAGTATGTGTACATGATTGGTAATCATATATGTGATATTTGATATATTCTGCGGTGTTATATTTAATTTTCACAGTAACCACCTTAAATGCGTACATGTTGATTTGTTTTTTGTTCTTAAATTTGGATTATTTTTAGGGTGTACTTTCATTTTAGGTATTGTTCTTATTATTGTAACTGGTTCTAATTTCGTTTAAGGTTTGCTCACTTGACTAATTTTCAATAGAGGGCGCTACTGTTTATAACAAATTACTTGGTTATTTAGAAACAAGTTAATTATATATACTGGTTCTATCACTTAATAACTGTGTTATATGAAAGGAGAGACGGTTAGCACTCCCCTAGACAAGGATGGAATACACATATATTGCTTAAGGCACACTTAAGCAACATTTTTTTGTACATAGTATGTGTACATGATTGGTAATCATATATGTGATATTTAATATATTCTGCGGGGTTATATTTAATTTTCACAGTAACCACCTTAAATGCATACATTTTGATTTGTTTTTGTTCGTAAATTTGGATTATTTTTAGGGTGTACTTTCATTTTAGATATTGTTCTTATTATTGTCACTGGTTCTAATTTCGTTTAAGGTTTGCTCACTTGACTAATTTTCAATAGAGGGCGCTAATATTTATAAGAAATTACTTATTTATTTCGAAACAAGTTAAGTATATATACTGGTTCTATCACTATAATAACTGTGTTGTATGAAAGGAGAGACGGTTAGCACTCCCCTAGACAAGGATGGAATACACATATATTGCTTAAGGCACACTTAAGCAACATTTTTTTGTACATAGTATGTGTACATGATTGGTAATCATATATGTGATATTTAATATATTCTGCGGGGTTATATTTAATTTTCACAGTAACCACCTTAAATGCATACATTTTGATTTGTTTTTGTTCGTAAATTTGGATTATTTTTAGGGTGTACTTTCATTTTAGGTATTGTTCTTATTATTGTAACTGGTTCTAATTTCGTTTAAGGTTTGCTCACTTGACTAATTTTCAATAGAAGGCGCTACTGTTTATAACAAATTACTTGGTTATTTCGAAACAAGTTAACTATATATACTGGTTCTATCACTATAATAACTGTGTTGTATGAAAGGAGAGACGGTTAGCACTCCCCTAGACAAGGATGGAATACACATATATTGCTTAAGGCACACTTAAGCAACATTTTTTTTGTATATAGTATGTGTACATGATTGGTAATCATATATGTGATATTTGATATATTCTGCGGTGTTATATTTAATTTTCACAGTAACCACCTTAAATGCATACATATTGATTTGCTTTTTGTTCTTAAATTTGGATTATTTTTAGGGTGTACTTTCATTTTAGGTATTGTTCTTATTATTGTAACTGGTTCTAATTTCGTTTAAGGTTTGCTCACTTGACTAATTTTCAATAGAGGGCGCTACTATTTATAAGAAATTACTTGGTTATTTCGAAACAAGTTAATTATATATACTGGTTCTATCACTATAATAACTGTGTTGTATGAAAGGAGAGACGGTTAGCACTCCCCTAGACAAGGATGGAATACACATATATTGCTTAAGGCACACTTAAGCAACATTTTTTTTGTATATAGTATGTGTACATGATTGGTAATCATATATGTGATATTTGATATATTCTGCGGTGTTATATTTAATTTTCACAGTAACCACCTTAAATGCGTACATGTTGATTTGTTTTTTGTTCTTAAATTTGGATTATTTTTAGGGTGTACTTTCATTTTAGGTATTGTTCTTATTATTGTCACTGGTTCTAATTTCGTTTAAGGTTTGCTCACTTGACTAATTTTCAATAGAGGGCGCTACTATTTATAAGAAATTACTTGGTTATTTCGAAACAAGTTAACTATATATACTGGTTCTATCACTATAATAACTGTGTTGTATGAAAGGAGAGACGGTTAGCAGTCCCCTAGACAAGGATGGAATACACATATATTGCTTAAGGCACACTTAAGCAACATTGTTTTTGTATATAGTATGTGTACATGATTAGTAATCATATATGTGATATTTAATATATTCTGCGGGTTCTATCACTATAATAACTATGTTGTATGAAAGGAGAGACGGTTAGCACTCCCCTAGACTAGGATGGAATACACATATATTGCTTAAGGCACACTTAAGCAACATTGTTTTTGTGTATAGTATGTGTGCATGATTGGTAATCATATATGTGATATTTAATATATTCTGCGGTGTTATATTTAATTTTCACAGTAACCACCTTAAATGCGTACATGTTGATTTGTTTTTTGTTCTTAAATTTGGATTATTTTTAGGGTGTACTTTCATTTTAGGTATTGTTCTTATTATTGTAGCTGGTTCTAATTACCTTTAAGGTTTGCTCACTTGACTAATTTTCAATAGAGGGCGCTACTATTTATAAGAAATTACTTGGTTATTTCGAAACAAGTTAACTGTATATACTGGTTCTATCACTATAATAACTATGTTGTATGAAAGGAGAGACGGTTAGCACTCCCCTAGACTAGGATGGAATACACATATATTGCTTAAGGCACACTTAAGCAACATTGTTTTTGTGTATAGTATGTGTGCATGATTGGTAATCATATATGTGATATTTGATTTATTCTGCGGTGTTATATTTAATTTTCACAGTAACCACCTTAAATGCATATATTTTGATTTGTTTTTTGTTCATAAATTTGGATTATTTTTAGGGTGTACTTTCATTTTAGGTATTGTTCTTATTATTGTCACTGGTTCTAATTTCGTTTAAGGTTTGCTCACTTGACTAATTTTCAATAGAGGGCGCTACTATTTATAAGAAATTACTTGGTTATTTCGAAACAAGTTAACTATATATACTGGTTCTATCACTATAATAACTGTGTTGTATGAAAGGAGAGACGGTTAGCACTCCCCTAGACAAGGATGGAAACACATATATTGCTTAAGGCACACTTAAGCAACGTTGTTTTTGTATATAGTATGTGTACATGATTGGTAATCATATATGTGATATTTAATATATTCTGCGGTGTTATATTTAATTTTCACAGTAACCACCTTAAATGCGTACATGTTGATTTGTTTTTTGTTCTTAAATTTGGATTATTTTTAGGGTGTACTTTCATTTTAGGTATTGTTCTTATTATTGTAGCTGGTTCTAATTACCTTTAAGGTTTGCTCACTTGACTAATTTTCAATAGAGGGCGCTACTATCTATAAGAAATTACTTGGTTATTTCGAAACAAGTTAATTATATATACTGGTTCTATCACTATAATAACTGTGTTGTATGAAAGGAGAGACGGTTAGCACTCCCCTAGACAAGGATGGAATACACATATATTGCTTAAGGCACACTTAAGCAACATTGTTTTTGTATATAGTATGTGTACATGATTAGTAATCATATATGTGATATTTAATATATTCTGCGGTGTTATATTTAATTTTCACAGTAACCACCTTAAATGCGTACATGTTGATTTGTTTTTTGTTCTTAAATTTGGATTATTTTTAGGGTGTACTTTCATTTTAGGTATTGTTCTTATTATTGTCACTGGTTCTAATTTCGTTTAAGGTTTGCTCACTTGACTAATTTTCAATAGAGGGCGCTACTATTTATAAGAAATTACTTGGTTATTTCGAAACAAGTTAACTATATATACTGGTTCTATCACTATAATAACTGTGTTGTATGAAAGGAGAGACGGTTAGCACTCCCCTAGACAAGGATGGAATACACATATATTGCTTAAGGCACACTTAAGCAACATTGTTTTTGTATATAGTATGTGTACATGATTAGTAATCATATATGTGATATTTAATATATTCTGCGGGTTCTATCACTATAATAACTATGTTGTATGAAAGGAGAGACGGTTAGCACTCCCCTAGACTAGGATGGAATACACATATATTGCTTAAGGCACACTTACGCAACATTGTTTTTGTGTATAGTATGTGTGCATGATTGGTAATCATATATGTGATATTTAATATATTCTGCGGTGTTATATTTAATTTTCACAGTAACCACCTTAAATGCGTACATGTTGATTTGTTTTTTGTTCTTAAATTTGGATTATTTTTAGGGTGTACTTTCATTTTAGGTATTGTTCTTATTATTGTAGCTGGTTCTAATTACCTTTAAGGTTTGCTCACTTGACTAATTTTCAATAGAGGGCGCTACTATCTATAAGAAATTACTTGGTTATTTCGAAACAAGTTAATTATATATACTGGTTCTATCACTATAATAACTGTGTTGTATGAAAGGAGAGACGGTTAGCACTCCCCTAGACAAGGATGGAATACACATATATTGCTTAAGGCACACTTAAGCAACATTGTTTTTGTATATAGTATGTGTACATGATTAGTATTCATATATGTGATATTTAATATATTCTGCGGTGTTATATTTAATTTTCACAGTAACCACCTTAAATGCGTACATGTTGATTTGTTTTTTGTTCTTAAATTTGGATTATTTTTAGGGTGTACTTTCATTTTAGGTATTGTACTTATTATTGTAACTGGTTCTAATTTCGTTTAAGGTTTGCTCTCTTGACTAATTTTCAATAGAAACGCTACTGTTTATAACAAATTACTTGGTTATTTCGAAACAAGTTAATTATATATACTGGTTCTATCACTTAATAACTGTGTTGTATGAAAGGAGAGACGGTTAGCACTCCCCTAGACAAGGATGGAATACACATATATTGCTTAAGGCACACTTAAGCAACATTTTTTTTGTACATAGTATGTGTACATGATTGGTAATCATATATGTGATATTTAATATATTCTGCGGGGTTATATTTAATTTTCACAGTAACCACCTTAAATGCATACATTTTGATTTGTTTTTGTTCGTAAATTTGGATTATTTTTAGGGTGTACTTTCATTTTAGATACTGTTCTTATTATTGTCACTGGTTCTAATTTCGTTTAAGGTTTGCTCACTTGACTAATTTTCAATAGAGGGCGCTAATATTTATAAGAAATTACTTGGTTATTTCGAAACAAGTTAACTATATATACTGGTTCTATCACTATAATAACTGTGTTGTATGAAAGGAGAGACGGTTAGCACTCCCCTAGACAAGGATGGAATACACATATATTGCTTAAGGCACACTTAAGCAGCATTTTTTTTGTATATAGTATGTGTACATGATTGGTAATCATATATGTGATATTTAATATATTCTGCGGTGTTATATTTAATTTTCACAGTAACCACCTTAAATGCATACATGTTTATTTGTGTTTTGTTCTTAAATTAGGATTTTATACGACCAAAGAAAATGTTTTAAAGGGTTATATTCTGTCGGTGGCTTTATGCTACTTTCATTCTAGAATTGTGGTTTTTGTTATATAGGCGTTTTGTCGTATAAGTTATCTGCTACATATTTTATGATAACGATTTAACTGCATTCATTTAATTGTAATGTCTCCTCTCTATTAACACGGGTTTACTCACATACACTCACATTCGTACTTCTCGGAAAAATCATGAGGGACAATGTATGAATTATTTTTAGAGTGTACTTTCATTTTAGATATTGTTCTTATTATTGTCACTGGTTCTAATTTCGTTTAAAGTTTACTCACTTGACTAATTTTCAATAGAGGGGGCTACTGTTTATAAGAAATTACTTGGTTATTTCGAAACAATTTAACTATATATACAGGTTCTATCACTATAATAACTGTGGTGTATGAAAGGAGAGATGGTTAGCACTCCCCTAGACAAGGATGGAATACACATATATTGCTTAAGGCACACTTAAGCAGCATTTTTTTTGTATATAGTATGTGTACATGATTGGTAATCATATATGTGCTATTTAATATATTCTGCGGTGTTATATTTAATTTTCACAGTAACCACCTTAAATACATACATGTTGATTTGTGTTTTGTTCTTAAATTAGGATTTTATACGACCAAACAAAATGTTTTAAAGGGTTATATTCTGTCGGTAGCTTTATGCTACTTTCATTCTAGAATTGTGGTTTTTGTTATATAGGCGTTTTGTCGTATAAGTTATCTGCTACATATTGTATGATAACGATTTAACTGCATTCATTTAATTGTAATGTCTCCTCTCTATTAACACGGGTTTACTCACATACACTCACATTCGTACTTCTCGGAAAAATCATGAGGGACAATGTATGAATTACTTTTAGAGTGTACTTTCATTTTAGATATTGTTCTTATTATTGTCACTGGTTCTAATTTCGTTTAAGGTTTGCTCACTTGACTAATTTTTAATAGAGGGCGCTACTATTTATAAGAAATTACTTGGTTATTTCCAAACAAGTTAACTATATATACTGGTTCTATCGCTATAACAACTGTGTTGTATGAAAGGAGAGATGGTTAGCACTTCCCTAGACGTGGATGGAATACACATATATTGCTTAAGGCACACTTAAGCAACATTTTTTTTGTATATAGTATGTGTACATGATTGGTAATCATATATGTGATATTTAATATATTCTGCGGGCTTATATTTAATTTTCACAGTAACCACCTTAAATGCGTACATGTTGATTTGTTTTTTGTTCTTAAATTTGGATTATTTTTAGGCTGTACTTTCATTTTAGGTATTGTACTTATTATTGTAACTGGTTCTAATTTCGTTTAAGGTTTGCTCACTTGACTAATTTTCAATAGAAGCGCTACTGTTTATAACAAATTACTTGGTTATTTCGAAACAAGTTAATTATATATACTGGTTCTATCACTATAATAACTGTGTTGTATGAAAGGAGAGACTGTTAGCACTCCCCTAGACAAGGATGGAATACACATATATTGCTTAAGGCACACTTAAGCAACATTTTTTTTGTACATGGTATGTGTACATGATTGGTAATCATATATGTGATATTTAATATATTCTGCGGGGTTATATTTAATTTTCACAGTAACCACCTTAAATGCATACATTTTGATTTGTTTTTGTTCGTAAATTTGGATTATTTTTAGGGTGTACTTTCATTTTAGATATTGTTCTTATTATTGTCACTGGTTCTAATTTCGTTTAAGGTTTGCTCACTTGACTAATTTTCAATAGAGGGCGCTAATATTTATAAGAAATTACTTGGTTATTTCGAAACAATTTAACTATATATACAGGTTCTATCACTATAATAACTGTGTTGTATGAAAGGAGAGACGGTTAGCACTCCCCTAGACAAGGATGGAATACACATATATTGCTTAAGGCACACTTAAGCAGCATTTTTTTTTGTATATAGTATGTGTACATGATTGGTAATCATATATGTGCTATTTAATATATTCTGCGATGTTATATTTAATTTTCACAGTAACCACCTTAAATGCATACATGTTGATTTGTGTTTTGTTCTTAAATTAGGATTTTGTACGACCAAAGAAAATGTTTTAAAGGGTTATATTCTGTCGGTAGCTTTATGCTACTTTCATTCTAGAATTGTGGTTTTTGTGATATAGGCGTTTTGTTGTATAAGTTATCTGCTACATATTTTATGATAACGATTTAACTGCATTCATTTAATTGTAATGTCTCCTCTCTATTAACACGGGTTTACTCACATACACTCACATTCGTACTTCTCGGAAAAATCATGAGGGACAATGTATGAATTACTTTTAGAGTGTACTTTCATTTTAGATATTGTTCTTATTATTGTCACTGGTTCTAATTTCGTTTAAGGTTTGCTCACTTGACTAATTTTTAATAGAGGGCGCTACTATTTATAAGAAATTACTTGGTTATTTCCAAACAAGTTAACTATATATACTGGTTCTATCGCTATAATAACTGTGTTGTATGAAAGGAGAGATGGTTAGCACTTCCCTAGACAAGGATGGAATACACATATATTGCTTAAGGCACACTTAAGCAACATTTTTTTTGTCTATAGTATGTGTACATGATTGGTAATCATATATGTGATATTTGATATATTCTGCGGTGTTATATTTAATTTTCACAGTAACCACCTTAAATGCGTACATGTTGATTTGTTTTATGTTCTTAAATTTGGATTATTTTTAGGGTGTACTTTCATTTTAGGTATTGTACTTATTATTGTAACTGGTTCTAATTTCGTTTAAGGTTTGCTCACTTGACTAATTTTCAATAGAAGCGCTACTGTTTATAACAAATTACTTGGTTATTTCGAAACAAGTTAATTATGTATACTGGTTCTATCACTTAATAACTGTGTTGTATGAAAGGAGAGACGGTTAACACTCCCCTAGACAAGGATGGAATACACATATATTGCTTAAGGCACACTTAAGCAACATTTTTTTTGTACATGGTATGTGTACATGATTGGTAATCATATATGTGATATTTAATATATTCTGCGGGGTTATATTTAATTTTCACAGTAACCACCTTAAATGCATACATTTTGATTTGTTTTTGTTCGTAAATTTGGATTATTTTTAGGGTGTACTTTCATTTTAGATATTGTTCTTATTATTGTCACTGGTTCTAATTTCGTTTAAGGTTTGCTCACTTGACTAATTTTCAATAGAGGGCGCTACTATTTATAAGAAATTACTTGGTTATTTCGAAACAAGTTAACTATATATACTGGTTCTATCACTATAATAACTGTGTTGTATGAAAGGAGAGACGGTTAGCACTCCCCTAGACAAGGATGGAATACACATATATTGCTTAAGGCACACTTAAGCAACATTTTTTTTTGTATATAGTATGTGTACATGATTGGTAATCATATATGTGATATTTAATATATTCTGCGGTGTTATATTTAATTTTCACAGTAACCAACTTAAATGCATACATGTTGATTTGTGTTTTGTTCTTAAATTAGGATTTTATACGACCAAAGAAAATGTTTTAAAGGGTTATATTCTGTCGGTAGCTTTATGCTACTTTCATTCTAGAATTGTGGTTTTTGTTATATAGGCGTTTTGTCGTATAAGTTATCTGCTACATATTGTATGATAACGATTTAACTGCATTCATTTAATTGTAATGTCTCCTCTCTATTAACACGGGTTTACTCACATACACTCACATTCGTACTTCTCGGAAAAATCATGAGGGACAATGTATGAATTATTTTTAGAGTGTACTTTCATTTTAGATATTGTTCTTATTATTGTCTCTGGTTCTAATTTCGTTTAAGGTTTACTCACTTGACTAATTTTCAATAGAGGGGCTACTGTTTATAAGAAATTACTTGGTTATTTCGAAACAATTTAACTATATATACAGGTTCTATCATTATAATAACTATGTTGTATGAAAGGAGAGACGGTTAGCACTCCCCTAGACAAGGATGGAATACACATATATTGCTTAAGGCACACTTAAGCAGCATTTTTTTTGTCTATAGTATGTGTACATGATTGGTAATCATATATGTGATATTTAATATATTCTGCGGGCTTATATTTAATTTTCACTGTAACCACCTTAAATGCGTACATGTTGATTTGTTTTTTGTTCTTAAATTTGGATTATTTTTAGGGTGTACTTTCATTTTAGGTATTGTACTTATTATTGTAACTGGTTCTAATTTCGTTTAAGGTTTGCTCACTTGATTAATTTTCAATAGAAGCGCTACTGTTTATAACAAATTACTTGGTTATTTCGAAACAAGTTAATTATGTATACTGGTTCTATCACTTAATAACTGTGTTGTATGAAAGGAGAGACGGTTAGCACTCCACTAGACAAGGATGGAATACACATATATTGCTTAAGGCACACTTAAGCAACATTTTTTTTGTACATGGTATGTGTACATGATTGGTACTCATATATGTGATATTTAATATATTCTGCGGGGTTATATTTAATTTTCACAGTAACCACCTTAAATGCATACATTTTGATTTGTTTTTGTTCGTAAATTTGGATTATTTTTAGGGTGTACTTTCATTTTAGATATTGTTCTTATTATTGTCACTGGTTCTAATTTCGTTTAAGGTTTGCTCACTTGACTAATTTTCAATAGAGGGCGCTAATATTTATAAGAAATTACTTCGTTATTTCGAAACAAGTTAACTATATATACTAGTTCTATCACTATAATAACTGTGTTGTATGAAAGGAGAGACGGTTAGCACTCCCCTAGACAAGGATGGAATACACATATATTGCTTAAGGCACACTTAAGCAGCATTTTTTTTGTATATAGTATGTGTACATGATTGGTAATCATATATGTGATATTTAATATATTCTGCGGTGTTATATTTAATTTTCACAGTAACCACCTTAAATGCATACATGTTTATTTGTGTTTTGTTCTTAAATTAGGATTTTATACGACCAAAGAAAATGTTTTAAAGGGTTATATTCTGTCGGTAGCTTTATGCTACTTTCATTCTAGAATTGTGGTTTTTGTTATATAGGCGTTTTGTCGTATAAGTTATCTGCTACATATTGTATGATAACGATTTAACTGCATTCATTTAATTGTAATGTCTCCTCTCTATTAACACGGGTTTACTCACATACACTCACATTCGTACTTCTCGGAAAAATCATGAGGGGCAATGTATGAATTATTTTTAGGGTGTACTTTCATTTTAGATATTGTTCTTATTATTGTCACTGGTTCTAATTTCGTTTAAGGTTTGCTCACTTGACTAATTTTCAATAGAGGGCGCTACTATTTATAAGAAATTACTTGGTTATTTCCAAACAATTTAACTATATATACAGGTTCTATCACTATAATAACTGTGTTGTATGAAAGGAGAGACGGTTAGCACTCCCCTAGACAAGGATGGAATACACATATATTGCTTAAGGCACACTTAAGCAGCATTTTTTTTTTGTATATAGTATGTGTACATGATTGGTAATCATATATGTGCTATTTAATATATTCTGCGGTGTTATATTTAATTTTCACAGTAACCACCTTAAATGCATACATGTTGATTTGTGTTTTGTTCTTAAATTAGGATTTTATACGACCAAAGAAAATGTTTTAAAGGGTTAAATTCTGTCGGTAGCTTTATGCTACTTTCATTCTAGAATTGTGGTTTTTGTTATATAGGCGTTTTGTCGTATAAGTTATCTGCTACATATTGTATGATAACGATTTAACTGCATTCATTTAATTGTAATGTCTCCTCTCTATTAACACGGGTTTACTCACATACACTCACATTCGTACTTCTCGGAAAAATCATGAGGGACAATGTATGAATTACTTTTAGAGTGTACTTTCATTTTAGATATTGTTCTTATTATTGTCACTGGTTCTAATTTCGTTTAAGGTTTGCTCACTTGACTAATTTTTAATAGAGGGCGCTACTATTTATAAGAAATTACTTGGTTATTTCCAAACAAGTTAACTATATATACTGGTTCTATCGCTATAATAACTGTGTTGTATAAAAGGAGAGATGGTTAGCACTTCCCTAGAGAAGGATGGAATACACATATATTGCTTAAGGCACACTTAAGCAACATTTTTTTTGTATATAGTATGTGTACATGATTGGTAATCATATATGTGATATTTGATATATTCTGCGGTGTTATATTTAATTTTCACAGTAACCACCTTAAATGCATACATATTGATTTGCTTTTTGTTCTTAAATTTGGATTATTTTTAGGGTGTACTTTCATTTTAGGTATTGTTCTTATTATTGTCACTGGTTCTAATTTCGTTTAAGGTTTGCTCACTTGACTAATTTTTAATAGATGGCGCTACTATTTATAAGAAATTACTTGGTTATTTCGAAACAAGTTAATTATATATACTGGTTCTATCACTATA
Organism: Rhynchophorus ferrugineus; assembly: GCF_030347505.1. NCBI lineage: Eukaryota > Metazoa > Arthropoda > Insecta > Coleoptera > Curculionidae > Rhynchophorus > Rhynchophorus ferrugineus. Next base: position 58,681,031 of record NW_027472580.1, on the reverse strand, counting down.
ATAACTGTGTTGTATGAAAGGAGAGATGGTTAGCACTCCCCTAGACAAGGATGGAATACACATATATTGCTTAAGGCACACTTAAGCAACATTTTTTTTGTATATAGTATGTGTACATGATTGGTAATCATATATGTGATATTTGATATATTCTGCGGTGTTATATTTAATTTTCACAGTAACCACCTTAAATGCGTACATGTTGATTTGTTTTTTGTTCTTAAATTTGGATTATTTTTAGGGTGTACTTTCATTTTAGGTATTGTACTTATTATTGTAACTGGTTCTAATTTCGTTTAAGGTTTGCTCACTTGACTAATTTTCAATAGAAGCGCTACTGTTTATAACAAATTACTTGGTTATTTCGAAACAAGTTAATTATATATACTGGTTCTATCACTTAATAACTGTGTTGTATGAAAGGAGAGACGGTTAGCACTCCCCTAGACAAGGATGGAATACACATATATTGCTTAAGGCACACTTAAGCAACATTTTTTTTGTACATGGTATGTGTACATGATTGGTAATCATATATGTGATATTTAATATATTCTGCGGGGTTATATTTAATTTTCACAGTAACCACCTTAAATGCATACATTTTGATTTGTTTTTGTTCGTAAATTTGGATTATTTTTAGGGTGTACTTTCATTTTAGATATTGTTCTTATTATTGTCACTGGTTCTAATTTCGTTTAAGGTTTGCTCACTTGACTAATTTTCAATAGAGGGCGCTAATATTTATAAGAAATTACTTGGTTATTTCGAAACAATTTAATATCACTATAATAACTGTGTTGTATGAAAGGAGAGACGGTTAGCACTCCCCTAGACAAGGATGGAATACACATATATTGCTTAAGGCACACTTAAGCAGCATTTTTTTTGTATATAGTATGTGTACATGATTGGTAATCATATATGTGCTATTTAATATATTCTGCGGTGTTATATTTAATTTTCACAGTAACCACCTTAAATGCATACATGTTGATTTGTGTTTTGTTCTTAAATTAGGATTTTGTACGACCAAAGAAAATGTTTTAAAGGGTTATATTCTGTCGGTAGCTTTATGCTACTTTCATTCGAGAATTGTGGTTTTTGTTATATAGGCGTTTTGTTGTATAAGTTATCTGCTACATATTTTATGATAACGATTTAACTGCATTCATTTAATTGTAATGTCTCCTCTCTATTAACACGGGTTTACTCACATACACTCACATTCGTACTTCTCGGAAAAATCATGAGGGACAATGTATGAATTACTTCTAGAGTGTACTTTCATTTTAGATATTGTTCTTATTATTGTCACTGGTTCTAATTTCGTTTAAGGTTTGCTCACTTGACTAATTTTTAATAGAGGGCGCTACTATTTATAAGAAATTACTTGGTTATTTCCAAACAAGTTAACTATATATACTGGTTCTATCGCTATAATAACTGTGTTGTATGAAAGGAGAGATGGTTAGCACTTCCCTAGACAAGGATGGAATACACATATATTGCTTAAGGCACACTTAAGCAACATTTTTTTTGTCTATAGTATGTGTACATGATTGGTAATCATATATGTGATATTTAATATATTCTGCGGGCTTATATTTAATTTTCACAGTAACCACCTTAAATGCATACATTTTGATTTGTTTTTTGTTCATAAATTTGGATTATTTTTAAGGTGTACTTTCATTTTAGATATTGTTCTTATTATTGTCACTGGTTCTAATTTCGTTTAAGGTTGGCTCACTTGACTAATTTTCAATAGAGGGCGCTACTATTTATAAGAAATTACTTGGTTATTTTGAAACAAGTTAACTATATATACTGGTTCTATCACTATAATAACTGTGTTGTATGAAAGGAGAGACGGTTAGCACTCCCCTAGACAAGGATGGAATACACATATATTGCTTAAGGCACACTTAAGCAACATTTTTTTTGTATATAGTATGTGTACATGATTGGTAATCATATATGTGATATTTGATATATTCTGCGGTGTTATATTTAATTTTCACAGTAACCACCTTAAATGCGTACATGTTGATTTGTTTTTTGTTCTTAAATTTGGATTATTTTTAGGGTGTACTTTCATTTTAGGTATTGTACTTATTATTGTAACTGGTTCTAATTTCGTTTAAGATTTGCTCACTTGACTAATTTTCAATAGAAGCGCTACTGTTTATAACAAATTACTTGGTTATTTCGAAACAAGTTAATTATGTATACTGGTTCTATCACTTAATAACTGTGTTGTATGAAAGGAGAGACGGTTAACACTCCCCTAGACAGGGATGGAATACACATATATTGCTTAAGGCACACTTAAGCAACATTTTTTTTGTACATGGTATGTGTACATGATTGGTAATCATATATGTGATATTTAATATATTCTGCGGGGTTATATTTAATTTTCACAGTAACCACCTTAAATGCATACATTTTGATTTGTTTTTGTTCGTAAATTTGGATTATTTTTAGGGTGTACTTTCATTTTAGATATTGTTCTTATTATTGTCACTTCCCTAGAGAAGGATGGAATACACATATATTGCTTAAGGCACACTTAAGCAACATTTTTTTTGTCTATAGTATGTGTACATGATTGGTAATCATATATGTGTTATTTAATATATTCTGCGGGCTTATATTTAATTTTCACAGTAACCACCTTAAATGCATACATATTGATTTTTGTTCTTAAATTTGGATTATTTTTAGGGTGTACTTTCATTTTAGGTATTGTTCTTATTATTGTCACTGGTTCTAATTTCGTTTAAGGTTGGCTCACTTGGCTAATTTTCAATAGAGGGCGCTACTATTTATAAGAAATTGCTTGGTTATTTCGAAACAAGTTAATTATATATACTGGTTCTATCACTTAATAACTGTGTTGTATGAAAGGAGAGACGGTTAGCACTCCCCTAGACAAGGATGGAATACACATATATTGCTTAAGGCACACTTAAGCAACATTGTTTTTGTATATAGTATGTGTACATGATTGGTAATCATATATGTGATATTTGATATATTCTGCGGTGTTATATTTAATTTTCACAGTAACCACCTTAAATGCGTACATGTTGATTTGTTTTTTGTTCATAAATTTGGATTATTTTTAGGGTGTACTTTCATTTTAGATATTGTTCTTATTATTGTCACTGGTTCTAATTTCGTTTAAGGTTGGCTCACTTGGCTAATTTTCAATAGAGGGCGCTACTATTTATAAGAAATTGCTTGGTTATTTCGAAACAAGTTAATTATATATACTGGTTCTATCACTTAATAACTGTGTTGTATGAAAGGAGAGACGGTTAGCACTCCCCTAGACAAGGATGGAATACACATATATTGCTTAAGGCACACTTAAGCAACATTGTTTTTGTATATAGTATGTGTACATGATTGGTAATCATATATGTGATATTTGATATATTCTACGGGGTTATATTTAATTTTCACAGTAACCACCTTAAATGCATACATTTTGATTTGTTTTTGTTCGTAAATTTGGATTATTTTTAGGGTGTACTTTCATTTTAGATATTGTTCTTATTATTGTCACTGGTTCTAATTTCGTTTAAGGTTTGCTCACTTGACTAATTTTCAATAGAGGGCGCTAATATTTATAAGAAATTACTTGGTTATTTCGAAACAAGTTAACTATATATACTGGTTCTATCACTATAGTAACTGTGTTGTATGAAAGGAGAGACGGTTAGCACTCCCCTAGACAAGGATGGAATACACATATATTGCTTAAGGCACACTTAAGCAGCATTTTTTTTGTATATAGTATGTGTACATGATTGGTAATCATATATGTGATATTTGATATATTCTGCGGTGTTATATTTAATTTTCACAGTAACCACCTTAAATGCATACATATTGATTAGCTTTTTGTTCTTAAATTTGGATTATTTTTAGGGTGTACTTTCATTTTAGGTATTGTTCTTATTATTGTAACTGATTCTAATTTCGTTTAAGGTTTGCTCACTTGACTAATTTTCAATAGAGGGCGCTACTATTTATAAGAAATTACTTGGTTATTTCGAAACAAGTTAATTATATATACTGGTTCTATCACTATAATAACTGTGTTGTATGAAAGGAGAGACGGTTAGCACTCCGCTAGACAAGGATGGAATACACATATATTGCTTAAGGCACACTTAAGCAACATTTTTTTTGTATATAGTATGTGTACATGATTGGTAATCATATATGTGATATTTGATATATTCTGCGGTGTTATATTTAATTTTCACAGTAACCACCTTAAATGCGTACATGTTGATTTGTTTTTTGTTCTTAAATTTGGATTATTTTTAAGGTGTACTTTCATTTTAGGTATTGTACTTATTATTGTAACTGGTTCTAATTTCGTTTAAGGTTTGCTCACTTGACTAATTTTCAATAGAGGCGCTACTGTTTATAACAAATTACTTGGTTATTTCGAAACAAGTTAATTATATATACTGGTTCTATCACTATAATAACTGTGTTGTATGAAAGGAGAGACTGTTAGCACTCCCCTAGACAAGGATGGAATACACATATATTGCTTAAGGCACACTTAAGCAACATTTTTTTTGTACATGGTATGTGTACATGATTGGTAATCATATATGTGATATTTAATATATTCTGCGGGGTTATATTTAATTTTCACAGTAACCACCTTAAATGCATACATTTTGATTTGTTTTTGTTCGTAAATTTGGATTATTTTTAGGGTGTACTTTCATTTTAGATATTGTTCTTATTATTGTCACTGGTTCTAATTTCGTTTAAGGTTTGCTCACTTGACTAATTTTCAATAGAGGGCGCTAATATTTATAAGAAATTACTTGGTTATTTCGAAACAATTTAACTATATATACAGGTTCTATCACTATAATAACTGTGTTGTATGAAAGGAGAGACGGTTAGCACTCCCCTAGACAAGGATGGAATACACATATATTGCTTAAGGCACACTTAAGCAGCATTTTTTTTTGTATATAGTATGTGTACATGATTGGTAATCATATATGTGCTATTTAATATATTCTGCGATGTTATATTTAATTTTCACAGTAACCACCTTAAATGCATACATGTTGATTTGTGTTTTGTTCTTAAATTAGGATTTTGTACGACCAAAGAAAATGTTTTAAAGGGTTATATTCTGTCGGTAGCTTTATGCTACTTTCATTCTAGAATTGTGGTTTTTGTGATATAGGCGTTTTGTTGTATAAGTTATCTGCTACATATTTTATGATAACGATTTAACTGCATTCATTTAATTGTAATGTCTCCTCTCTATTAACACGGGTTTACTCACATACACTCACATTCGTACTTCTCGGAAAAATCATGAGGGACAATGTATGAATTACTTTTAGAGTGTACTTTCATTTTAGATATTGTTCTTATTATTGTCACTGGTTCTAATTTCGTTTAAGGTTTGCTCACTTGACTAATTTTTAATAGAGGGCGCTACTATTTATAAGAAATTACTTGGTTATTTCCAAACAAGTTAACTATATATACTGGTTCTATCACTATAATAACTGTGTTGTATAAAAGGAGAGATGGTTAGCACTCCCCTAGACAAGGATGGAATACACATATATTGCTTAAGGCACACTTAAGCAACATTTTTTTTGTCTATAGTATGTGTACATGATTGGTAATCATATATGTGATATTTAATATATTCTGCGGGCTTATATTTAATTTTCACAGTAACCACCTTAAATGCATACATTTTGATTTGTTTTTTGTTCATAAATTTGGATTATTTTTAAGGTGTACTTTCATTTTAGATATTGTTCTTATTATTGTCACTGGTTCTAATTTCGTTTAAGGTTGGCTCACTTGACTAATTTTCAATAGAGGGCGCTACTATTTATAAGAAATTACTTGGTTATTTTGAAACAAGTTAACTATATATACTGGTTCTATCACTATAATAACTGTGTTGTATGAAAGGAGAGACGGTTAGCACTCCCCTAGACAAGGATGGAATACACATATATTGCTTAAGGCACACTTAAGCAGCATTTTTTTTTGTCTATAGTATGTGTACATGATTGGTAATCATATATGTGATATTTAATATATTCTGCGGGCTTATATTTAATTTTCACAGTAACCACCTTAAATGCGTACATGTTGATTTGTTTTTTGTTCTTAAATTTGGATTATTTTTAGGGTGTACTTTCATTTTAGGTATTGTACTTATTATTGTAACTGGTTCTAATTTCGTTTAAGGTTTGCTCACTTGATTAATTTTCAATAGAAGCGCTACTGTTTATAACAAATTACTTGGTTATTTCGAAACAAGTTAATTATGTATACTGGTTCTATCACTTAATAACTGTGTTGTATGAAAGGAGAGACGGTTAGCACTCCACTAGACAAGGATGGAATACACATATATTGCTTAAGGCACACTTAAGCAACATTTTTTTTGTACATGGTATGTGTACATGATTGGTACTCATATATGTGATATTTAATATATTCTGCGGGGTTATATTTAATTTTCACAGTAACCACCTTAAATGCGTACATGTTGATTTGTTTTTTGTTCTTAAATTTGGATTATTTTTAGGGTGTACTTTCATTTTAGGTATTGTACTTATTATTGTAACTGGTTCTAATTTCGTTTAAGGTTTGCTCACTTGATTAATTTTCAATAGAAGCGCTACTGTTTATAACAAATTACTTGGTTATTTCGAAACAAGTTAATTATGTATACTGGTTCTATCACTTAATAACTGTGTTGTATGAAAGGAGAGACGGTTAGCACTCCACTAGACAAGGATGGAATACACATATATTGCTTAAGGCACACTTAAGCAACATTTTTTTTGTACATGGTATGTGTACATGATTGGTACTCATATATGTGATATTTAATATATTCTGCGGGGTTATATTTAATTTTCACAGTAACCACCTTAAATGCATACATTTTGATTTGTTTTTGTTCGTAAATTTGGATTATTTTTAGGGTGTACTTTCATTTTAGATATTGTTCTTATTATTGTCACTGGTTCTAATTTCGTTTAAGGTTTGCTCACTTGACTAATTTTCAATAGAGGGCGCTAATATTTATAAGAAATTACTTCGTTATTTCGAAACAAGTTAACTATATATACTAGTTCTATCACTATAATAACTGTGTTGTATGAAAGGAGAGACGGTTAGCACTCCCCTAGACAAGGATGGAATACACATATATTGCTTAAGGCACACTTAAGCAGCATTTTTTTTGTATATAGTATGTGTACATGATTGGTAATCATATATGTGATATTTAATATATTCTGCGGTGTTATATTTAATTTTCACAGTAACCACCTTAAATGCATACATGTTTATTTGTGTTTTGTTCTTAAATTAGGATTTTATACGACCAAAGAAAATGTTTTAAAGGGTTATATTCTGTCGGTAGCTTTATGCTACTTTCATTCTAGAATTGTGGTTTTTGTTATATAGGCGTTTTGTCGTATAAGTTATCTGCTACATATTTTATGATAACGATTTAACTGCATTCATTTAATTGTAATGTCTCCTCTCTATTAACACGGGTTTACTCACATACACTCACATTCGTACTTCTCGGAAAAATCATGAGGGACAATGTATGAATTACTTTTAGAGTGTACTTTCATTTTAGATATTGTTCTTATTATTGTCACTGGTTCTAATTTCGTTTAAGGTTTGCTCACTTGACTAATTTTTAATAGAGGGCGCTACTATTTATAAGAAATTACTTGGTTATTTCCAAACAATTTAACTATATATACAGGTTCTATCACTATAATAACTGTGTTGTATGAAAGGAGAGACGGTTAGCACTCCCCTAGACAAGGATGGAATACACATATATTGCTTAAGGCACACTTAAGCAGCATTTTTTTTTGTATATAGTATGTGTACATGATTGGTAATCATATATGTGCTATTTAATATATTCTGCGGTGTTATATTTAATTTTCACAGTAACCACCTTAAATGCATACATGTTGATTTGTGTTTTGTTCTTAAATTAGGATTTTATACGACCAAAGAAAATGTTTTAAAGGGTTATATTCTGTCGGTAGCTTTATGCTACTTTCATTCGAGAATTGTGGTTTTTGTTATATAGGCGTTTTGTTGTATAAGTTATCTGCTACATATTGTATGATAACGATTTAACTGCATTCATTTAATTGTAATGTCTCCTCTCTATTAACACGGGTTTACTTACATACACTCACATTCGTACTTCTCGGAAAAATCATGAGGGACAATGTATGAATTACTTTTAGAGTGTACTTTCATTTTAGATATTGTTCTTATTATTGTCACTGGTTCTAATTTCGTTTAAGGTTTGCTCACTTGACTAATTTTTAATAGAGGGCGCTACTATTTATAAGAAATTACTTGGTTATTTCCAAACAAGTTAACTATATATACTGGTTCTATCGCTATAATAACTGTGTTGTATAAAAGGAGAGATGGTTAGCACTTCCCTAGAGAAGGATGGAATACACATATATTGCTTAAGGCACACTTAAGCAACATTTTTTTTGTATATAGTATGTGTACATGATTGGTAATCATATATGTGATATTTAATATATTCTGCGGTGTTATATTTAATTTTCACAGTAACCACCTTAAATGCATACATTTTGATTTGCTTTTTGTTCATAAATTTGGATTATTTTTAGGGTGTACTTTCATTTTAGATATTGTTCTTATTATTGTCACTGGTTCTAATTTCGTTTAAGGTTTGCTCACTTGACTAATTTTCAATAGAGGGCGCTAATATTTATAAGAAATTACTTGGTTATTTCGAAACAAGTTAACTATATATACCGGTTCTATCACTATAGTAACTGTGTTGTATCAAAGGAGAGACGGTTAGCACTCCCCTAGACAAGGATGGAATACACATATATTGCTTAAGGCACACTTAAGCAGCATTTTTTTTGTATATAGTATGTGTACATGATTGGTAATCATATATGTGATATTTGATATATTCTGCGGTGTTATATTTAATTTTCACAGTAACCACCTTAAATGCATACATATTGATTAGCTTTTTGTTGTTAAATTTGGATTATTTTTAGGGTGTACTTTCATTTTAGGTATTGTTCTTATTATTGTAACTGATTCTAATTTCGTTTAAGGTTTGCTCACTTGACTAATTTTCAATAGAGGGCGCTACTATTTATAAGAAATTACTTGGTTATTTCGAAACAAGTTAATTATATATACTGGTTCTATCACTATAATAACTGTGTTGTATGAAAGGAGAGACGGTTAGCACTCCCCTAGACAAGGATGGAATACACATATATTGCTTAAGGCACACTTAAGCAACATTTTTTTTGTATATAGTATGTGTACATGATTGGTAATCATATATGTGATATTTGATATATTCTGCGGTGTTATATTTAATTTTCACAGTAACCACCTTAAATGCGTACATGTTGATTTGTTTTTTGTTCTTAAATTTGGATTATTTTTAGGGTGTACTTTCATTTTAGGTATTGTACTTATTATTGTAACTGGTTCTAATTTCGTTTAAGGTTTGCTCACTTGACTAATTTTCAATAGAGGCGCTACTGTTTATAACAAATTACTTGGTTATTTCGAAACAAGTTAATTATATATACTGGTTCTATCACTATAATAACTGTGTTGTATGAAAGGAGAGACTGTTAGCACTCCCCTAGACAAGGATGGAATACACATATATTGCTTAAGGCACACTTAAGCAACATTTTTTTTGTACATGGTATGTGTACATGATTGGTAATCATATATGTGATATTTAATATATTCTGCGGGGTTATATTTAATTTTCACAGTAACCACCTTAAATGCATACATTTTGATTTGTTTTTGTTCGTAAATTTGGATTATTTTTAGGGTGTACTTTCATTTTAGATATTGTTCTTATTATTGTCACTGGTTCTAATTTCGTTTAAGGTTTGCTCACTTGACTAATTTTCAATAGAGGGCGCTAATATTTATAAGAAATTACTTGGTTATTTCGAAACAATTTAACTATATATACAGGTTCTATCACTATAATAACTGTGTTGTATGAAAGGAGAGACGGTTAGCACTCCCCTAGACAAGGATGGAATACACATATATTGCTTAAGGCACACTTAAGCAGCATTTTTTTTTGTATATAGTATGTGTACATGATTGGTAATCATATATGTGCTATTTAATATATTCTGCGATGTTATATTTAATTTTCACAGTAACCACCTTAAATGCATACATGTTGATTTGTGTTTTGTTCTTAAATTAGGATTTTGTACGACCAAAGAAAATGTTTTAAAGGGTTATATTCTGTCGGTAGCTTTATGCTACTTTCATTCTAGAATTGTGGTTTTTGTGATATAGGCGTTTTGTTGTATAAGTTATCTGCTACATATTTTATGATAACGATTTAACTGCATTCATTTAATTGTAATGTCTCCTCTCTATTAACACGGGTTTACTCACATACACTCACATTCGTACTTCTCGGAAAAATCATGAGGGACAATGTATGAATTACTTTTAGAGTGTACTTTCATTTTAGATATTGTTCTTATTATTGTCACTGGTTCTAATTTCGTTTAAGGTTTGCTCACTTGACTAATTGTTAATAGAGGGCGCTACTATTTATAAGAAATTACTTGGTTATTTCCAAACAAGTTAACTATATATACTGGTTCTATCGCTATAATAACTGTGTTGTATGAAAGGAGAGATGGTTAGCACTTCCCTAGACAAGGATGGAATACACATATATTGCTTAAGGCACACTTAAGCAACATTTTTTTTGTCTATAGTATGTGTACATGATTGGTAATCATATATGTGATATTTAATATATTCTGCGGGCTTATATTTAATTTTCACAGTAACCACCTTAAATGCATACATTTTGATTTGTTTTTTGTTCATAAATTTGGATTATTTTTAAGGTGTACTTTCATTTTAGATATTGTTCTTATTATTGTCACTGGTTCTAATTTCGTTTAAGGTTGGCTCACTTGACTAATTTTCAATAGAGGGCGCTACTATTTATAAGAAATTACTTGGTTATTTTGAAACAAGTTAACTATATATACTGGTTCTATCACTATAATAACTGTGTTGTATGAAAGGAGAGACGGTTAGCACTCCCCTAGACAAGGATGGAATACACATATATTGCTTAAGGCACACTTAAGCAGCATTTTTTTTTGTCTATAGTATGTGTACATGATTGGTAATCATATATGTGATATTTAATATATTCTGCGGGCTTATATTTAATTTTCACAGTAACCACCTTAAATGCGTACATGTTGATTTGTTTTTTGTTCTTAAATTTGGATTATTTTTAGGGTGTACTTTCATTTTAGGTATTGTACTTATTATTGTAACTGGTTCTAATTTCGTTTAAGGTTTGCTCACTTGATTAATTTTCAATAGAAGCGCTACTGTTTATAACAAATTACTTGGTTATTTCGAAACAAGTTAATTATGTATACTGGTTCTATCACTTAATAACTGTGTTGTATGAAAGGAGAGACGGTTAGCACTCCACTAGACAAGGATGGAATACACATATATTGCTTAAGGCACACTTAAGCAACATTTTTTTTGTACATGGTATGTGTACATGATTGGTACTCATATATGTGATATTTAATATATTCTGCGGGGTTATATTTAATTTTCACAGTAACCACCTTAAATGCGTACATGTTGATTTGTTTTTTGTTCTTAAATTTGGATTATTTTTAGGGTGTACTTTCATTTTAGGTATTGTACTTATTATTGTAACTGGTTCTAATTTCGTTTAAGGTTTGCTCACTTGATTAATTTTCAATAGAAGCGCTACTGTTTATAACAAATTACTTGGTTATTTCGAAACAAGTTAATTATGTATACTGGTTCTATCACTTAATAACTGTGTTGTATGAAAGGAGAGACGGTTAGCACTCCACTAGACAAGGATGGAATACACATATATTGCTTAAGGCACACTTAAGCAACATTTTTTTTGTACATGGTATGTGTACATGATTGGTACTCATATATGTGATATTTAATATATTCTGCGGGGTTATATTTAATTTTCACAGTAACCACCTTAAATGCATACATTTTGATTTGTTTTTGTTCGTAAATTTGGATTATTTTTAGGGTGTACTTTCATTTTAGATATTGTTCTTATTATTGTCACTGGTTCTAATTTCGTTTAAGGTTTGCTCACTTGACTAATTTTCAATAGAGGGCGCTAATATTTATAAGAAATTACTTCGTTATTTCGAAACAAGTTAACTATATATACTAGTTCTATCACTATAATAACTGTGTTGTATGAAAGGAGAGACGGTTAGCACTCCCCTAGACAAGGATGGAATACACATATATTGCTTAAGGCACACTTAAGCAGCATTTTTTTTGTATATAGTATGTGTACATGATTGGTAATCATATATGTGATATTTAATATATTCTGCGGTGTTATATTTAATTTTCACAGTAACCACCTTAAATGCATACATGTTTATTTGTGTTTTGTTCTTAAATTAGGATTTTATACGACCAAAGAAAATGTTTTAAAGGGTTATATTCTGTCGGTAGCTTTATGCTACTTTCATTCTAGAATTGTGGTTTTTGTTATATAGGCGTTTTGTCGTATAAGTTATCTGCTACATATTTTATGATAACGATTTAACTGCATTCATTTAATTGTAATGTCTCCTCTCTATTAACACGGGTTTACTCACATACACTCACATTCGTACTTCTCGGAAAAATCATGAGGGACAATGTATGAATTACTTTTAGAGTGTACTTTCATTTTAGATATTGTTCTTATTATTGTCACTGGTTCTAATTTCGTTTAAGGTTTGCTCACTTGACTAATTTTTAATAGAGGGCGCTACTATTTATAAGAAATTACTTGGTTATTTCCAAACAATTTAACTATATATACAGGTTCTATCACTATAATAACTGTGTTGTATGAAAGGAGAGACGGTTAGCACTCCCCTAGACAAGGATGGAATACACATATATTGCTTAAGGCACACTTAAGCAGCATTTTTTTTTGTATATAGTATGTGTACATGATTGGTAATCATATATGTGCTATTTAATATATTCTGCGGTGTTATATTTAATTTTCACAGTAACCACCTTAAATGCATACATGTTGATTTGTGTTTTGTTCTTAAATTAGGATTTTATACGACCAAAGAAAATGTTTTAAAGGGTTATATTCTGTCGGTAGCTTTATGCTACTTTCATTCGAGAATTGTGGTTTTTGTTATATAGGCGTTTTGTTGTATAAGTTATCTGCTACATATTGTATGATAACGATTTAACTGCATTCATTTAATTGTAATGTCTCCTCTCTATTAACACGGGTTTACTTACATACACTCACATTCGTACTTCTCGGAAAAATCATGAGGGACAATGTATGAATTACTTTTAGAGTGTACTTTCATTTTAGATATTGTTCTTATTATTGTCACTGGTTCTAATTTCGTTTAAGGTTTGCTCACTTGACTAATTTTTAATAGAGGGCGCTACTATTTATAAGAAATTACTTGGTTATTTCCAAACAAGTTAACTATATATACTGGTTCTATCGCTATAATAACTGTGTTGTATAAAAGGAGAGATGGTTAGCACTTCCCTAGAGAAGGATGGAATACACATATATTGCTTAAGGCACACTTAAGCAACATTTTTTTTGTATATAGTATGTGTACATGATTGGTAATCATATATGTGATATTTGATATATTCTGCGGTGTTATATTTAATTTTCACAGTAACCACCTTAAATGCATACATATTGATTTGCTTTTTGTTCTTAAATTTGGATTATTTTTAGGGTGTACTTTCATTTTAGATATTGTTCTTATTATTGTCACTGGTTCTAATTTCGTTTAAGGTTTGCTCACTTGACTAATTTTCAATAGAGGGCGCTAATATTTATAAGAAATTACTTGGTTATTTCGAAACAAGTTAACTATATATACTGGTTCTATCACTATAGTAACTGTGTTGTATGAAAGGAGAGACGGTTAGCACTCCCCTAGACAAGGATGGAATACACATATATTGCTTAAGGCACACTTAAGCAGCATTTTTTTTGTATATAGTATGTGTACATGATTGGTAATCATATATGTGATATTTGATATATTCTGCGGTGTTATATTTAATTTTCACAGTAACCACCTTAAATGCATACATATTGATTAGCTTTTTGTTCTTAAATTTGGATTATTTTTAGGGTGTACTTTCATTTTAGGTATTGTTCTTATTATTGTAACTGATTCTAATTTCGTTTAAAGTTTGCTCACTTGACTAATTTTCAATAGAGGGCGCTACTATTTATAAGAAATTACTTGGTTATTTCGAAACAAGTTAATTATATATACTGGTTCTATCACTATAATAACTGTGTTGTATGAAAGGAGAGACGGTTAGCACTCCCCTAGACAAGGATGGAATACACATATATTGCTTAAGGCACACTTAAGCAACATTTTTTTTGTATATAGTATGTGTACATGATTGGTAATCATATATGTGATATTTGATATATTCTGCGGTGTTATATTTAATTTTCACAGTAACCACCTTAAATGCGTACATGTTGATTTGTTTTTTGTTCTTAAATTTGGATTATTTTTAGGGTGTACTTTCATTTTAGGTATTGTACTTATTATTGTAACTGGTTCTAATTTCGTTTAAGGTTTGCTCACTTGACTAATTTTCAATAGAGGCGCTACTGTTTATAACAAATTACTTGGTTATTTCGAAACAAGTTAATTATATATACTGGTTCTATCACTATAATAACTGTGTTGTATGAAAGGAGAGACTGTTAGCACTCCCCTAGACAAGGATGGAATACACATATATTGCTTAAGGCACACTTAAGCAACATTTTTTTTGTACATGGTATGTGTACATGATTGGTAATCATATATGTGATATTTAATATATTCTGCGGGGTTATATTTAATTTTCACAGTAACCACCTTAAATGCATACATTTTGATTTGTTTTTGTTCGTAAATTTGGATTATTTTTAGGGTGTACTTTCATTTTAGATATTGTTCTTATTATTGTCACTGGTTCTAATTTCGTTTAAGGTTTGCTCACTTGACTAATTTTCAATAGAGGGCGCTAATATTTATAAGAAATTACTTGGTTATTTCGAAACAATTTAACTATATATACAGGTTCTATCACTATAATAACTGTGTTGTATGAAAGGAGAGACGGTTAGCACTCCCCTAGACAAGGATGGAATACACATATATTGCTTAAGGCACACTTAAGCAGCATTTTTTTTTGTATATAGTATGTGTACATGATTGGTAATCATATATGTGCTATTTAATATATTCTGCGATGTTATATTTAATTTTCACAGTAACCACCTTAAATGCATACATGTTGATTTGTGTTTTGTTCTTAAATTAGGATTTTGTACGACCAAAGAAAATGTTTTAAAGGGTTATATTCTGTCGGTAGCTTTATGCTACTTTCATTCTAGAATTGTGGTTTTTGTGATATAGGCGTTTTGTTGTATAAGTTATCTGCTACATATTTTATGATAACGATTTAACTGCATTCATTTAATTGTAATGTCTCCTCTCTATTAACACGGGTTTACTCACATACACTCACATTCGTACTTCTCGGAAAAATCATGAGGGACAATGTATGAATTACTTTTAGAGTGTACTTTCATTTTAGATATTGTTCTTATTATTGTCACTGGTTCTAATTTCGTTTAAGGTTTGCTCACTTGACTAATTTTTAATAGAGGGCGCTACTATTTATAAGAAATTACTTGGTTATTTCCAAACAAGTTAACTATATATACTGGTTCTATCGCTATAATAACTGTGTTGTATGAAAGGAGAGATGGTTAGCACTTCCCTAGACAAGGATGGAATACACATATATTGCTTAAGGCACACTTAAGCAACATTTTTTTTGTCTATAGTATGTGTACATGATTGGTAATCATATATGTGATATTTAATATATTCTGCGGGCTTATATTTAATTTTCACAGTAACCACCTTAAATGCATACATTTTGATTTGTTTTTTGTTCATAAATTTGGATTATTTTTAAGGTGTACTTTCATTTTAGATATTGTTCTTATTATTGTCACTGGTTCTAATTTCGTTTAAGGTTGGCTCACTTGACTAATTTTCAATAGAGGGCGCTACTATTTATAAGAAATTACTTGGTTATTTTGAAACAAGTTAACTATATATACTGGTTCTATCACTATAATAACTGTGTTGTATGAAAGGAGAGACGGTTAGCACTCCCCTAGACAAGGATGGAATACACATATATTGCTTAAGGCACACTTAAGCAGCATTTTTTTTTGTCTATAGTATGTGTACATGATTGGTAATCATATATGTGATATTTAATATATTCTGCGGGCTTATATTTAATTTTCACAGTAACCACCTTAAATGCGTACATGTTGATTTGTTTTTTGTTCTTAAATTTGGATTATTTTTAGGGTGTACTTTCATTTTAGGTATTGTACTTATTATTGTAACTGGTTCTAATTTCGTTTAAGGTTTGCTCACTTGATTAATTTTCAATAGAAGCGCTACTGTTTATAACAAATTACTTGGTTATTTCGAAACAAGTTAATTATGTATACTGGTTCTATCACTTAATAACTGTGTTGTATGAAAGGAGAGACGGTTAGCACTCCACTAGACAAGGATGGAATACACATATATTGCTTAAGGCACACTTAAGCAACATTTTTTTTGTACATGGTATGTGTACATGATTGGTACTCATATATGTGATATTTAATATATTCTGCGGGGTTATATTTAATTTTCACAGTAACCACCTTAAATGCGTACATGTTGATTTGTTTTTTGTTCTTAAATTTGGATTATTTTTAGGGTGTACTTTCATTTTAGGTATTGTACTTATTATTGTAACTGGTTCTAATTTCGTTTAAGGTTTGCTCACTTGATTAATTTTCAATAGAAGCTCTACTGTTTATAACAAATTACTTGGTTATTTCGAAACAAGTTAATTATGTATACTGGTTCTATCACTTAATAACTGTGTTGTATGAAAGGAGAGACGGTTAGCACTCCACTAGACAAGGATGAAATACACATATATTGCTTAAGGCACACTTAAGCAACATTTTTTTTGTACATGGTATGTGTACATGATTGGTACTCATATATGTGATATTTAATATATTCTGCGGGGTTATATTTAATTTTCACAGTAACCACCTTAAATGCATACATTTTGATTTGTTTTTGTTCGTAAATTTGGATTATTTTTAGGGTGTACTTTCATTTTAGATATTGTTCTTATTATTGTCACTGGTTCTAATTTCGTTTAAGGTTTGCTCACTTGACTAATTTTCAATAGAGGGCGCTAATATTTATAAGAAATTACTTCGTTATTTCGAAACAAGTTAACTATATATACTAGTTCTATCACTATAATAACTGTGTTGTATGAAAGGAGAGACGGTTAGCACTCCCCTAGACAAGGATGGAATACACATATATTGCTTAAGGCACACTTAAGCAGCATTTTTTTTGTATATAGTATGTGTACATGATTGGTAATCATATATGTGATATTTAATATATTCTGCGGTGTTATATTTAATTTTCACAGTAACCACCTTAAATGCATACATGTTTATTTGTGTTTTGTTCTTAAATTAGGATTTTATACGACCAAAGAAAATGTTTTAAAGGGTTATATTCTGTCGGTAGCTTTATGCTACTTTCATTCTAGAATTGTGGTTTTTGTTATATAGGCGTTTTGTCGTATAAGTTATCTGCTACATATTTTATGATAACGATTTAACTGCATTCATTTAATTGTAATGTCTCCTCTCTATTAACACGGGTTTACTCACATACACTCACATTCGTACTTCTCGGAAAAATCATGAGGGACAATGTATGAATTACTTTTAGAGTGTACTTTCATTTTAGATATTGTTCTTATTATTGTCACTGGTTCTAATTTCGTTTAAGGTTTGCTCACTTGACTAATTTTTAATAGAGGGCGCTACTATTTATAAGAAATTACTTGGTTATTTCCAAACAATTTAACTATATATACAGGTTCTATCACTATAATAACTGTGTTGTATGAAAGGAGAGACGGTTAGCACTCCCCTAGACAAGGATGGAATACACATATATTGCTTAAGGCACACTTAAGCAGCATTTTTTTTTGTATATAGTATGTGTACATGATTGGTAATCATATATGTGCTATTTAATATATTCTGCGGTGTTATATTTAATTTTCACAGTAACCACCTTAAATGCATACATGTTGATTTGTGTTTTGTTCTTAAATTAGGATTTTATACGACCAAAGAAAATGTTTTAAAGGGTTATATTCTGTCGGTAGCTTTATGCTACTTTCATTCGAGAATTGTGGTTTTTGTTATATAGGCGTTTTGTTGTATAAGTTATCTGCTACATATTGTATGATAACGATTTAACTGCATTCATTTAATTGTAATGTCTCCTCTCTATTAACACGGGTTTACTTACATACACTCACATTCGTACTTCTCGGAAAAATCATGAGGGACAATGTATGAATTACTTTTAGAGTGTACTTTCATTTTAGATATTGTTCTTATTATTGTCACTGGTTCTAATTTCGTTTAAGGTTTGCTCACTTGACTAATTTTTAATAGAGGGCGCTACTATTTATAAGAAATTACTTGGTTATTTCCAAACAAGTTAACTATATATACTGGTTCTATCGCTATAATAACTGTGTTGTATAAAAGGAGAGATGGTTAGCACTTCCCTAGAGAAGGATGGAATACACATATATTGCTTAAGGCACACTTAAGCAACATTTTTTTTGTATATAGTATGTGTACATGATTGGTAATCATATATGTGATATTTGATATATTCTGCGGTGTTATATTTAATTTTCACAGTAACCACCTTAAATGCATACATTTTGATTTGCTTTTTGTTCTTAAATTTGGATTATTTTTAGGGTGTACTTTCATTTTAGGTATTGTTCTTATTATTGTCACTGGTTCTAATTTCGTTTAAGGTTTGCTCACTTGACTAATTTTTAATAGATGGCGCTACTATTTATAAGAAATTACTTGGTTATTTCGAAACAAGTTAATTATATATACTGGTTCTATCACTATAATAACTGTGTTGTATGAAAGGAGAGACGGTTAGCACTCCCCTAGACAAGGATGGAATACACATATATTGCTTAAGGCACACTTAAGCAACATTTTTTTTGTATATAGTATGTGTACATGATTGGTAATCATATATGTGATATTTGATATATTCTGCGGTGTTATATTTAATTTTCACAGTAACCACCTTAAATGCGTACATGTTGATTTGTTTTTTGTTCTTAAATTTGGATTATTTTTAGGGTGTACTTTCATTTTAGGTATTGTACTTATTATTGTAACTGGTTCTAATTTCGTTTAAGGTTTGCTCACTTGACTAATTTTCAATAGAAGCGCTACTGTTTATAACAAATTACTTGGTTATTTCGAAACAAGTTAATTATATATACTGGTTCTATCACTTAATAACTGTGTTGTATGAAAGGAGAGACGGTTAGCACTCCCCTAGACAAGGATGGAATACACATATATTGCTTAAGGCACACTTAAGCAACATTTTTTTTGTACATGGTATGTGTACATGATTGGTAATCATATATGTGATATTTAATATATTCTGCGGGGTTATATTTAATTTTCACAGTAACCACCTTAAATGCATACATTTTGATTTGTTTTTGTTCGTAAATTTGGATTATTTTTAGGGTGTACTTTCATTTTAGATATTGTTCTTATTATTGTCACTGGTTCTAATTTCGTTTAAGGTTTGCTCACTTGACTAATTTTCAATAGAGGGCGCTAATATTTATAAGAAATTACTTGGTTATTTCGAAACAATTTAATATCACTATAATAACTGTGTTGTATGAAAGGAGAGACGGTTAGCACTCCCCTAGACAAGGATGGAATACACATATATTGCTTAAGGCACACTTAAGCAGCATTTTTTTTGTATATAGTATGTGTACATGATTGGTAATCATATATGTGCTATTTAATATATTCTGCGGTGTTATATTTAATTTTCACAGTAACCACCTTAAATGCATACATGTTGATTTGTGTTTTGTTCTTAAATTAGGATTTTGTACGACCAAAGAAAATGTTTTAAAGGGTTATATTCTGTCGGTAGCTTTATGCTACTTTCATTCGAGAATTGTGGTTTTTGTTATATAGGCGTTTTGTTGTATAAGTTATCTGCTACATATTTTATGATAACGATTTAACTGCATTCATTTAATTGTAATGTCTCCTCTCTATTAACACGGGTTTACTCACATACACTCACATTCGTACTTCTCGGAAAAATCATGAGGGACAATGTATGAATTACTTTTAGAGTGTACTTTCATTTTAGATATTGTTCTTATTATTGTCACTGGTTCTAATTTCGTTTAAGGTTTGCTCACTTGACTAATTTTTAATAGAGGGCGCTACTATTTATAAGAAATTACTTGGTTATTTCCAAACAAGTTAACTATATATACTGGTTCTATCGCTATAATAACTGTGTTGTATGAAAGGAGAGATGGTTAGCACTTCCCTAGACAAGGATGGAATACACATATATTGCTTAAGGCACACTTAAGCAACATTTTTTTTGTCTATAGTATGTGTACATGATTGGTAATCATATATGTGATATTTAATATATTCTGCGGGCTTATATTTAATTTTCACAGTAACCACCTTAAATGCATACATTTTGATTTGTTTTTTGTTCATAAATTTGGATTATTTTTAAGGTGTACTTTCATTTTAGATATTGTTCTTATTATTGTCACTGGTTCTAATTTCGTTTAAGGTTGGCTCACTTGACTAATTTTCAATAGAGGGCGCTACTATTTATAAGAAATTACTTGGTTATTTTGAAACAAGTTAACTATATATACTGGTTCTATCACTATAATAACTGTGTTGTATGAAAGGAGAGACGGTTAGCACTCCCCTAGACAAGGATGGAATACACATATATTGCTTAAGGCACACTTAAGCAACATTTTTTTTGTATATAGTATGTGTACATGATTGGTAATCATATATGTGATATTTGATATATTCTGCGGTGTTATATTTAATTTTCACAGTAACCACCTTAAATGCGTACATGTTGATTTGTTTTTTGTTCTTAAATTTGGATTATTTTTAGGGTGTACTTTCATTTTAGGTATTGTACTTATTATTGTAACTGGTTCTAATTTCGTTTAAGATTTGCTCACTTGACTAATTTTCAATAGAAGCGCTACTGTTTATAACAAATTACTTGGTTATTTCGAAACAAGTTAATTATGTATACTGGTTCTATCACTTAATAACTGTGTTGTATGAAAGGAGAGACGGTTAACACTCCCCTAGACAGGGATGGAATACACATATATTGCTTAAGGCACACTTAAGCAACATTTTTTTTGTACATGGTATGTGTACATGATTGGTAATCATATATGTGATATTTAATATATTCTGCGGGGTTATATTTAATTTTCACAGTAACCACCTTAAATGCATACATTTTGATTTGTTTTTGTTCGTAAATTTGGATTATTTTTAGGGTGTACTTTCATTTTAGATATTGTTCTTATTATTGTCACTTCCCTAGAGAAGGATGGAATACACATATATTGCTTAAGGCACACTTAAGCAACATTTTTTTTGTCTATAGTATGTGTACATGATTGGTAATCATATATGTGTTATTTAATATATTCTGCGGGCTTATATTTAATTTTCACAGTAACCACCTTAAATGCATACATATTGATTTTTGTTCTTAAATTTGGATTATTTTTAGGGTGTACTTTCATTTTAGGTATTGTTCTTATTATTGTCACTGGTTCTAATTTCGTTTAAGGTTTGCTCACTTGACTAATTTTTAATAGAGGGCGCTACTATTTATAAGAAATTACTTGGTTATTTCGAAACAAGTTAATTATATATACTGGTTCTATCACTATAATAACTGTGTTGTATGAAAGGAGAGACGGTTAGCACTCCCCTAGACAAGGATGGAATACACATATATTGCTTAAGGCACACTTAAGTAACATTTTTTTTGTATATAGTATGTGTACATGATTGGTAATCATATATGTGATATTTGATATATTCTGCGGTGTTATATTTAATTTTCACAGTAACCACCTTAAATGCGTACATATTGATTTGCTTTTTGTTCTTAAATTTGGATTATTTTTAGGGTGTACTTTCATTTTAGATATTGTTCTTATTATTGTCACTGGTTCTAATTTCGTTTAAGGTTGGCTCACTTGACTAATTTTCAATAGAGGGCGCTACTATTTATAAGAAATTACTTGATTATTTTGAAACAAGTTAACTATATATACTGGTTCTATCACTATAATAACTGTGTTGTATGAAAGGAGAGACGGTTAGCACTCCCCTAGACAAGGATGGAATACACATATATTGCTTAAGGCACACTTAAGCAACATTTTTTTTGTATATAGTATGTGTACATGATTGGTAATCATATATGTGATATTTGATATATTCTGCGGTGTTATATTTAATTTTCACAGTAACCACCTTAAATGCATACATATTGATTTGCTTTTTGTTCTTAAATTTGGATTATTTTTAGGGTGTACTTTCATTTTAGGTATTGTTCTTATTATTGTAACTGATTCTAATTTCGTTTAAGGTTTGCTCACTTGACTAATTTTCAATAGAGGGCGCTACTATTTATAAGAAATTACTTGGTTATTTCGAAACAAGTTAATTATATATACTGGTTCTATCACTATAATAACTGTGTTGTATTGAAGGAGAGACGGTTAGCACTCCCCTAGACAAGGATGGAATACACATATATTGCTTAAGGCACACTTAAGTAACATTTTTTTTGTATATAGTATGTGTACATGATTGGTAATCATATATGTGATATTTGATATATTCTGCGGTGTTATATTTAATTTTCACAGTAACCACCTTAAATGCATACATTTTGATTTGTTTTTGTTCGTAAATTTGGATTATTTTTAGGGTGTACTTTCATTTTAGGTATTGTACTTATTATTGTAACTGGTTCTAATTTCGTTTAAGGTTTGCTCACTTGACTAATTTTCAATAGAAGCGCTACTGTTTATAACAAATTACTTGGTTATTTCGAAACAAGTTAATTATATATACTGGTTCTATCACTTAATAACTGTGTTGTATGAAAGGAGAGACGGTTAGCACTCCCCTAGACAAGGATGGAATACACATATATTGCATATAGCAAGGCACACTTAAGCAACATTTTTT
This sequence comes from Rhynchophorus ferrugineus, assembly GCF_030347505.1. Taxonomy (NCBI): domain Eukaryota; kingdom Metazoa; phylum Arthropoda; class Insecta; order Coleoptera; family Curculionidae; genus Rhynchophorus; species Rhynchophorus ferrugineus. Next base: position 58,657,555 of record NW_027472580.1, on the reverse strand, counting down.
TTGTACATGGTATGTGTACATGATTGGTAATCATATATGTGATATTTAATATATTCTGCGGGGTTATATTTAATTTTCACAGTAACCACCTTAAATGCATACATTTTGATTTGTTTTTGTTCGTAAATTTGGATTATTTTTAGGGTGTACTTTCATTTTAGATATTGTTCTTATTATTGTCACTGGTTCTAATTTCGTTTAAGGTTTGCTCACTTGACTAATTTTCAATAGAGGGCGCTAATATTTATAAGAAATTACTTGGTTATTTCGAAACAATTTAACTATATATACAGGTTCTATCACTATAATAACTGTGTTGTATGAAAGGAGAGACGGTTAGCACTCCCCTAGACAAGGATGGAATACACATATATTGCTTAAGGCACACTTAAGCAGCATTTTTTTTGTATATAGTATGTGTACATGATTGGTAATCATATATGTGCTATTTAATATATTCTGCGGTGTTATATTTAATTTTCACAGTAACCACCTTAAATGCATACATGTTGATTTGTGTTTTGTTCTTAAATTAGGATTTTGTACGACCAAAGAAAATGTTTTAAAGGGTTATATTCTGTCGGTAGCTTTATGCTACTTTCATTCTAGAATTGTGGTTTTTGTGATATAGGCGTTTTGTTGTATAAGTTATCTGCTACATATTTTATGATAACGATTTAACTGCATTCATTTAATTGTAATGTCTCCTCTCTATTAACACGGGTTTACTCACATACACTCACATTCGTACTTCTCGGAAAAATCATGAGGGACAATGTATGAATTACTTTTAGAGTGTACTTTCATTTTAGATATTGTTCTTATTATTGTCACTGGTTCTAATTTCGTTTAAGGTTTGCTCACTTGACTAATTTTTAATAGAGGGCGCTACTATTTATAAGAAATTACTTGGTTATTTCCAAACAAGTTAACTATATATACTGGTTCTATCGCTATAATAACTGTGTTGTATGAAAGGAGAGATGGTTAGCACTTCCCTAGACAAGGATGGAATACACATATATTGCTTAAGGCACACTTAAGCAACATTTTTTTTATCTATAGTATGTGTACATGATTGGTAATCATATATGTGATATTTAATATATTCTGCGGGCTTATATTTAATTTTCACAGTAACCACCTTAAATGCGTACATGTTGATTTGTTTTTTGTTCTTAAATTTGGATTATTTTTAGGGTGTACTTTCATTTTAGGTATTGTACTTATTATTGTAACTGGTTCTAATTTCGTTTAAGGTTTGCTCACTTGACTAATTTTCAATAGAAGCGCTACTGTTTATAACAAATTACTTGGTTATTTCGAAACAAGTTAATTATGTATACTGGTTCTATCACTTAATAACTGTGTTGTATGAAAGGAGAGACGGTTAACACTCCCCTAGACAAGGATGGAATACACATATATTGCTTAAGGCACACTTAAGCAACATTTTTTTTGTACATGGTATGTGTACATGATTGGTAATCATATATGTGATATTTAATATATTCTGCGGGGTTATATTTAATTTTCACAGTAACCACCTTAAATGCATACATGTTCATTTGTGTTTTGTTCTTAAATTAGGATTTTATACGACCAAAGAAAATGTTTTAAAGGGTTATATTCTGTCGGTAGCTTTATGCTACTTTCATTCTAGAATTGTGGTTTTTGTTATATAGGCGTTTTGTCGTATAAGTTATCTGCTACATATTTTATGATAACGATTTAACTGCATTCATTTAATTGTAATGTCTCCTCTCTATTAACACGGGTTTACTCACATACACTCACATTCGTACTTCTCGGAAAAATCATGAGGGCCAATGTATGAATTATTTTTAGAGTGTACTTTCATTTTAGATATTGTTCTTATTATTGTCACTGGTTCTAATTTCGTTTAAGGTTTACTCACTTGACTAATTTTCAATAGAGGGGGCTACTGTTTATAAGAAATTACTTGGTTATTTCGAAACAATTTAACTATATATACAGGTTCTATCACTATAATAACTGTGTTGTATGAAAGGAGAGACGGTTAGCACTCCCCTAGACAAGGATGGAATACACATATATTGCTTAAGGCACACTTAAGCAGCATTTTTTTTTGTCTATAGTATGTGTACATGATTGGTAATCATATATGTGATATTTAATATATTCTGCGGGCTTATATTTAATTTTCACAGTAACCACCTTAAATGCGTACATGTTGATTTGTTTTTTGTTCTTAAATTTGGATAATTTTTAGGGTGTACTTTCATTTTAGGTATTGTACTTATTATTGTAACTGGTTCTAATTTCGTTTAAGGTTTGCTCACTTGACTAATTTTCAATAGAAGCGCTACTGTTTATAACAAATTACTTGGTTATTTCGAAACAAGTTAATTATGTATACTGGTTCTATCACTTAATAACTGTGTTGTATGAAAGGAGAGACGGTTAGCACTCCACTAGACAAGGATGGAATACACATATATTGCTTAAGGCACAATTAAGCAACATTTTTTTTGTACATGGTATGTGTACATGATTGGTAATCATATATGTGATATTTAATATATTCTGCGGGGTTATATTTAATTTTCACAGTAACCACCTTAAATGCATACATTTTGATTTGTTTTTGTTCGTAAATTTGGATTATTTTTAGGGTGTACTTTCATTTTAGATATTGTTCTTATTATTGTCACTGGTTCTAATTTCGTTTAAGGTTTGCTCACTTGACTAATTTTCAATAGAGGGCGCTAATATTTATAAGAAATTACTTCGTTATTTCGAAACAAGTTAACTATATATACTAGTTCTATCACTATAATAACTGTGTTGTATGAAAGGAGAGACGGTTAGCACTCCCCTAGACAAGGATGGAATACACATATATTGCTTAAGGCACACTTAAGCAGCATTTTTTTTTGTATATAGTATGTGTACATGATTGGTAATCATTTATGTGATATTTAATATATTCTGCGGTGTTATATTTAATTTTCACAGTAACCACCTTAAATGCATACATGTTTATTTGTGTTTTGTTCTTAAATTAGGATTTTATACGACCAAAGAAAATGTTTTAAAGGGTTATATTCTGTCGGTAGCTTTATGCTACTTTCATTCTAGAATTGTGGTTTTTGTTATATAGGCGTTTTGTCGTATAAGTTATCTGCTACATATTTTATGATAACGATTTAACTGCATTCATTTAATTGTAATGTCTCCTCTCTATTAACACGGGTTTACTCACATACACTCACATTCGTACTTCTCGGAAAAATCATGAGGGACAATGTATGAATTATTTTTAGAGTGTACTTTCATTTTAGATATTGTTCTTATTATTGTCACTGGTTCTAATTTCGTTTAAGGTTTACTCACTTGACTAATTTTCAATAGAGGGGGCTACTGTTTATAAGAAATTACTTGGTTATTTCGAAACAATTTAACTATATATACAGGTTCTATCACTATAATAACTGTGTTGTATGAAAGGAGAGACGGTTAGCACTCCCCTAGACAAGGATGGAATACACATATATTGCTTAAGGCACACTTAAGCAACATTTTTTTTTGTATATAGTATGTGTACATGATTGGTAATCATATATGTGCTATTTAATATATTCTGCGGTGTTATATTTAATTTTCACAGTAACCACCTTAAATGCATACATGTTGATTTGTGTTTTGTTCTTAAATTAGGATTTTATACGACCAAAGAAAATGTTTTAAAGGGTTATATTCTGTCGGTAGCTTTATGCTACTTTCATTCGAGAATTGTGGTTTTTGGTATATAGGCGTTTTGTTGTATAAGCTATCTGCTACATATTGTATGATAACGATTTAACTGCATTCATTTAATTGTAATGTCTCCTCTCTATTAACACGGGTTTACTCACATACACTCACATTCGTACTTCTCGGAAAAATCATGAGGGACAATGTATGAATAACTTTTAGAGTGTACTTTCATTTTAGATATTGTTCTTATTATTGTCACTGGTTCTAATTTCGTTTAAGGTTTGCTCACTTGACTAATTTTTAATAGAGGGCGCTACTATTTATAAGAAATTACTTGGTTATTTCCAAACAAGTTAACTATATATACTGGTTCTATCGCTATAATAACTGTGTTGTATAAAAGGAGAGATGGTTAGCACTTCCCTAGAGAAGGATGGAATACACATATATTGCTTAAGGCACACTTAAGCAACATTTTTTTTGTCTATAGTATGTGTACATGATTGGTAATCATATATGTGTTATTTAATATATTCTGCGGGCTTATATTTAATTTTCACAGTAACCACCTTAAATGCATACATTTTGATTTGTTTTTTGTTCATAAATTTGGATTATTTTTAAGGTGTACTTTCATTTTAGATATTGTTCTTATTATTGTCACTGGTTCTAATTTCGTTTAAGGTTGGCTCACTTGACTAATTTTCAATAGAGGGCGCTACTATTTATAAGAAATTACTTGATTATTTTGAAACAAGTTAACTATATATACTGGTTCTATCACTATAATAACTGTGTTGTATGAAAGGAGAGACGGTTAGCACTCCCCTAGACAAGGATGGAATACACATATATTGCTTAAGGCACACTTAAGCAACATTTTTTTTGTATATAGTATGTGTACATGATTGGTAATCATATATGTGATATTTGATATATTCTGCGGTGTTATATTTAATTTTCACAGTAACCACCTTAAATGCATACATTTTGATTTGTTTTTGTTCGTAAATTTGGATTATTTTTAGGGTGTACTTTCATTTTAGATATTGTTCTTATTATTGTCACTGGTTCTAATTTCGTTTAAAGTTTGCTCACTTGACTAATTTTCAATAGAGGGCGCTAATATTTATAAGAAATTACTTGGTTATTTCGAAACAAGTTAACTATATATACTGGTTCTATCACTATAATAACTGTGTTGTATGAAAGGAGAGACGGTTAGCACTCCCCTAGACAAGGATGGAATACACATATATTGCTTAAGGCACACTTAAGCAGCATTTTTTTTGTATATAGTATGTGTACATGATTGGTAATCATATATGTGATATTTAATATATTCTGCGGTGTTATATTTAATTTTCACAGTAACCACCTTAAATGCATACATGTTGATTTGTGTTTTGTTCTTAAATTAGGATTTTATACGACCAAAGAAAATGTTTTAAAGGGTTATATTCTGTCGGTAGCTTTATGCTACTTTCATTCGAGAATTGTGGTTTTTGTTATATAGGCGTTTTGTTGTATAAGTTATCTGCTACATATTGTATGATAACGATTTAACTGCATTCATTTAATTGTAATGTCTCCTCGCTATTAACACGGGTTTACTCACATACACTCACATTCGTACTTCTCGGAAAAATCATGAGGGACAATGTATGAATTACTTTTAGAGTGTACTTTCATTTTAGATATTGTTCTTATTATTGTCACTGGTTCTAATTTCGTTTAAGGTTTGCTCACTTGACTAATTTTTAATAGAGGGCGCTACTATTTATAAGAAATTACTTGGTTATTTCCAAACAAGTTAACTATATATACTGGTTCTATCGCTATAATAACTGTGTTGTATAAAAGGAGAGATGGTTAGCACTTCCCTAGAGAAGGATGGAATACACATATATTGCTTAAGGCACACTTAAGCAACATTTTTTTTGTCTATAGTATGTGTACATGATTGGTAATCATATATGTGTTATTTAATATATTCTGCGGGCTTATATTTAATTTTCACAGTAACCACCTTAAATGCATACATATTGATTTTTGTTCTTAAATTTGGATTATTTTTAGGGTGTACTTTCATTTTAGGTATTGTTCTTATTATTGTCACTGGTTCTAATTTCGTTTAAGGTTTGCTCACTTGACTAATTTTTAATAGAGGGCGCTACTATTTATAAGAAATTACTTGGTTATTTCGAAACAAGTTAATTATATATACTGGTTCTATCACTATAATAACTGTGTTGTATGAAAGGAGAGACGGTTAGCACTCCCCTAGACAAGGATGGAATACACATATATTGCTTAAGGCACACTTAAGTAACATTTTTTTTGTATATAGTATGTGTACATGATTGGTAATCATATATGTGATATTTGATATATTCTGCGGTGTTATATTTAATTTTCACAGTAACCACCTTAAATGCGTACATATTGATTTGCTTTTTGTTCTTAAATTTGGATTATTTTTAGGGTGTACTTTCATTTTAGATATTGTTCTTATTATTGTCACTGGTTCTAATTTCGTTTAAGGTTGGCTCACTTGACTAATTTTCAATAGAGGGCGCTACTATTTATAAGAAATTACTTGATTATTTTGAAACAAGTTAACTATATATACTGGTTCTATCACTATATTAACTGTGTTGTATGAAAGGAGAGACGGTTAGCACTCCCCTAGACAAGGATGGAATACACATATATTGCTTAAGGCACACTTAAGCAACATTTTTTTTGTATATAGTATGTGTACATGATTGGTAATCATATATGTGATATTTGATATATTCTGCGGTGTTATATTTAATTTTCACAGTAACCACCTTAAATGCATACATATTGATTTGCTTTTTGTTCTTAAATTTGGATTATTTTTAGGGTGTACTTTCATTTTAGGTATTGTTCTTATTATTGTAACTGATTCTAATTTCGTTTAAGGTTTGCTCACTTGACTAATTTTCAATAGAGGGCGCTACTATTTATAAGAAATTACTTGGTTATTTCGAAACAAGTTAATTATATATACTGGTTCTATCACTATAATAACTGTGTTGTATGAAAGGAGAGACGGTTAGCACTCCCCTAGACAAGGATGGAATACACATATATTGCTTAAGGCACACTTAAGTAACATTTTTTTTGTATATAGTATGTGTACATGATTGGTAATCATATATGTGATATTTGATATATTCTGCGGTGTTATATTTAATTTTCACAGTAACCACCTTAAATGCATACATATTGATTTGCTTTTTGTTCTTAAATTTGGATTATTTTTAGGGTGTACTTTCATTTTAGGTATTGTACTTATTATTGTAACTGGTTCTAATTTCGTTTAAGGTTTGCTCACTTGACTAATTTTCAATAGAAGCGCTACTGTTTATAACAAATTACTTGGTTATTTCGAAACAAGTTAATTATGTATACTGGTTCTATCACTTAATAACTGTGTTGTATGAAAGGAGAGACGGTTAACACTCCCCTAGACAAGGATGGAATACACATATATTGCTTAAGGCACACTTAAGCAACATTTTTTTTGTACATGGTATGTGTACATGATTGGTAATCATATATGTGATATTTAATATATTCTGCGGGGTTATATTTAATTTTCACAGTAACCACCCTAAATGCATACATTTTGATTTTTTTTGTTCGTAAATTTGGATTATTTTTAGGGTGTACTTTCATTTTAGATATTGTTCTTATTATTGTCACTGGTTCTAATTTCGTTTAAGGTTTGCTCACTTGACTAATTTTCAATAGAGGGCGCTAATATTTATAAGAAATTACTTCGTTATTTCGAAACAAGTTAACTATATATACTAGTTCTATCACTATAATAACTGTGTTGTATGAAAGGAGAGACGGTTAGCACTCCCCTAGACAAGGATGGAATACACATATATTGCTTAAGGCACACTTAAGCAACATTTTTTTTTGTATATAGTATGTGTACATGATTGGTAATCATATATGTGATATTTAATATATTCTGCGGTGTTATATTTAATTTTCACAGTAACCAACTTAAATGCATACATGTTGATTTGTGTTTTGTTCTTAAATTAGGATTTTATACGACCAAAGAAAATGTTTTAAAGGGTTATATTCTGTCGGTAGCTTTATGCTACTTTCATTCTAGAATTGTGGTTTTTGTTATATAGGCGTTTTGTCGTATAAGTTATCTGCTACATATTGTATGATAACGATTTAACTGCATTCATTTAATTGTAATGTCTCCTCTCTATTAACACGGGTTTACTCACATACACTCACATTCGTACTTCTCGGAAAAATCATGAGGGGCAATGTATGAATTATTTTTAGGGTGTACTTTCATTTTAGATATTGTTCTTATTATTGTCACTGGTTCTAATTTCGTTTAAGGTTTGCTCACTTGACTAATTTTCAATAGAGGGCGCTACTATTTATAAGAAATTACTTGGTTATTTCCAAACAAGTTAACTATATATACTGGTTCTATCGCTATAATAACTGTGTTGTATAAAAGGAGAGATGGTTAGCACTTCCCTAGAGAAGGATGGAATACACATATATTGCTTAAGGCACACTTAAGCAACATTTTTTTTGTCTATAGTATGTGTACATGATTGGTAATCATATATGTGATATTTAATATATTCTGCGGGCTTATATTTAATTTTCACAGTAACCACCTTAAATGCGTACATGTTGATTTGTTTTTTGTTCATAAATTTGGATTATTTTTAGATTGTACTTTCATTTTAGGTATTGTTCTTATTATTGTAACTGGTTCTAATTTCGTTTAAGGTTTGCTCACTTGACTAATTTTCAATAGAAGCGCTACTGTTTATAACAAATTACTTGGTTATTTCGAAACAAGTTAATTATGTATACTGGTTCTATCACTTAATAACTGTGTTGTATGAAAGGAGAGACGGTTAACACTCCCCTAGACAAGGATGGAATACACATATATTGCTTAAGGCACACGTAAGCAACATTTTTTTTGTACATGGTATGTGTACATGATTGGTAATCATATATGTGATATTTAATATATTCTGCGGGGTTATATTTAATTTTCACAGTAACCACCTTAAATGCATACATGTTTATTTGTGTTTTGTTCTTAAATTAGGATTTTATACGACCAAAGAAAATGTTTTAAAGGGTTATATTCTGTCGGTAGCTTTATGCTACTTTCATTCTAGAATTGTGGTTTTTGTTATATAGGCGTTTTGTCGTATAAGTTATCTGCTACATATTTTATGATAACGATTTAACTGCATTCATTTAATTGTAATGTCTCCTCTCTATTAACACGGGTTTACTCACATACACTCACATTCGTACTTCTCGGAAAAATCATGAGGGACAATGTATGAATTATTTTTAGAGTGTACTTTCATTTTAGATATTGTTCTTATTATTGTCACTGGTTCTAATTTCGTTTAAGGTTTACTCACTTGACTAATTTTCAATAGAGGGGGCTACTGTTTATAAGAAATTACTTGGTTATTTCGAAACAATTTAACTATATATACAGGTTCTATCACTATAATAACTGTGTTGTATGAAAGGAGAGACGGTTAGCACTCCCCTAGACAAGGATGGAATACACATATATTGCTTAAGGCACACTTAAGCAGCATTTTTTTTTGTCTATAGTATGTGTACATGATTGTTAATCATATATGTGATATTTAATATATTCTGCGGGCTTATATTTAATTTTCACAGTAACCACCTTAAATGCGTACATGTTGATTTGTTTTTTGTTCTTAAATTTGGATAATTTTTAGGGTGTACTTTCATTTTAGGTATTGTACTTATTATTGTAACTGGTTCTAATTTCGTTTAAGGTTTGCTCACTTGACTAATTTTCAATAGAAGCGCTACTGTTTATAACAAATTACTTGGTTATTTCGAAACAAGTTAATTATGTATACTGGTTCTATCACTTAATAACTGTGTTGTATGAAAGGAGAGACGGTTAGCACTCCACTAGACAAGGATGGAATACACATATATTGCTTAAGGCACAATTAAGCAACATTTTTTTTGTACATGGTATGTGTACATGATTGGTAATCATATATGTGATATTTAATATATTCTGCGGGGTTATATTTAATTTTCACAGTAACCACCCTAAATGCATACATTTTGATTTTTTTTGTTCGTAAATTTGGATTATTTTTAGGGTGTACTTTCATTTTAGATATTGTTCTTATTATTGTCACTGGTTCTAATTTCGTTTAAGGTTTGCTCACTTGACTAATTTTCAATAGAGGGCGCTAATATTTATAAGAAATTACTTCGTTATTTCGAAACAAGTTAACTATATATACTAGTTCTATCACTATAATAACTGTGTTGTATGAAAGGAGAGACGGTTAGCACTCCCCTAGACAAGGATGGAATACACATATATTGCTTAAGGCACACTTAAGCAGCATTTTTTTTGTATATAGTATGTGTACATGATTGGTAATCATATATGTGATATTTAATATATTCTGCGGTGTTATATTTAATTTTCACAGTAACCAACTTAAATGCATACATGTTGATTTGTGTTTTGTTCTTAAATTAGGATTTTATACGACCAAAGAAAATGTTTTAAAGGGTTATATTCTGTCGGTAGCTTTATGCTACTTTCATTCTAGAATTGTGGTTTTTGTTATATAGGCGTTTTGTCGTATAAGTTATCTGCTACATATTGTATGATAACGATTTAACTGCATTCATTTAATTGTAATGTCTCCTCTCTATTAACACGGGTTTACTCACATACACTCACATTCGTACTTCTCGGAAAAATCATGAGGGGCAATGTATGAATTATTTTTAGGGTGTACTTTCATTTTAGATATTGTTCTTATTATTGTCACTGGTTCTAATTTCGTTTAAGGTTTGCTCACTTGACTAATTTTCAATAGAGGGCGCTACTATTTATAAGAAATTACTTGGTTATTTCGAAACAAGTTAACTATATATACTGGTTCTATCACTATAATAACTGTGTTGTATGAAAGGAGAGACGGTTAGCACTCCCCTAGACAAGGATGGAATACACATATATTGCTTAAGGCACACTTAAGCAACATTTTTTTTTGTCTATAGTATGTGTACATGATTGGTAATCATATATGTGATATTTAATATATTCTGCGGGCTTATATTTAATTTTCACAGTAACCACCTTAAATGCGTACATGTTGATTTGTTTTTTGTTCTTAAATTTGGATTATTTTTAGGGTGTACTTTCATTTTAGGTATTGTACTTATTATTGTAACTGGTTCTAATTTCGTTTAAGGTTTGCTCACTTGATTAATTTTCAATAGAAGCGCTACTGTTTATAACAAATTACTTGGTTATTTCGAAACAAGTTAATTATGTATACTGGTTCTATCACTTAATAACTGTGTTGTATGAAAGGAGAGACGGTTAGCACTCCACTAGACAAGGATGGAATACACATATATTGCTTAAGGCACACTTAAGCAACATTTTTTTTGTACATGGTATGTGTACATGATTGGTACTCATATATGTGATATTTAATATATTCTGCGGGGTTATATTTAATTTTCACAGTAACCACCTTAAATGCGTACATGTTGATTTGTTTTTTGTTCTTAAATTTGGATTATTTTTAGGGTGTACTTTCATTTTAGGTATTGTACTTATTATTGTAACTGGTTCTAATTTCGTTTAAGGTTTGCTCACTTGATTAATTTTCAATAGAAGCGCTACTGTTTATAACAAATTACTTGGTTATTTCGAAACAAGTTAATTATGTATACTGGTTCTATCACTTAATAACTGTGTTGTATGAAAGGAGAGACGGTTAGCACTCCACTAGACAAGGATGGAATACACATATATTGCTTAAGGCACACTTAAGCAACATTTTTTTTGTACATGGTATGTGTACATGATTGGTACTCATATATGTGATATTTAATATATTCTGCGGGGTTATATTTAATTTTCACAGTAACCACCTTAAATGCATACATTTTGATTTGTTTTTGTTCGTAAATTTGGATTATTTTTAGGGTGTACTTTCATTTTAGATATTGTTCTTATTATTGTCACTGGTTCTAATTTCGTTTAAGGTTTGCTCACTTGACTAATTTTCAATAGAGGGCGCTAATATTTATAAGAAATTACTTCGTTATTTCGAAACAAGTTAACTATATATACTAGTTCTATCACTATAATAACTGTGTTGTATGAAAGGAGAGACGGTTAGCACTCCCCTAGACAAGGATGGAATACACATATATTGCTTAAGGCACACTTAAGCAGCATTTTTTTTGTATATAGTATGTGTACATGATTGGTAATCATATATGTGATATTTAATATATTCTGCGGTGTTATATTTAATTTTCACAGTAACCACCTTAAATGCATACATGTTTATTTGTGTTTTGTTCTTAAATTAGGATTTTATACGACCAAAGAAAATGTTTTAAAGGGTTATATTCTGTCGGTAGCTTTATGCTACTTTCATTCTAGAATTGTGGTTTTTGTTATATAGGCGTTTTGTCGTATAAGTTATCTGCTACATATTTTATGATAACGATTTAACTGCATTCATTTAATTGTAATGTCTCCTCTCTATTAACACGGGTTTACTCACATACACTCACATTCGTACTTCTCGGAAAAATCATGAGGGACAATGTATGAATTACTTTTAGAGTGTACTTTCATTTTAGATATTGTTCTTATTATTGTCACTGGTTCTAATTTCGTTTAAGGTTTGCTCACTTGACTAATTTTTAATAGAGGGCGCTACTATTTATAAGAAATTACTTGGTTATTTCCAAACAATTTAACTATATATACAGGTTCTATCACTATAATAACTGTGTTGTATGAAAGGAGAGACGGTTAGCACTCCCCTAGACAAGGATGGAATACACATATATTGCTTAAGGCACACTTAAGCAGCATTTTTTTTTGTATATAGTATGTGTACATGATTGGTAATCATATATGTGCTATTTAATATATTCTGCGGTGTTATATTTAATTTTCACAGTAACCACCTTAAATGCATACATGTTGATTTGTGTTTTGTTCTTAAATTAGGATTTTATACGACCAAAGAAAATGTTTTAAAGGGTTATATTCTGTCGGTAGCTTTATGCTACTTTCATTCGAGAATTGTGGTTTTTGTTATATAGGCGTTTTGTTGTATAAGTTATCTGCTACATATTGTATGATAACGATTTAACTGCATTCATTTAATTGTAATGTCTCCTCTCTATTAACACGGGTTTACTTACATACACTCACATTCGTACTTCTCGGAAAAATCATGAGGGACAATGTATGAATTACTTTTAGAGTGTACTTTCATTTTAGATATTGTTCTTATTATTGTCACTGGTTCTAATTTCGTTTAAGGTTTGCTCACTTGACTAATTTTTAATAGAGGGCGCTACTATTTATAAGAAATTACTTGGTTATTTCCAAACAAGTTAACTATATATACTGGTTCTATCGCTATAATAACTGTGTTGTATAAAAGGAGAGATGGTTAGCACTTCCCTAGAGAAGGATGGAATACACATATATTGCTTAAGGCACACTTAAGCAACATTTTTTTTGTCTATAGTATGTGTACATGATTGGTAATCATATATGTGATATTTAATATATTCTGCGGTGTTATATTTAATTTTCACACTAACCACCTTAAATGCATACATTTTGATTTGCTTTTTGTTCATAAATTTGGATTATTTTTAGGGTGTACTTTCATTTTAGATATTGTTCTTATTATTGTCACTGGTTCTAATTTCGTTTAAGGTTTGCTCACTTGACTAATTTTCAATAGAGGGCGCTAATATTTATAAGAAATTACTTGGTTATTTCGAAACAAGTTAACTATATATACTGGTTCTATCACTATAGTAACTGTGTTGTATCAAAGGAGAGACGGTTAGCACTCCCCTAGACAAAGATGGAATACACATATATTGCTTAAGGCACACTTAAGCAACATTTTTTTTGTATATAGTATGTGTACATGATTGGTAATCATATATGTGATATTTAATATATTCTGCGGGGTTATATTTAATTTTCACAGTAACCACCTTAAATGCATACATTTTGATTTGTTTTTTGTTCTTAAATTTGGATTATTTTTAGGGTGTACTTTCATTTTAGATATTGTTCTTATTATTGTCACTGGTTCTAATTTCGTTTAAGGTTTGCTCACTTGACTAATTTTTAATAGAGGGCGCTACTATTTATAAGAAATTACTTGGTTATTTCCAAACAAGTTAACTATATATACTGGTTCTATCGCTATAATAACTGTGTTGTATGAAAGGAGAGATGGTTAGCACTTCCCTAGACAAGGATGGAATACACATATATTGCTTAAGGCACACTTAAGCAACATTTTTTTTGTCTATAGTATGTGTACATGATTGGTAATCATATATGTGATATTTAATATATTCTGCGGGGTTATATTTAATTTTCACAGTAACCACCTTAAATGCATACATTTTGATTTGTTTTTTGTTCATAAATTTGGATTATTTTTAAGGTGTACTTTCATTTTAGATATTGTTCTTATTATTGTCACTGGTTCTAATTTCGTTTAAGGTTGGCTCACTTGACTAATTTTCAATAGAGGGCGCTACTATTTATAAGAAATTACTTGGTTATTTTGAAACAAGTTAACTATATATACTGGTTCTATCACTATAATAACTGTGTTGTATGAAAGGAGAGACGGTTAGCACTCCCCTAGACAAGGATGGAATACACATATATTGCTTAAGGCACACTTAAGCAGCATTTTTTTTTGTCTATAGTATGTGTACATGATTGGTAATCATATATGTGATATTTAATATATTCTGCGGGCTTATATTTAATTTTCACAGTAACCACCTTAAATGCGTACATGTTGATTTGTTTTTTGTTCTTAAATTTGGATTATTTTTAGGGTGTACTTTCATTTTAGGTATTGTACTTATTATTGTAACTGGTTCTAATTTCGTTTAAGGTTTGCTCACTTGATTAATTTTCAATAGAAGCGCTACTGTTTATAACAAATTACTTGGTTATTTCGAAACAAGTTAATTATGTATACTGGTTCTATCACTTAATAACTGTGTTGTATGAAAGGAGAGACGGTTAGCACTCCACTAGACAAGGATGGAATACACATATATTGCTTAAGGCACACTTAAGCAACATTTTTTTTGTACATGGTATGTGTACATGATTGGTACTCATATATGTGATATTTAATATATTCTGCGGGGTTATATTTAATTTTCACAGTAACCACCTTAAATGCGTACATGTTGATTTGTTTTTTGTTCTTAAATTTGGATTATTTTTAGGGTGTACTTTCATTTTAGGTATTGTACTTATTATTGTAACTGGTTCTAATTTCGTTTAAGGTTTGCTCACTTGATTAATTTTCAATAGAAGCGCTACTGTTTATAACAAATTACTTGGTTATTTCGAAACAAGTTAATTATGTATACTGGTTCTATCACTTAATAACTGTGTTGTATGAAAGGAGAGACGGTTAGCACTCCACTAGACAAGGATGAAATACACATATATTGCTTAAGGCACACTTAAGCAACATTTTTTTTGTACATGGTATGTGTACATGATTGGTACTCATATATGTGATATTTAATATATTCTGCGGGGTTATATTTAATTTTCACAGTAACCACCTTAAATGCATACATTTTGATTTGTTTTTGTTCGTAAATTTGGATTATTTTTAGGGTGTACTTTCATTTTAGATATTGTTCTTATTATTGTCACTGGTTCTAATTTCGTTTAAGGTTTGCTCACTTGACTAATTTTCAATAGAGGGCGCTAATATTTATAAGAAATTACTTCGTTATTTCGAAACAAGTTAACTATATATACTAGTTCTATCACTATAATAACTGTGTTGTATGAAAGGAGAGACGGTTAGCACTCCCCTAGACAAGGATGGAATACACATATATTGCTTAAGGCACACTTAAGCAGCATTTTTTTTGTATATAGTATGTGTACATGATTGGTAATCATATATGTGATATTTAATATATTCTGCGGTGTTATATTTAATTTTCACAGTAACCACCTTAAATGCATACATGTTTATTTGTGTTTTGTTCTTAAATTAGGATTTTATACGACCAAAGAAAATGTTTTAAAGGGTTATATTCTGTCGGTAGCTTTATGCTACTTTCATTCTAGAATTGTGGTTTTTGTTATATAGGCGTTTTGTCGTATAAGTTATCTGCTACATATTTTATGATAACGATTTAACTGCATTCATTTAATTGTAATGTCTCCTCTCTATTAACACGGGTTTACTCACATACACTCACATTCGTACTTCTCGGAAAAATCATGAGGGACAATGTATGAATTACTTTTAGAGTGTACTTTCATTTTAGATATTGTTCTTATTATTGTCACTGGTTCTAATTTCGTTTAAGGTTTGCTCACTTGACTAATTTTTAATAGAGGGCGCTACTATTTATAAGAAATTACTTGGTTATTTCCAAACAATTTAACTATATATACAGGTTCTATCACTATAATAACTGTGTTGTATGAAAGGAGAGACGGTTAGCACTCCCCTAGACAAGGATGGAATACACATATATTGCTTAAGGCACACTTAAGCAGCATTTTTTTTTGTATATAGTATGTGTACATGATTGGTAATCATATATGTGCTATTTAATATATTCTGCGGTGTTATATTTAATTTTCACAGTAACCACCTTAAATGCATACATGTTGATTTGTGTTTTGTTCTTAAATTAGGATTTTATACGACCAAAGAAAATGTTTTAAAGGGTTATATTCTGTCGGTAGCTTTATGCTACTTTCATTCGAGAATTGTGGTTTTTGTTATATAGGCGTTTTGTTGTATAAGTTATCTGCTACATATTGTATGATAACGATTTAACTGCATTCATTTAATTGTAATGTCTCCTCTCTATTAACACGGGTTTACTTACATACACTCACATTCGTACTTCTCGGAAAAATCATGAGGGACAATGTATGAATTACTTTTAGAGTGTACTTTCATTTTAGATATTGTTCTTATTATTGTCACTGGTTCTAATTTCGTTTAAGGTTTGCTCACTTGACTAATTTTTAATAGAGGGCGCTACTATTTATAAGAAATTACTTGGTTATTTCCAAACAAGTTAACTATATATACTGGTTCTATCGCTATAATAACTGTGTTGTATAAAAGGAGAGATGGTTAGCACTTCCCTAGAGAAGGATGGAATACACATATATTGCTTAAGGCACACTTAAGCAACATTTTTTTTGTATATAGTATGTGTACATGATTGGTAATCATATATGTGATATTTGATATATTCTGCGGTGTTATATTTAATTTTCACAGTAACCACCTTAAATGCATACATATTGATTTGCTTTTTGTTCTTAAATTTGGATTATTTTTAGGGTGTACTTTCATTTTAGGTATTGTTCTTATTATTGTCACTGGTTCTAATTTCGTTTAAGGTTTGCTCACTTGACTAATTTTTAATAGATGGCGCTACTATTTATAAGAAATTACTTGGTTATTTCGAAACAAGTTAATTATATATACTGGTTCTATCACTATAATAACTGTGTTGTATGAAAGGAGAGACGGTTAGCACTCCCCTAGACAAGGATGGAATACACATATATTGCTTAAGGCACACTTAAGCAACATTTTTTTTGTATATAGTATGTGTACATGATTGGTAATCATATATGTGATATTTGATATATTCTGCGGTGTTATATTTAATTTTCACAGTAACCACCTTAAATGCGTACATGTTGATTTGTTTTTTGTTCTTAAATTTGGATTATTTTTAGGGTGTACTTTCATTTTAGGTATTGTACTTATTATTGTAACTGGTTCTAATTTCGTTTAAGGTTTGCTCACTTGACTAATTTTCAATAGAAGCGCTACTGTTTATAACAAATTACTTGGTTATTTCGAAACAAGTTAATTATATATACTGGTTCTATCACTTAATAACTGTGTTGTATGAAAGGAGAGACGGTTAGCACTCCCCTAGACAAGGATGGAATACACATATATTGCTTAAGGCACACTTAAGCAACATTTTTTTTGTACATGGTATGTGTACATGATTGGTAATCATATATGTGATATTTAATATATTCTGCGGGGTTATATTTAATTTTCACAGTAACCACCTTAAATGCATACATTTTGATTTGTTTTTGTTCGTAAATTTGGATTATTTTTAGGGTGTACTTTCATTTTAGATATTGTTCTTATTATTGTCACTGGTTCTAATTTCGTTTAAGGTTTGCTCACTTGACTAATTTTCAATAGAGGGCGCTAATATTTATAAGAAATTACTTGGTTATTTCGAAACAATTTAATATCACTATAATAACTGTGTTGTATGAAAGGAGAGACGGTTAGCACTCCCCTAGACAAGGATGGAATACACATATATTGCTTAAGGCACACTTAAGCAGCATTTTTTTTGTATATAGTATGTGTACATGATTGGTAATCATATATGTGCTATTTAATATATTCTGCGGTGTTATATTTAATTTTCACAGTAACCACCTTAAATGCATACATGTTGATTTGTGTTTTGTTCTTAAATTAGGATTTTGTACGACCAAAGAAAATGTTTTAAAGGGTTATATTCTGTCGGTAGCTTTATGCTACTTTCATTCGAGAATTGTGGTTTTTGTTATATAGGCGTTTTGTTGTATAAGTTATCTGCTACATATTTTATGATAACGATTTAACTGCATTCATTTAATTGTAATGTCTCCTCTCTATTAACACGGGTTTACTCACATACACTCACATTCGTACTTCTCGGAAAAATCATGAGGGACAATGTATGAATTACTTTTAGAGTGTACTTTCATTTTAGATATTGTTCTTATTATTGTCACTGGTTCTAATTTCGTTTAAGGTTTGCTCACTTGACTAATTTTTAATAGAGGGCGCTACTATTTATAAGAAATTACTTGGTTATTTCCAAACAAGTTAACTATATATACTGGTTCTATCGCTATAATAACTGTGTTGTATGAAAGGAGAGATGGTTAGCACTTCCCTAGACAAGGATGGAATACACATATATTGCTTAAGGCACACTTAAGCAACATTTTTTTTGTCTATAGTATGTGTACATGATTGGTAATCATATATGTGATATTTAATATATTCTGCGGGCTTATATTTAATTTTCACAGTAACCACCTTAAATGCATACATTTTGATTTGTTTTTTGTTCATAAATTTGGATTATTTTTAAGGTGTACTTTCATTTTAGATATTGTTCTTATTATTGTCACTGGTTCTAATTTCGTTTAAGGTTGGCTCACTTGACTAATTTTCAATAGAGGGCGCTACTATTTATAAGAAATTACTTGGTTATTTTGAAACAAGTTAACTATATATACTGGTTCTATCACTATAATAACTGTGTTGTATGAAAGGAGAGACGGTTAGCACTCCCCTAGACAAGGATGGAATACACATATATTGCTTAAGGCACACTTAAGCAACATTTTTTTTGTATATAGTATGTGTACATGATTGGTAATCATATATGTGATATTTGATATATTCTGCGGTGTTATATTTAATTTTCACAGTAACCACCTTAAATGCGTACATGTTGATTTGTTTTTTGTTCTTAAATTTGGATTATTTTTAGGGTGTACTTTCATTTTAGGTATTGTACTTATTATTGTAACTGGTTCTAATTTCGTTTAAGATTTGCTCACTTGACTAATTTTCAATAGAAGCGCTACTGTTTATAACAAATTACTTGGTTATTTCGAAACAAGTTAATTATGTATACTGGTTCTATCACTTAATAACTGTGTTGTATGAAAGGAGAGACGGTTAACACTCCCCTAGACAGGGATGGAATACACATATATTGCTTAAGGCACACTTAAGCAACATTTTTTTTGTACATGGTATGTGTACATGATTGGTAATCATATATGTGATATTTAATATATTCTGCGGGGTTATATTTAATTTTCACAGTAACCACCTTAAATGCATACATTTTGATTTGTTTTTGTTCGTAAATTTGGATTATTTTTAGGGTGTACTTTCATTTTAGATATTGTTCTTATTATTGTCACTTCCCTAGAGAAGGATGGAATACACATATATTGCTTAAGGCACACTTAAGCAACATTTTTTTTGTCTATAGTATGTGTACATGATTGGTAATCATATATGTGTTATTTAATATATTCTGCGGGCTTATATTTAATTTTCACAGTAACCACCTTAAATGCATACATATTGATTTTTGTTCTTAAATTTGGATTATTTTTAGGGTGTACTTTCATTTTAGGTATTGTTCTTATTATTGTCACTGGTTCTAATTTCGTTTAAGGTTTGCTCACTTGACTAATTTTTAATAGAGGGCGCTACTATTTATAAGAAATTACTTGGTTATTTCGAAACAAGTTAATTATATATACTGGTTCTATCACTATAATAACTGTGTTGTATGAAAGGAGAGACGGTTAGCACTCCCCTAGACAAGGATGGAATACACATATATTGCTTAAGGCACACTTAAGTAACATTTTTTTTGTATATAGTATGTGTACATGATTGGTAATCATATATGTGATATTTGATATATTCTGCGGTGTTATATTTAATTTTCACAGTAACCACCTTAAATGCGTACATATTGATTTGCTTTTTGTTCTTAAATTTGGATTATTTTTAGGGTGTACTTTCATTTTAGATATTGTTCTTATTATTGTCACTGGTTCTAATTTCGTTTAAGGTTGGCTCACTTGACTAATTTTCAATAGAGGGCGCTACTATTTATAAGAAATTACTTGATTATTTTGAAACAAGTTAACTATATATACTGGTTCTATCACTATAATAACTGTGTTGTATGAAAGGAGAGACGGTTAGCACTCCCCTAGACAAGGATGGAATACACATATATTGCTTAAGGCACACTTAAGTAACATTTTTTTTGTATATAGTATGTGTACATGATTGGTAATCATATATGTGATATTTGATATATTCTGCGGTGTTATATTTAATTTTCACAGTAACCACCTTAAATGCATACATTTTGATTTGTTTTTGTTCGTAAATTTGGATTATTTTTAGGGTGTACTTTCATTTTAGGTATTGTACTTATTATTGTAACTGGTTCTAATTTCGTTTAAGGTTTGCTCACTTGACTAATTTTCAATAGAAGCGCTACTGTTTATAACAAATTACTTGGTTATTTCGAAACAAGTTAATTATATATACTGGTTCTATCACTTAATAACTGTGTTGTATGAAAGGAGAGACGGTTAGCACTCCCCTAGACAAGGATGGAATACACATATATTGCATATAGCAAGGCACACTTAAGCAACATTTTTTTTGTACATGGTATGTGTACATGATTGGTAATCATATATGTGATATTTAATATATTCTGCGGGGTTATATTTAATTTTCACAGTAACCACCTTAAATGCATACATTTTGATTTGTTTTTGTTCGTAAATTTGGATTATTTTTAGGGTGTACTTTCATTTTAGATATTGTTCTTATTATTGTCACTGGTTCTAATTTCGTTTAAGGTTTGCTCACTTGACTAATTTTCAATAGAGGGCGCTAATATTTATAAGAAATTACTTGGTTATTTCGAAACAATTTAACTATATATACAGGTTCTATCACTATAATAACTGTGTTGTATGAAAGGAGAGACGGTTAGCACTCCCCTAGACAAGGATGGAATACACATATATTGCTTAAGGCACACTTAAGCAGCATTTTTTTTGTATATAGTATGTGTACATGATTGGTAATCATATATGTGCTATTTAATATATTCTGCGGTGTTATATTTAATTTTCACAGTAACCACCTTAAATGCATACATGTTGATTTGTGTTTTGTTCTTAAATTAGGATTTTGTACGACCAAAGAAAATGTTTTAAAGGGTTATATTCTGTCGGTAGCTTTATGCTACTTTCATTCTAGAATTGTGGTTTTTGTGATATAGGCGTTTTGTTGTATAAGTTATCTGCTACATATTTTATGATAACGATTTAACTGCATTCATTTAATTGTAATGTCTCCTCTCTATTAACACGGGTTTACTCACATACACTCACATTCGTACTTCTCGGAAAAATCATGAGGGACAATGTATGAATTACTTTTAGAGTGTACTTTCATTTTAGATATTGTTCTTATTATTGTCACTGGTTCTAATTTCGTTTAAGGTTTGCTCACTTGACTAATTTTTAATAGAGGGCGCTACTATTTATAAGAAATTACTTGGTTATTTCCAAACAAGTTAACTATATATACTGGTTCTATCGCTATAATAACTGTGTTGTATGAAAGGAGAGATGGTTAGCACTTCCCTAGACAAGGATGGAATACACATATATTGCTTAAGGCACACTTAAGCAACATTTTTTTTATCTATAGTATGTGTACATGATTGGTAATCATATATGTGATATTTAATATATTCTGCGGGCTTATATTTAATTTTCACAGTAACCACCTTAAATGCGTACATGTTGATTTGTTTTTTGTTCTTAAATTTGGATTATTTTTAGGGTGTACTTTCATTTTAGGTATTGTACTTATTATTGTAACTGGTTCTAATTTCGTTTAAGGTTTGCTCACTTGACTAATTTTCAATAGAAGCGCTACTGTTTATAACAAATTACTTGGTTATTTCGAAACAAGTTAATTATGTATACTGGTTCTATCACTTAATAACTGTGTTGTATGAAAGGAGAGACGGTTAACACTCCCCTAGACAAGGATGGAATACACATATATTGCTTAAGGCACACTTAAGCAACATTTTTTTTGTACATGGTATGTGTACATGATTGGTAATCATATATGTGATATTTAATATATTCTGCGGGGTTATATTTAATTTTCACAGTAACCACCTTAAATGCATACATGTTCATTTGTGTTTTGTTCTTAAATTAGGATTTTATACGACCAAAGAAAATGTTTTAAAGGGTTATATTCTGTCGGTAGCTTTATGCTACTTTCATTCTAGAATTGTGGTTTTTGTTATATAGGCGTTTTGTCGTATAAGTTATCTGCTACATATTTTATGATAACGATTTAACTGCATTCATTTAATTGTAATGTCTCCTCTCTATTAACACGGGTTTACTCACATACACTCACATTCGTACTTCTCGGAAAAATCATGAGGGCCAATGTATGAATTATTTTTAGAGTGTACTTTCATTTTAGATATTGTTCTTATTATTGTCACTGGTTCTAATTTCGTTTAAGGTTTACTCACTTGACTAATTTTCAATAGAGGGGGCTACTGTTTATAAGAAATTACTTGGTTATTTCGAAACAATTTAACTATATATACAGGTTCTATCACTATAATAACTGTGTTGTATGAAAGGAGAGACGGTTAGCACTCCCCTAGACAAGGATGGAATACACATATATTGCTTAAGGCACACTTAAGCAGCATTTTTTTTTGTCTATAGTATGTGTACATGATTGGTAATCATATATGTGATATTTAATATATTCTGCGGGCTTATATTTAATTTTCACAGTAACCACCTTAAATGCGTACATGTTGATTTGTTTTTTGTTCTTAAATTTGGATAATTTTTAGGGTGTACTTTCATTTTAGGTATTGTACTTATTATTGTAACTGGTTCTAATTTCGTTTAAGGTTTGCTCACTTGACTAATTTTCAATAGAAGCGCTACTGTTTATAACAAATTACTTGGTTATTTCGAAACAAGTTAATTATGTATACTGGTTCTATCACTTAATAACTGTGTTGTATGAAAGGAGAGACGGTTAGCACTCCACTAGACAAGGATGGAATACACATATATTGCTTAAGGCACAATTAAGCAACATTTTTTTTGTACATGGTATGTGTACATGATTGGTAATCATATATGTGATATTTAATATATTCTGCGGGGTTATATTTAATTTTCACAGTAACCACCTTAAATGCATACATTTTGATTTGTTTTTGTTCGTAAATTTGGATTATTTTTAGGGTGTACTTTCATTTTAGATATTGTTCTTATTATTGTCACTGGTTCTAATTTCGTTTAAGGTTTGCTCACTTGACTAATTTTCAATAGAGGGCGCTAATATTTATAAGAAATTACTTCGTTATTTCGAAACAAGTTAACTATATATACTAGTTCTATCACTATAATAACTGTGTTGTATGAAAGGAGAGACGGTTAGCACTCCCCTAGACAAGGATGGAATACACATATATTGCTTAAGGCACACTTAAGCAGCATTTTTTTTTGTATATAGTATGTGTACATGATTGGTAATCATTTATGTGATATTTAATATATTCTGCGGTGTTATATTTAATTTTCACAGTAACCACCTTAAATGCATACATGTTTATTTGTGTTTTGTTCTTAAATTAGGATTTTATACGACCAAAGAAAATGTTTTAAAGGGTTATATTCTGTCGGTAGCTTTATGCTACTTTCATTCTAGAATTGTGGTTTTTGTTATATAGGCGTTTTGTCGTATAAGTTATCTGCTACATATTTTATGATAACGATTTAACTGCATTCATTTAATTGTAATGTCTCCTCTCTATTAACACGGGTTTACTCACATACACTCACATTCGTACTTCTCGGAAAAATCATGAGGGACAATGTATGAATTATTTTTAGAGTGTACTTTCATTTTAGATATTGTTCTTATTATTGTCACTGGTTCTAATTTCGTTTAAGGTTTACTCACTTGACTAATTTTCAATAGAGGGGGCTACTGTTTATAAGAAATTACTTGGTTATTTCGAAACAATTTAACTATATATACAGGTTCTATCACTATAATAACTGTGTTGTATGAAAGGAGAGACGGTTAGCACTCCCCTAGACAAGGATGGAATACACATATATTGCTTAAGGCACACTTAAGCAGCATTTTTTTTTGTATATAGTATGTGTACATGATTGGTAATCATATATGTGCTATTTAATATATTCTGCGGTGTTATATTTAATTTTCACAGTAACCACCTTAAATGCATACATGTTGATTTGTGTTTTGTTCTTAAATTAGGATTTTATACGACCAAAGAAAATGTTTTAAAGGGTTATATTCTGTCGGTAGCTTTATGCTACTTTCATTCGAGAATTGTGGTTTTTGGTATATAGGCGTTTTGTTGTATAAGCTATCTGCTACATATTGTATGATAACGATTTAACTGCATTCATTTAATTGTAATGTCTCCTCTCTATTAACACGGGTTTACTCACATACACTCACATTCGTACTTCTCGGAAAAATCATGAGGGACAATGTATGAATAACTTTTAGAGTGTACTTTCATTTTAGATATTGTTCTTATTATTGTCACTGGTTCTAATTTCGTTTAAGGTTTGCTCACTTGACTAATTTTTAATAGAGGGCGCTACTATTTATAAGAAATTACTTGGTTATTTCCAAACAAGTTAACTATATATACTGGTTCTATCGCTATAATAACTGTGTTGTATAAAAGGAGAGATGGTTAGCACTTCCCTAGAGAAGGATGGAATACACATATATTGCTTAAGGCACACTTAAGCAACATTTTTTTTGTCTATAGTATGTGTACATGATTGGTAATCATATATGTGTTATTTAATATATTCTGCGGGCTTATATTTAATTTTCACAGTAACCACCTTAAATGCATACATTTTGATTTGTTTTTTGTTCATAAATTTGGATTATTTTTAAGGTGTACTTTCATTTTAGATATTGTTCTTATTATTGTCACTGGTTCTAATTTCGTTTAAGGTTGGCTCACTTGACTAATTTTCAATAGAGGGCGCTACTATTTATAAGAAATTACTTGATTATTTTGAAACAAGTTAACTATATATACTGGTTCTATCACTATAATAACTGTGTTGTATGAAAGGAGAGACGGTTAGCACTCCCCTAGACAAGGATGGAATACACATATATTGCTTAAGGCACACTTAAGTAACATTTTTTTTGTATATAGTATGTGTACATGATTGGTAATCATATATGTGATATTTGATATATTCTGCGGTGTTATATTTAATTTTCACAGTAACCACCTTAAATGCATACATATTGATTTGCTTTTTGTTCTTAAATTTGGATTATTTTTAGGGTGTACTTTCATTTTAGATATTGTTCTTATTATTGTCACTGGTTCTAATTTCGTTTAAGGTTGGCTCACTTGACTAATTTTCAATAGAGGGCGCTACTATTTATAAGAAATTACTTGATTATTTTGAAACAAGTTAACTATATATACTGGTTCTATCACTATAATAACTGTGTTGTATGAAAGGAGAGACGGTTAGCACTCCCCTAGACAAGGATGGAATACACATATATTGCTTAAGGCACACTTAAGTAACATTTTTTTTGTATATAGTATGTGTACATGATTGGTAATCATATATGTGCTATTTAATATATTCTGCGGTGTTATATTTAATTTTCACAGTAACCACCTTAAATGCATACATGTTGATTTGTGTTTTGTTCTTAAATTAGGATTTTATACGACCAAAGAAAATGTTTTAAAGGGTTATATTCTGTCGGTAGCTTTATGCTACTTTCATTCGAGAATTGTGGTTTTTGTTATATAGGCGTTTTGTTGTATAAGTTATCTGCTACATATTGTATGATAACGATTTAACTGCATTCATTTAATTGTAATGTCTCCTCGCTATTAACACGGGTTTACTCACATACACTCACATTCGTACTTCTCGGAAAAATCATGAGGGACAATGTATGAATTACTTTTAGAGTGTACTTTCATTTTAGATATTGTTCTTATTATTGTCACTGGTTCTAATTTCGTTTAAGGTTTGCTCACTTGACTAATTTTTAATAGAGGGCGCTACTATTTATAAGAAATTACTTGGTTATTTCCAAACAAGTTAACTATATATACTGGTTCTATCGCTATAATAACTGTGTTGTATAAAAGGAGAGATGGTTAGCACTTCCCTAGAGAAGGATGGAATACACATATATTGCTTAAGGCACACTTAAGCAACATTTTTTTTGTCTATAGTATGTGTACATGATTGGTAATCATATATGTGTTATTTAATATATTCTGCGGGCTTATATTTAATTTTCACAGTAACCACCTTAAATGCATACATATTGATTTTTGTTCTTAAATTTGGATTATTTTTAGGGTGTACTTTCATTTTAGGTATTGTTCTTATTATTGTCACTGGTTCTAATTTCGTTTAAGGTTTGCTCACTTGACTAATTTTTAATAGAGGGCGCTACTATTTATAAGAAATTACTTGGTTATTTCGAAACAAGTTAATTATATATACTGGTTCTATCACTATAATAACTGTGTTGTATGAAAGGAGAGACGGTTAGCACTCCCCTAGACAAGGATGGAATACACATATATTGCTTAAGGCACACTTAAGTAACATTTTTTTTGTATATAGTATGTGTACATGATTGGTAATCATATATGTGATATTTGATATATTCTGCGGTGTTATATTTAATTTTCACAGTAACCACCTTAAATGCGTACATATTGATTTGCTTTTTGTTCTTAAATTTGGATTATTTTTAGGGTGTACTTTCATTTTAGATATTGTTCTTATTATTGTCACTGGTTCTAATTTCGTTTAAGGTTGGCTCACTTGACTAATTTTCAATAGAGGGCGCTACTATTTATAAGAAATTACTTGATTATTTTGAAACAAGTTAACTATATATACTGGTTCTATCACTATATTAACTGTGTTGTATGAAAGGAGAGACGGTTAGCACTCCCCTAGACAAGGATGGAATACACATATATTGCTTAAGGCACACTTAAGCAACATTTTTTTTGTATATAGTATGTGTACATGATTGGTAATCATATATGTGATATTTGATATATTCTGCGGTGTTATATTTAATTTTCACAGTAACCACCTTAAATGCATACATATTGATTTGCTTTTTGTTCATAAATTTGGATTATTTTTAGGGTGTACTTTCATTTTAGGTATTGTTCTTATTATTGTAACTGATTCTAATTTCGTTTAAGGTTTGCTCACTTGACTAATTTTCAATAGAGGGCGCTACTATTTATAAGAAATTACTTGGTTATTTCGAAACAAGTTAATTATATATACTGGTTCTATCACTATAATAACTGTGTTGTATGAAAGGAGAGACGGTTAGCACTCCCCTAGACAAGGATGGAATACACATATATTGCTTAAGGCACACTTAAGTAACATTTTTTTTGTATATAGTATGTGTACATGATTGGTAATCATATATGTGATATTTGATATATTCTGCGGTGTTATATTTAATTTTCACAGTAACCACCTTAAATGCATACATATTGATTTGCTTTTTGTTCTTAAATTTGGATTATTTTTAGGGTGTACTTTCATTTTAGGTATTGTACTTATTATTGTAACTGGTTCTAATTTCGTTTAAGGTTTGCTCACTTGACTAATTTTCAATAGAAGCGCTACTGTTTATAACAAATTACTTGGTTATTTCGAAACAAGTTAATTATGTATACTGGTTCTATCACTTAATAACTGTGTTGTATGAAAGGAGAGACGGTTAACACTCCCCTAGACAAGGATGGAATACACATATATTGCTTAAGGCACACTTAAGCAACATTTTTTTTGTACATGGTATGTGTACATGATTGGTAATCATATATGTGATATTTAATATATTCTGCGGGGTTATATTTAATTTTCACAGTAACCACCCTAAATGCATACATTTTGATTTTTTTTGTTCGTAAATTTGGATTATTTTTAGGGTGTACTTTCATTTTAGATATTGTTCTTATTATTGTCACTGGTTCTAATTTCGTTTAAGGTTTGCTCACTTGACTAATTTTCAATAGAGGGCGCTAATATTTATAAGAAATTACTTCGTTATTTCGAAACAAGTTAACTATATATACTAGTTCTATCACTATAATAACTGTGTTGTATGAAAGGAGAGACGGTTAGCACTCCCCTAGACAAGGATGGAATACACATATATTGCTTAAGGCACACTTAAGCAGCATTTTTTTTTGTATATAGTATGTGTACATGATTGGTAATCATATATGTGATATTTAATATATTCTGCGGTGTTATATTTAATTTTCACAGTAACCACCTTAAATGCATACATGTTTATTTGTGTTTTGTTCTTAAATTAGGATTTTATACGACCAAAGAAAATGTTTTAAAGGGTTATATTCTGTCGGTAGCTTTATGCTACTTTCATTCTAGAATTGTGGTTTTTGTTATATAGGCGTTTTGTCGTATAAGTTATCTGCTACATATTTTATGATAACGATTTAACTGCATTCATTTAATTGTAATGTCTCCTCTCTATTAACACGGGTTTACTCACATACACTCACATTCGTACTTCTCGGAAAAATCATGAGGGACAATGTATGAATTATTTTTAGAGTGTACTTTCATTTTAGATATTGTTCTTATTATTGTCACTGGTTCTAATTTCGTTTAAGGTTTACTCACTTGACTAATTTTCAATAGAGGGGGCTACTGTTTATAAGAAATTACTTGGTTATTTCGAAACAATTTAACTATATATACAGGTTCTATCACTATAATAACTGTGTTGTATGAAAGGAGAGACGGTTAGCACTCCCCTAGACAAGGATGGAATACACATATATTGCTTAAGGCACACTTAAGCAGCATTTTTTTTGTATATAGTATGTGTACATGATTGGTAATCATATATGTGCTATTTAATATATTCTGCGGTGTTATATTTAATTTTCACAGTAACCACCTTAAATGCATACATGTTGATTTGTGTTTTGTTCTTAAATTAGGATTTTATACGACCAAAGAAAATGTTTTAAAGGGTTATATTCTGTCGGTAGCTTTATGCTACTTTCATTCTAGAATTGTGGTTTTTGTTATATAGGCGTTTTGTCGTATAAGTTATCTGCTACATATTTTATGATAACGATTTAACTGCATTCATTTAATTGTAATGTCTCCTCTCTATTAACACGGGTTTACTCACATACACTCACATTCGTACTTCTCGGAAAAATCATGAGGGACAATGTATGAATAACTTTTAGAGTGTACTTTCATTTTAGATATTGTTCTTATTATTGTCACTGGTTCTAATTTCGTTTAAGGTTTGCTCACTTGACTAATTTTTAATAGAGGGCGCTACTATTTATAAGAAATTACTTGGTTATTTCCAAACAAGTTAACTATATATACTGGTTCTATCGCTATAATAACTGTGTTGTATAAAAGGAGAGATGGTTAGCACTTCCCTAGAGAAGGATGGAATACACATATATTGCTTAAGGCACACTTAAGCAACATTTTTTTTGTCTATAGTATGTGTACATGATTGGTAATCATATATGTGATATTTAATATATTCTGCGGGCTTATATTTAATTTTCACAGTAACCACCTTAAATGCGTACATGTTGATTTGTTTTTTGTTCTTAAATTTGGATTATTTTTAGGGTGTACTTTCATTTTAGGTATTGTACTTATTATTGTAACTGGTTCTAATTTCGTTTAAGGTTTGCTCACTTGACTAATTTTCAATAGAAGCGCTACTGTTTATAACAAATTACTTGGTTATTTCGAAACAAGTTAATTATGTATACTGGTTCTATCACTTAATAACTGTGTTGTATGAAAGGAGAGACGGTTAACACTCCCCTAGACAAGGATGGAATACACATATATTGCTTAAGGCACACGTAAGCAACATTTTTTTTGTACATGGTATGTGTACATGATTGGTAATCATATATGTGATATTTAATATATTCTGCGGGGTTATATTTAATTTTCACAGTAACCACCTTAAATGCATACATGTTTATTTGTGTTTTGTTCTTAAATTAGGATTTTATACGACCAAAGAAAATGTTTTAAAGGGTTATATTCTGTCGGTAGCTTTATGCTACTTTCATTCTAGAATTGTGGTTTTTGTTATATAGGCGTTTTGTCGTATAAGTTATCTGCTACATATTTTATGATAACGATTTAACTGCATTCATTTAATTGTAATGTCTCCTCTCTATTAACACGGGTTTACTCACATACACTCACATTCGTACTTCTCGGAAAAATCATGAGGGACAATGTATGAATTATTTTTAGAGTGTACTTTCATTTTAGATATTGTTCTTATTATTGTCACTGGTTCTAATTTCGTTTAAGGTTTACTCACTTGACTAATTTTCAATAGAGGGGGCTACTGTTTATAAGAAATTACTTGGTTATTTCGAAACAATTTAACTATATATACAGGTTCTATCACTATAATAACTGTGTTGTATGAAAGGAGAGACGGTTAGCACTCCCCTAGACAAGGATGGAATACACATATATTGCTTAAGGCACACTTAAGCAGCATTTTTTTTTGTCTATAGTATGTGTACATGATTGTTAATCATATATGTGATATTTAATATATTCTGCGGGCTTATATTTAATTTTCACAGTAACCACCTTAAATGCGTACATGTTGATTTGTTTTTTGTTCTTAAATTTGGATAATTTTTAGGGTGTACTTTCATTTTAGGTATTGTACTTATTATTGTAACTGGTTCTAATTTCGTTTAAGGTTTGCTCACTTGACTAATTTTCAATAGAAGCGCTACTGTTTATAACAAATTACTTGGTTATTTCGAAACAAGTTAATTATGTATACTGGTTCTATCACTTAATAACTGTGTTGTATGAAAGGAGAGACGGTTAGCACTCCACTAGACAAGGATGGAATACACATATATTGCTTAAGGCACAATTAAGCAACATTTTTTTTGTACATGGTATGTGTACATGATTGGTAATCATATATGTGATATTTAATATATTCTGCGGGGTTATATTTAATTTTCACAGTAACCACCCTAAATGCATACATTTTGATTTTTTTTGTTCGTAAATTTGGATTATTTTTAGGGTGTACTTTCATTTTAGATATTGTTCTTATTATTGTCACTGGTTCTAATTTCGTTTAAGGTTTGCTCACTTGACTAATTTTCAATAGAGGGCGCTAATATTTATAAGAAATTACTTCGTTATTTCGAAACAAGTTAACTATATATACTAGTTCTATCACTATAATAACTGTGTTGTATGAAAGGAGAGACGGTTAGCACTCCCCTAGACAAGGATGGAATACACATATATTGCTTAAGGCACACTTAAGCAGCATTTTTTTTGTATATAGTATGTGTACATGATTGGTAATCATATATGTGATATTTAATATATTCTGCGGTGTTATATTTAATTTTCACAGTAACCACCTTAAATGCATACATGTTTATTTGTGTTTTGTTCTTAAATTAGGATTTTATACGACCAAAGAAAATGTTTTAAAGGGTTATATTCTGTCGGTAGCTTTATGCTACTTTCATTCTAGAATTGTGGTTTTTGTTATATAGGCGTTTTGTCGTATAAGTTATCTGCTACATATTTTATGATAACGATTTAACTGCATTCATTTAATTGTAATGTCTCCTCTCTATTAACACGGGTTTACTCACATACACTCACATTCGTACTTCTCGGAAAAATCATGAGGGACAATGTATGAATTATTTTTAGAGTGTACTTTCATTTTAGATATTGTTCTTATTATTGTCACTGGTTCTAATTTCGTTTAAGGTTTACTCACTTGACTAATTTTCAATAGAGGGGGCTACTGTTTATAAGAAATTACTTGGTTATTTCGAAACAATTTAACTATATATACAGGTTCTATCACTATAATAACTGTGTTGTATGAAAGGAGAGACGGTTAGCACTCCCCTAGACAAGGATGGAATACACATATATTGCTTAAGGCACACTTAAGCAGCATTTTTTTTGTATATAGTATGTGTACATGATTGGTAATCATATATGTGCTATTTAATATATTCTGCGGTGTTATATTTAATTTTCACAGTAACCACCTTAAATGCATACATGTTGATTTGTGTTTTGTTCTTAAATTAGGATTTTATACGACCAAAGAAAATGTTTTAAAGGGTTATATTCTGTCGGTAGCTTTATGCTACTTTCATTCGAGAATTGTGGTTTTTGGTATATAGGCGTTTTGTTGTATAAGCTATCTGCTACATATTGTATGATAACGATTTAACTGCATTCATTTAATTGTAATGTCTCCTCTCTATTAACACGGGTTTACTCACATACACTCACATTCGTACTTCTCGGAAAAATCATGAGGGACAATGTATGAATAACTTTTAGAGTGTACTTTCATTTTAGATATTGTTCTTATTATTGTCACTGGTTCTAATTTCGTTTAAGGTTTGCTCACTTGACTAATTTTTAATAGAGGGCGCTACTATTTATAAGAAATTACTTGGTTATTTCCAAACAAGTGAACTATATATACTGGTTCTATCGCTATAATAACTGTGTTGTATAAAAGGAGAGATGGTTAGCACTTCCCTAGAGAAGGATGGAATAC
Organism: Rhynchophorus ferrugineus; assembly: GCF_030347505.1. NCBI lineage: Eukaryota > Metazoa > Arthropoda > Insecta > Coleoptera > Curculionidae > Rhynchophorus > Rhynchophorus ferrugineus. Next base: position 58,624,214 of record NW_027472580.1, on the reverse strand, counting down.
ACATATATTGCTTAAGGCACACTTAAGCAACATTTTTTTTGTCTATAGTATGTGTACATGATTGGTAATCATATATGTGTTATTTAATATATTCTGCGGGCTTATATTTAATTTTCACAGTAACCACCTTAAATGCATACATTTTGATTTGTTTTTTGTTCATAAATTTGGATTATTTTTAAGGTGTACTTTCATTTTAGATATTGTTCTTATTATTGTCACTGGTTCTAATTTCGTTTAAGGTTGGCTCACTTGACTAATTTTCAATAGAGGGCGCTACTATTTATAAGAAATTACTTGATTATTTTGAAACAAGTTAACTATATATACTGGTTCTATCACTATAATAACTGTGTTGTATGAAAGGAGAGACGGTTAGCACTCCCCTAGACAAGGATGGAATACACATATATTGCTTAAGGCACACTTAAGCAACATTTTTTTTGTATATAGTATGTGTACATGATTGGTAATCATATATGTGATATTTGATATATTCTGCGGTGTTATATTTAATTTTCACAGTAACCACCTTAAATGCATACATTTTGATTTGTTTTTGTTCGTAAATTTGGATTATTTTTAGGGTGTACTTTCATTTTAGATATTGTTCTTATTATTGTCACTGGTTCTAATTTCGTTTAAAGTTTGCTCACTTGACTAATTTTCAATAGAGGGCGCTAATATTTATAAGAAATTACTTGGTTATTTCGAAACAAGTTAACTATATATACTGGTTCTATCACTATAATAACTGTGTTGTATGAAAGGAGAGACGGTTAGCACTCCCCTAGACAAGGATGGAATACACATATATTGCTTAAGGCACACTTAAGCAGCATTTTTTTTGTATATAGTATGTGTACATGATTGGTAATCATATATGTGATATTTAATATATTCTGCGGTGTTATATTTAATTTTCACAGTAACCACCTTAAATGCATACATGTTTATTTGTGTTTTGTTCTTAAATTTGGATTATTTTTAGGGTGTACTTTCATTTTAGGTATTGTTCTTATTATTGTAACTGGTTCTAATTTCGTTTAAGGTTTGCTCACTTGACTAATTTTCAATAGAGGACGCTACTATTTATAAGAAATTACTTGGTTATTTCGAAACAAGTTAATTATATATACTGGTTCTATCACTATAATAACTGTGTTGTATGAAAGGAGAGACGGTTAGCACTCCCCTAGACAAGGATGGAATACACATATATTGCTTAAGGCACACTTAAGCAACATTTTTTTTGTATATAGTATGTATACATGATTGGTAATCATATATGTGATATTTGATATATTCTGCGGAGTTATATTTAATTTTCACAGTAACCACCTTAAATGCATACATATTGATTTGCTTTTTGTTCTTAAATTTGGATTATTTTTAAGGTGTACTTTCATTTTAGGTATTGTTCTTATTATTGTAACTGGTTCTAATTTCGTTTAAGGTTTGCTCACTTGACTAATTTTCAATAGAGGGCGCTACTATTTATAAGAAATTACTTGGTTATTTCGAAACAAGTTAATTATATATACTGGTTCTATCACTATAATAACTGTGTTGTATGAAAGGAGAGACGGTTAGCACTCCCCTAGACAAGGATGGAATACACATATATTGCTTAAGGCACACTTAAGCAACATTTTTTTTGTCTATAGTATGTGTACATGATTGGTAATCATATATGTGATATTTAATATATTCTGCGGGCTTATATTTAATTTTCACAGTAACCACCTTAAATGCGTACATGTTGATTTGTTTTTTGTTCTTAAATTTGGATTATTTTTAGGGTGTACTTTCATTTTAGGTATTGTACTTATTATTGTAACTGGTTCTAATTTCGTTTAAGGTTTGCTCACTTGACTAATTTTCAATAGAAGCGCTACTGTTTATAACAAATTACTTGGTTATTTCGAAACAAGTTAATTATGTATACTGGTTCTATCACTTAATAACTGTGTTGTATGAAAGGAGAGACGGTTAACACTCCCCTAGACAAGGATGGAATACACATATATTGCTTAAGGCACACTTAAGCAACATTTTTTTTGTACATGGTATGTGTACATGATTGGTAATCATATATGTGATATTTAATATATTCTGCGGGGTTATATTTAATTTTCACAGTAACCACCTTAAATGCATACATGTTTATTTGTGTTTTGTTCTTAAATTAGGATTTTATACGACCAAAGAAAATGTTTTAAAGGGTTATATTCTGTCGGTAGCTTTATGCTACTTTCATTCTAGAATTGTGGTTTTTGTTATATAGGCGTTTTGTCGTATAAGTTATCTGCTACATATTTTATGATAACGATTTAACTGCATTCATTTAATTGTAATGTCTCCTCTCTATTAACACGGGTTTACTCACATACACTCACATTCGTACTTCTCGGAAAAATCATGAGGGACAATGTATGAATTATTTTTAGAGTGTACTTTCATTTTAGATATTGTTCTTATTATTGTCACTGGTTCTAATTTCGTTTAAGGTTTACTCACTTGACTAATTTTCAATAGAGGGGGCTACTGTTTATAAGAAATTACTTGGTTATTTCGAAACAATTTAACTATATATACAGGTTCTATCACTATAATAACTGTGTTGTATGAAAGGAGAGACGGTTAGCACTCCCCTAGACAAGGATGGAATACACATATATTGCTTAAGGCACACTTAAGCAGCATTTTTTTTTGTCTATAGTATGTGTACATGATTGGTAATCATATATGTGATATTTAATATATTCTGCGGGCTTATATTTAATTTTCACAGTAACCACCTTAAATGCGTACATGTTGATTTGTTTTTTGTTCTTAAATTTGGATAATTTTTAGGGTGTACTTTCATTTTAGGTATTGTACTTATTATTGTAACTGGTTCTAATTTCGTTTAAGGTTTGCTCACTTGACTAATTTTCAATAGAAGCGCTACTGTTTATAACAAATTACTTGGTTATTTCGAAACAAGTTAATTATGTATACTGGTTCTATCACTTAATAACTGTGTTGTATGAAAGGAGAGACGGTTAGCACTCCACTAGACAAGGATGGAATACACATATATTGCTTAAGGCACAATTAAGCAACATTTTTTTTGTACATGGTATATGTACATGATTGGTAATCATATATGTGATATTTAATATATTCTGCGGGGTTATATTTAATTTTCACAGTAACCACCCTAAATGCATACATTTTGATTTTTTTTGTTCGTAAATTTGGATTATTTTTAGGGTGTACTTTCATTTTAGATATTGTTCTTATTATTGTCACTGGTTCTAATTTCGTTTAAGGTTTGCTCACTTGACTAATTTTCAATAGAGGGCGCTAATATTTATAAGAAATTACTTCGTTATTTCGAAACAAGTTAACTATATATACTAGTTCTATCACTATAATAACTGTGTTGTATGAAAGGAGAGACGGTTAGCACTCCCCTAGACAAGGATGGAATACACATATATTGCTTAAGGCACACTTAAGCAGCATTTTTTTTTGTATATAGTATGTGTACATGATTGGTAATCATATATGTGATATTTAATATATTCTGCGGTGTTATATTTAATTTTCACAGTAACCACCTTAAATGCATACATGTTTATTTGTGTTTTGTTCTTAAATTAGGATTTTATACGACCAAAGAAAATGTTTTAAAGGGTTATATTCTGTCGGTAGCTTTATGCTACTTTCATTCTAGAATTGTGGTTTTTGTTATATAGGCGTTTTGTCGTATAAGTTATCTGCTACATATTTTATGATAACGATTTAACTGCATTCATTTAATTGTAATGTCTCCTCTCTATTAACACGGGTTTACTCACATACACTCACATTCGTACTTCTCGGAAAAATCATGAGGGACAATGTATGAATTATTTTTAGAGTGTACTTTCATTTTAGATATTGTTCTTATTATTGTCACTGGTTCTAATTTCGTTTAAGGTTTACTCACTTGACTAATTTTCAATAGAGGGGGCTACTGTTTATAAGAAATTACTTGGTTATTTCGAAACAATTTAACTATATATACAGGTTCTATCACTATAATAACTGTGTTGTATGAAAGGAGAGACGGTTAGCACTCCCCTAGACAAGGATGGAATACACATATATTGCTTAAGGCACACTTAAGCAGCATTTTTTTTGTATATAGTATGTGTACATGATTGGTAATCATATATGTGCTATTTAATATATTCTGCGGTGTTATATTTAATTTTCACAGTAACCACCTTAAATGCATACATGTTGATTTGTGTTTTGTTCTTAAATTAGGATTTTATACGACCAAAGAAAATGTTTTAAAGGGTTATATTCTGTCGGTAGCTTTATGCTACTTTCATTCGAGAATTGTGGTTTTTGGTATATAGGCGTTTTGTTGTATAAGCTATCTGCTACATATTGTATGATAACGATTTAACTGCATTCATTTAATTGTAATGTCTCCTCTCTATTAACACGGGTTTACTCACATACACTCACATTCGTACTTCTCGGAAAAATCATGAGGGACAATGTATGAATAACTTTTAGAGTGTACTTTCATTTTAGATATTGTTCTTATTATTGTCACTGGTTCTAATTTCGTTTAAGGTTTGCTCACTTGACTAATTTTTAATAGAGGGCGCTACTATTTATAAGAAATTACTTGGTTATTTCCAAACAAGTTAACTATATATACTGGTTCTATCGCTATAATAACTGTGTTGTATAAAAGGAGAGATGGTTAGCACTTCCCTAGAGAAGGATGGAATACACATATATTGCTTAAGGCACACTTAAGCAACATTTTTTTTGTCTATAGTATGTGTACATGATTGGTAATCATATATGTGTTATTTAATATATTCTGCGGGCTTATATTTAATTTTCACAGTAACCACCTTAAATGCATACATTTTGATTTGTTTTTTGTTCATAAATTTGGATTATTTTTAAGGTGTACTTTCATTTTAGATATTGTTCTTATTATTGTCACTGGTTCTAATTTCGTTTAAGGTTGGCTCACTTGACTAATTTTCAATAGAGGGCGCTACTATTTATAAGAAATTACTTGATTATTTTGAAACAAGTTAACTATATATACTGGTTCTATCACTATAATAACTGTGTTGTATGAAAGGAGAGACGGTTAGCACTCCCCTAGACAAGGATGGAATACACATATATTGCTTAAGGCACACTTAAGCAACATTTTTTTTGTATATAGTATGTGTACATGATTGGTAATCATATATGTGATATTTGATATATTCTGCGGTGTTATATTTAATTTTCACAGTAACCACCTTAAATGCATACATTTTGATTTGTTTTTGTTCGTAAATTTGGATTATTTTTAGGGTGTACTTTCATTTTAGATATTGTTCTTATTATTGTCACTGGTTCTAATTTCGTTTAAAGTTTGCTCACTTGACTAATTTTCAATAGAGGGCGCTAATATTTATAAGAAATTACTTGGTTATTTCGAAACAAGTTAACTATATATACTGGTTCTATCACTATAATAACTGTGTTGTATGAAAGGAGAGACGGTTAACACTCCCCTAGACAAGGATGGAATACACATATATTGCTTAAGGCACACTTAAGCAACATTTTTTTTGTATATAGTATGTATACATGATTGGTAATCATATATGTGATATTTGATATATTCTGCGGAGTTATATTTAATTTTCACAGTAACCACCTTAAATGCATACATATTGATTTGCTTTTTGTTCTTAAATTTGGATTATTTTTAAGGTGTACTTTCATTTTAGGTATTGTTCTTATTATTGTAACTGGTTCTAATTTCGTTTAAGGTTTGCTCACTTGACTAATTTTCAATAGAGGGCGCTACTATTTATAAGAAATTACTTGGTTATTTCGAAACAAGTTAATTATATATACTGGTTCTATCACTATAATAACTGTGTTGTATGAAAGAAGAGACGGTTAACACTCCCCTAGACAAGGATGGAATACACATATATTGCTTAAGGCACACTTAAGCAACATTTTTTTTGTCTATAGTATGTGTACATGATTGGTAATCATATATGTGATATTTAATATATTCTGCGGGCTTATATTTAATTTTCACAGTAACCACCTTAAATGCGTACATGTTGATTTGTTTTTTGTTCTTAAATTTGGATTATTTTTAGGGTGTACTTTCATTTTAGGTATTGTACTTATTATTGTAACTGGTTCTAATTTCGTTTAAGGTTTGCTCACTTGACTAATTTTCAATAGAAGCGCTACTGTTTATAACAAATTACTTGGTTATTTCGAAACAAGTTAATTATGTATACTGGTTCTATCACTTAATAACTGTGTTGTATGAAAGGAGAGACGGTTAACACTCCCCTAGACAAGGATGGAATACACATATATTGCTTAAGGCACACTTAAGCAACATTTTTTTTGTACATGGTATGTGTACATGATTGGTAATCATATATGTGATATTTAATATATTCTGCGGGGTTATATTTAATTTTCACAGTAACCACCCTAAATGCATACATTTTGATTTTTTTTGTTCGTAAATTTGGATTATTTTTAGGGTGTACTTTCATTTTAGATATTGTTCTTATTATTGTCACTGGTTCTAATTTCGTTTAAGGTTTGCTCACTTGACTAATTTTCAATAGAGGGCGCTAATATTTATAAGAAATTACTTCGTTATTTCGAAACAAGTTAACTATATATACTAGTTCTATCACTATAATAACTGTGTTGTATGAAAGGAGAAACGGTTAGCACTCCCCTAGACAAGGATGGAATACACATATATTGCTTAAGGCACACTTAAGCAACATTTTTTTTTGTATATAGTATGTGTACATGATTGGTAATCATATATGTGATATTTAATATATTCTGCGGTGTTATATTTAATTTTCACAGTAACCACCTTAAATGCATACATGTTTATTTGTGTTTTGTTCTTAAATTAGGATTTTATACGACCAAAGAAAATGTTTTAAAGGGTTATATTCTGTCGGTAGCTTTATGCTACTTTCATTCTAGAATTGTGGTTTTTGTTATATAGGCGTTTTGTCGTATAAGTTATCTGCTACATATTTTATGATAACGATTTAACTGCATTCATTTAATTGTAATGTCTCCTCTCTATTAACACGGGTTTACTCACATACACTCACATTCGTACTTCTCGGAAAAATCATGAGGGACAATGTATGAATTATTTTTAGAGTGTACTTTCATTTTAGATATTGTTCTTATTATTGTCACTGGTTCTAATTTCGTTTAAGGTTTACTCACTTGACTAATTTTCAATAGAGGGGGCTACTGTTTATAAGAAATTACTTGGTTATTTCGAAACAATTTAACTATATATACAGGTTCTATCACTATAATAACTGTGTTGTATGAAAGGAGAGACGGTTAGCACTCCCCTAGACAAGGATGGAATACACATATATTGCTTAAGGCACACTTAAGCAGCATTTTTTTTGTATATAGTATGTGTACATGATTGGTAATCATATATGTGCTATTTAATATATTCTGCGGTGTTATATTTAATTTTCACAGTAACCACCTTAAATGCATACATGTTGATTTGTGTTTTGTTCTTAAATTAGGATTTTATACGACCAAAGAAAATGTTTTAAAGGGTTATATTCTGTCGGTAGCTTTATGCTACTTTCATTCGAGAATTGTGGTTTTTGGTATATAGGCGTTTTGTTGTATAAGCTATCTGCTACATATTGTATGATAACGATTTAACTGCATTCATTTAATTGTAATGTCTCCTCTCTATTAACACGGGTTTACTCACATACACTCACATTCGTACTTCTCGGAAAAATCATGAGGGACAATGTATGAATAACTTTTAGAGTGTACTTTCATTTTAGATATTGTTCTTATTATTGTCACTGGTTCTAATTTCGTTTAAGGTTTGCTCACTTGACTAATTTTTAATAGAGGGCGCTACTATTTATAAGAAATTACTTGGTTATTTCCAAACAAGTTAACTATATATACTGGTTCTATCGCTATAATAACTGTGTTGTATAAAAGGAGAGATGGTTAGCACTTCCCTAGAGAAGGATGGAATACACATATATTGCTTAAGGCACACTTAAGCAACATTTTTTTTGTCTATAGTATGTGTACATGATTGGTAATCATATATGTGTTATTTAATATATTCTGCGGGCTTATATTTAATTTTCACAGTAACCACCTTAAATGCATACATTTTGATTTGTTTTTTGTTCATAAATTTGGATTATTTTTAAGGTGTACTTTCATTTTAGATATTGTTCTTATTATTGTCACTGGTTCTAATTTCGTTTAAGGTTGGCTCACTTGACTAATTTTCAATAGAGGGCGCTACTATTTATAAGAAATTACTTGATTATTTTGAAACAAGTTAACTATATATACTGGTTCTATCACTATAATAACTGTGTTGTATGAAAGGAGAGACGGTTAGCACTCCCCTAGACAAGGATGGAATACACATATATTGCTTAAGGCACACTTAAGCAACATTTTTTTTGTATATAGTATGTGTACATGATTGGTAATCATATATGTGATATTTGATATATTCTGCGGTGTTATATTTAATTTTCACAGTAACCACCTTAAATGCATACATTTTGATTTGTTTTTGTTCGTAAATTTGGATTATTTTTAGGGTGTACTTTCATTTTAGATATTGTTCTTATTATTGTCACTGGTTCTAATTTCGTTTAAAGTTTGCTCACTTGACTAATTTTCAATAGAGGGCGCTAATATTTATAAGAAATTAGTTGGTTATTTCGAAACAAGTTAACTATATATACTGGTTCTATCACTATAATAACTGTGTTGTATGAAAGGAGAGACGGTTAGCACTCCCCTAGACAAGGATGGAATACACATATATTGCTTAAGGCACACTTAAGCAGCATTTTTTTTGTATATAGTATGTGTACATGATTGGTAATCATATATGTGATATTTAATATATTCTGCGGTGTTATATTTAATTTTCACAGTAACCACCTTAAATGCATACATGTTGATTTGTGTTTTGTTCTTAAATTAGGATTTTATACGACCAAAGAAAATGTTTTAAAGGGTTATATTCTGTCGGTAGCCTTATGCTACTTTCATTCCAGAATTGTGGTTTTTGTTATATAGGCGTTTTGTCGTATAAGTTATCTGCTACATATTTTATGATAACGATTTAACTGCATTCATTTAATTGTAATGTCTCCTCTCTATTAACACGGGTTTACTCACATACACTCACATTCGTACTTCTCGGAAAAATCATGAGGGACAATGTATGAATTATTTTTAGAGTGTACTTTCATTTTAGATATTGTTCTTATTATTGTAACTGGTTCTAATTTCGTTTAAGGTTTGCTCACTTGACTAATTTTCAATAGAGGGCGCTACTGTTTATAACAAATTACTTGGTTATTTCGAAACAAGTTAATTATATATACTGGTTCTATCACTTAATAACTGTGTTGTATGAAAGGAGAGACGGTTAGCACTCCCGTAGACAAGGATGGAATACACATATATTGCTTAAGGCACACTTAAGCAACATTTTTTTTGTACATAGTATGTGTACATGATTGGTAATCATATATGTGATATTTAATATATTCTGCGGGGTTATATTTAATTTTCACAGTAACCACCTTAAATGCATACATTTTGATTTGTTTTTGTTCGTAAATTTGGATTATTTTTAGGGTGTACTTTCATTTTAGATATTGTTCTTATTATTGTCACTGGTTCTAATTTCGTTTAAGGTTTGCTCACTTGACTAATTTTCAATAGAGGGCGCTAATATTTATAAGAAATTATTGGTTATTTCGAAACAAGTTAACTATATATACTGGTTCTATCACTATAATTACTGTGTTGTATGAAAGGAGAGACGGTTAGCACTCCCCTAGACAAGGATGGAATACACATATATTGCTTAAGGCACACTTAAGCAACATTTTTTTTTTGTATATGGTATGTGTACGTGATTGGTAATCATATATGTGATATTTAATATATTCTGCGGTGTTATATTTAATTTTCACAGTAACCACCTTAAATGCATACATTTTGATTTGTTTTTTGTTCATAAATTTGGATTATTTTTAGGGTGTACTTTCATTTTAGGTATTGTTCTTATTATTGTAACTGGTTCTAATTTCGTTTAAGGTTTGCTCACTTGACTAATTTTCAATAGAGGGCGCTACTATTTATAAGAAATTACTTGGTTATTTCGAAACAAGTTAATTATATATACTGGTTCTATCACTATAATAACTGTGTTGTATGAAAGGAGAGACGGTTAGCACTCCCCTAGACAAGGATGGAATACACATATATTGCTTAAGGCACACTTAAGCAACATTTTTTTTGTCTATAGTATGTGTACATGATTGGTAATCATATATGTGATATTTAATATATTCTGCGGTGTTATATTTAATTTTCACAGTAACCACCTTAAATGCATACATTTTGATTTGCTTTTTGTTCATAAATTTGGATTATTTTTAGGGTGTACTTTCATTTTAGGTATTGTTCTTATTATTGTAACTGGTTCTAATTTCGTTTAAGGTTTGCTCACTTGACTAATTTTCAATAGAGGGCGCTACTATTTATAAGAAATTACTGGTTATGTCGAAACAAGTTAATTATATATACTGGTTCTATCACTATAATAGCTGTGTTGTATGAAAGGAGAGACGGTTAGCACTCCCCTAGACAAGGATGGAATACACATATATTGCTTAAGGCACACTTAAGCAAAATTTTTTTTGTCTATAGTATGTGTACATGATTGGTAATCATATATGTGATATTTAATATATTCTGCGGTGTTATATTTAATTTTCACAGTAACCACCTTAAATGCGTACATGTTGATTCTTAAATTTGGATTATTTTTAGGGTGTACTTTCATTTTAGGTATTGTACTTATTATTGTAACTGGTTCTAATTTCGTTTAAGGTTTGCTCACTTGACTAATTTTCAATAGAAGCGCTACTGTTTATAACAAATTACTTGGTTATTTCGAAACAAGTTAATTATATATACTGGTTCTATCACTTAATAACTGTGTTGTATGAAAGGAGAGACGGTTAGCACTCCCCTAGACAAGGATGGAATACACATATATTGCTTAAGGCACACTTAAGCAACATTTTTTTTGTATATAGTATGTGTACATGATTGGTAATCATATATGTGATATTTAATATATTCTGGGGGGTTATATTTAATTTTCACAGTAACCACCTTAAATGCATACATTTTGATTTGTTTTTTGTTCATAAATTTGGATTATTTTTAGGGTGTACTTTCATTTTAGATATTGTTCTGATTATTGTCACTGGTTCTAATTTCGTTTAAGGTTTGCTCACTTGACTAATTTTCAATAGAGGGCGCTACTATTTATAAGAAATTACTTGGTTATTTCGAAACAAGTTAACTATATATACTGGTTCTATCACTATAATAACTGTGTTGTATGAAAGGAGAGACGGTTAGCACTCCCCTAGACAAGGATGGAATACACATATATTGCTTAAGGCACACTTAAGCAACATTTTTTTTTGTATATAGTATGTGTACATGATTGGTAATCATATATGTGATATTTAATATATTCTGCGGTGTTATATTTAATTTTCACAGTAACCAACTTAAATGCATACATGTTGATTTGTGTTTTGTTCTTAAATTAGGATTTTATACGACCAAAGAAAATGTTTTAAAGGGTTATATTCTGTCGGTAGCTTTATGCTACTTTCATTCTAGAATTGTGGTTTTTGTTATATAGGCGTTTTGTCGTATAAGTTATCTGCTACATATTGTATGATAACGATTTAACTGCATTCATTTAATTGTAATGTCTCCTCTCTATTAACACGGGTTTACTCACATACACTCACATTCGTACTTCTCGGAAAAATCATGAGGGACAATGTATGAATTATTTTTAGAGTGTACTTTCATTTTAGATATTGTTCTTATTATTGTCACTGGTTCTAATTTCGTTTAAGGTTTACTCACTTGACTAATTTTCAATAGAGGGGGCTACTCTTTATAAGAAATTACTTGGTTATTTCGAAACAATTTAACTATATATACAGGTTCTATCACTATAATAACTGTGTTGTATGAAAGGAGAGACGGTTAGCACTCCCCTAGACAAGGATGGAATACACATATATTGCTTAAGGCACACTTAAGCAGCATTTTTTTTGTATATAGTATGTGTACATGATTGGTAATCATATATGTGCTATTTAATATATTCTGCGGTGTTATATTTAATTTTCACAGTAACCAACTTAAATGCATACATGTTGATTTGTGTTTTGTTCTTAAATTAGGATTTTATACGACCAAAGAAAATGTTTTAAAGGGTTATATTCTGTCGGTAGCTTTATGCTACTTTCATTCTAGAATTGTGGTTTTTGTTATATAGGCGTTTTGTCGTATAAGTTATCTGCTACATATTGTATGATAACGATTTAACTGCATTCATTTAATTGTAATGTCTCCTCTCTATTAACACGGGTTTACTCACATACACTCACATTCGTACTTCTCGGAAAAATCATGAGGGGCAATGTATGAATTATTTTTAGAGTGTACTTTCATTTTAGATATTGTTCTTATTATTGTCACTGGTTCTAATTTCGTTTAAGGTTTGCTCACTTGACTAATTTTTAATAGAGGGCGCTACTATTTATAAGAAATTACTTGGTTATTTCCAAACAAGTTAACTATATATACTGGTTCTATCGCTATAATAACTGTGTTGTATGAAAGGAGGGATGGTTAGCACTTCCCTAGACAAGGATGGAATACACATATATTGCTTAAGGCACACTTAAGCAACATTTTTTTTGTCTATAGTATGTGTACATGATTGGTAATCATATATGTGATATTTAATATATTCTGCGGGGTTATATTTAATTTTCACAGTAACCACCTTAAATGCATACATGTTGATTTGTTTTTTGTTCATAAATTTGGATTATTTTTAGGGTGTACTTTCATTTTAGATATTGTTCTTATTATTGTCACTGGTTCTAATTTCGTTTAAGGTTGGCTCACTTGGCTAATTTTCAATAGAGGGCGCTACTATTTATAAGAAATTACTTGGTTATTTTGAAACAAGTTAACTATATATACTGGTTCTATCACTATAATAACTGTGTTGTATGAAAGGAGAGACGGTTAACACTCCCCTAGACAAGGATGGAATACACATATAATGCTTAAGGCACACTTAAGCAACATTGTTTTTGTATATAGTATGTGTACATGATTGGTAATCATATATGTGATATTTAATATATTCTGCGGGCTTATATTTAATTTTCACAGTAACCACCTTAAATGCATACATTTTGATTTGTTTTTTGTTCATAAATTTGGATTATTTTTAGGGTGTACTTTCATTTTAGATATTGTTCTTATTATTGTCACTGGTTCTAATTTCGTTTAAGGTTTGCTCACTTGACTAATTTTCAATAGAGGGCGCTACTATTTATAAGAAATTACTTGGTTATTTCGAAACAAGTTAACTATGTATACTGGTTCTATCACTATAATGACTGTGTTGTATGAAAGGAGAGACGGTTAGCACTCCCCTAGACAAGGATGGAATACACATATATTGCTTAAGGCACACTTAAGCAACATTGTTTTTGTATATAGTATGTGTACATGATTGGTAATCATATATGTGATATTTAATATATTCTGCGGGGTTATATTTAATTTTCACAGTAACCACCTTAAATGCATACATTTTGATTTGTTTTTTGTTCATAAATTTGGATTATTTTTAGGGTGTAGTTTCATTTTAGATATTGTTCTTATTATTGTCACTGGTTCTAATTTCGTTTAAGGTTTGCTCACTTGACTAATTTTCAATAGAGGGCGCTACTATTTATAAGAAATTGCTTGGTTATTTCGAAACAAGTTAATTATATATACTGGTTCTATCACTAAATAACTGTGTTGTATGAAAGGAGAGACGGTTAGCACTCCCCTAGACAAGGATGGAATACACACATATTGCTTAAGGCACACTTAAACAACATTTTTTTTTGTATATAGTATGTGTACATGATTGGTAATCATATATGTGATATTTGATATATTCTGCGGTGTTATATTTAATTTTCACAGTAATCACCTTAAATGCATACATGTTTATTTGTGTTTTGTTCTTAAATTTGGATTATTTTTAGGGTGTACTTTCATTTTAGGTATTGTTCTTATTATTGTAACTGGTTCTAATTTCGTTTAAGGTTTGCTCACTTGACTAATTTTCAATAGAGGGCGCTACTATTTATAAGAAATTACTGGTTATTTCGAAACAAGTTAATTATATATACTGGTTCTATCACTAAATAACTGTGTTGTATGAAAGGAGAGACGGTTAGCACTCCCCTAGACAAGGATGGAATACACATATATTGCTTAAGGCACACTTAAGCAACATTTTTTTTGTCTATAGTATGTGTACATGATTGGTAATCATATATGTGATATTTAATATATTCTGCGGTGTTATATTTAATTTTCACACTAACCACCTTAAATGCATACATTTTGATTTGCTTTTTGTTCATAAATTTGGATTATTTTTAGGGTGTACTTTCATTTTAGGTATTGTTCTTATTATTGTAATTGGTTCTAATTTCGTTTAAGGTTTACTCACTTGACTAATTTTCAATAGAGGGGGCTACTGTTTATAAGAAATTACTTGGTTATTTCGAAACAATTTAACTATATATACAGGTTCTATCACTATAATAACTGTGTTGTATGAAAGGAGAGACGGTTAGCACTCCCCTAGACAAGGATGGAATACACATATATTGCTTAAGGCACACTTAAGCAACATTTTTTTTGTCTATAGTATGTGTACATGATTGGTAATCATATATGTGATATTTAATATATTCTGCGGGGTTATATTTAATTTTCACAGTAACCAACTTAAATGCATACATGTTGATTTGTGTTTTGTTCTTAAATTAGGATTTTATACGACCAAAGAAAATGTTTTAAAGGGTTATATTCTGTCGGTAGCTTTATGCTACTTTCATTCTAGAATTGTGGTTTTTGTTATATAGGCGTTTTGTCGTATAAGTTATCTGCTACATATTGTATGATAACGATTTAACTGCATTCATTTAATTGTAATGTCTCCTCTCTATTAACACGGGTTTACTCACATACACTCACATTCGTACTTCTCGGAAAAATCATGAGGGACAATGTATGAATTATTTTTAGAGTGTACTTTCATTTTAGGTATTGTTCTTATTATTGTAACTGGTTCTAATTTCGTTTAAGGTTTGCTCACTTGACTAATTTTCAATAGAGGGTGCTACTATTTATAAGAAATTACTGGTTATGTCGAAACAAGTTAACTATATATACTGGTTCTATCGCTATAATAACTGTGTATGAAAGGAGAGATGGCTAGCACTTCCCTAGACAAGGATGGAATACACATATATTGCTTAAGGCACACTTAAGCAACATTTTTTTTGTCTATAGTATGTGTACATGATTGGTAATCATATATGTGATATTTAATATATTCTGCGGTGTTATATTTAATTTTCGCACTAACCACCTTAATTGCATACATTTTGATTTGCTTTTTGTTCATAAATTTGGATTATTTTTAGGGTGTACTTTCATTTTAGATATTGTTCTTATTATTGTCACTGGTTCTAATTTCGTTTAAGGTTGGCTCACTTGGCTAATTTTCAATAGAGGGCGCTACTATTTATAAGAAATTACTTGGTTATTTTGAAACAAGTTAACTATATATACTGGTTCTATCACTATAATAACTGTGTTGTATGAAAGGAGAGACGGTTAACACTCCCCTAGACAAGGATGGAATACACATATATTGCTTAAGGCACGCTTAAGCAACATTGTTTTTGTATATAGTATGTGTACATGATTGGTAATCATATATGTGATATTTAATATATTCTGGGGGGTTATATTTAATTTTCACAGTAACCACCTTAAATGCATACATTTTGATTTGTTTTTTGTTCATAAATTTGGATTATTTTTAGGGTGTACTTTCATTTTAGATATTGTTCTTATTATTGTCACTGGTTCTAATTTCGTTTAAGGTTTGCTCACTTGACTAATTTTCAATAGAGGGTGCTACTATTTATAAGAAATTACTTGGTTATTTCGAAACAAGTTAACTATATATACTGGTTCTATCACTATAATAACTGTGTTGTATGAAAGGAGAGACGGTTAGCACTCCCCTAGACAAAGATGGAATACACATATATTGCTTAAGGCACACTTAAGCAACATTTTTTTTGTATATAGTATGTGTACATGATTGGTAATCATATATGTGATATTTAATATATTCTGCGGGGTTATATTTAATTTTCACAGTAACCACCTTAAATGCATACATTTTGATTTGTTTTTTGTTCATAAATTTGGATTATTTTTAGGGTGTACTTTCATTTTAGATATTGTTCTTATTATTGTCACTGGTTCTAATTTCGTTTAAGGTTTGCTCACTTGACTAATTTTCAATAGAGGGCGCTACTATTTATAAGAAATTACTTGGTTATTTCGAAACAAGTTAATTATATATACTGGTTCTATCACTAAATAACTGTGTTGTATGAAAGGAGAGACGGTTAGCACTCCCCTAGACAAGGATGGAATACACATATATTGCTTAAGGCACACTTAAGCAACATTTTTTTTGTATATAGTATGTGTACATGATTGGTAATCATATATGTGATATTTAATATATTCTGCGGTGTTATATTTAATTTTCACAATAACCACCTTAAATGCGTACATGTTGATTTGTTTTTTGTTCTTAAATTTGGATTATTTTTAGGGTGTACTTTCATTTTAGGTATTGTTCTTATTATTGTAACTGGTTCTAATTTCGTTTAAGGTTTGCTCACTTGACTAATTTTCAATAGAGGGCGCTACTGTTTATAACAAATTACTTGGTTATTTTGAAACAAGTTAATTATATATACTGGTTCTATCACTTAATAACTGTGTTGTATGAAAGGAGAGACGGTTAGCACTCCCCTAGACAAGGATGGAAGACACATATATTGCTTAAGGCACACTTAAGCAACATTTTTTTTGTACATAGTATGTGTACATGATTGGTAATCATATATGTGATATTTAATATATTCTGCGGGGTTATATTTAATTTTCACAGTAACCACCTTAAATGCATACATTTTGATTTGTTTTTGTTCGTAAATTTGGATTATTTTTAGGGTGTACTTTCATTTTAGATATTGTTCTTATTATTGTCACTGGTTCTAATTTCGTTTAAGGTTTGCTCACTTGACTAATTTTCAATAGAGGGCGCTAATATTTATAAGAAATTACTTGGTTATTTCGAAACAAGTTAACTATATATACTGGTTCTATCACTACAATAACTCTGTTGTATGAAAGGAGAGACGGTTAGCACTCCCCTAGACAAGGATGGAATACACATATATTGCTTAAGGCACACTTAAGCAGCATTTTTTTTTGTATATAGTATGTGTACATGATTGGTAATCATATTTGTGATATTTGATATATTCTGCGGTGTTATATTTAATTTTCACAGTAACCACCTTAAATGCATACATATTGATTTGCTTTTTGTTCTTAAATTTGGATTATTTTTAGGGTGTACTTTCATTTTAGGTATTGTTCTTATTATTGTAATTGGTTCTAATTTCGTTTAAGGTTTACTCACTTGACTAATTTTCAATAGAGGGGGCTACTGTTTATAAGAAATTACTTGGTTATTTCGAAACAATTTAACTATATATACAGGTTCTATCACTATAATAACTGGGTTGTATGTAAGGAGAGACGGTTAACACTCCCCTAGACAAGGATGGAATACACATATATTGCTTAAGGCACACTTAAGCAGCATTTTTTTTTGTATATAGTATGTGTACATGATTGGTAATATATGTGCTATTTAATATATTCTGCGGTGTTATATTTAATTTTCACAGTAACCACCTTAAATGCATACATGTTGATTTGTGTTTTGTTCTTAAATTAGGATTTTATACGACCAAAGAAAATGTTTTAAAGGGTTATATTCTGTCGGTAGCTTTATGCTACTTTCATTCTAGAATTGTGGTTTTTGTTATATAGGCTTTTTGTCGTATAAGTTATCTGCTACATATTGTATGATAACGATTTAACTGCATTCATTTAATTGTAATGTCTCCTCTCTATTAACACGGGTTTACTCACACACACTCACATTCGTACTTCTCGGAAAAATCATGAGGGACAATGTATGAATTACTTTTAGAGTGTACTTTCATTTTAGATATTGTTCTTATTATTGTCACTGGTTCTAATTTCGTTTAAGGTTTGCTCACTTGACTAATTTTTAATAGAGGGCGCTACTATTTATAAGAAATTACTTGGTTATTTTGAAACAAGTTAACTATATATACTGGTTCTATCACTATAATAACTGTGTTGTATGAAAGGAGAGACGGTTAGCACTCCCCTAGACAAGGATGGAATACACATATATTGCTTAAGGCACACTTAAGCAACATTTTTTTTTGTATATAGTATGTGTACATGATTGGTAATCATATATGTGATATTTAATATATTCTGCGGGCTTATATTTAATTTTCACAGTAACCACCTTAAATGCATACATGTTGATTTGTTTTTTGTTCATAAATTTGGATTATTTTTAGGGTGTACTTTCATTTTAGATATTGTTCTTATTATTGTCACTTGTTCTAATTTCGTTTAAGGTTGGCTCACTTGGCTAATTTTCAATAGAGGGCGCTACTATTTATAAGAAATTACTTGGTTATTTTGAAACAAGTTAACTATATATACTGGTTCTATCACTATAATAACTGTGTTGTATGAAAGGAGAGACGGTTAACACTCCCCTAGACAAGGATGGAATACACATATATTGCTTAAGGCACGCTTAAGCAACATTGTATATAGTATATAGTATGTGTACATGATTGGTAATCATATATGTGATATTTAATATATTCTGCGGGTTTATATTTAATTTTCACAGTAACCACCTTAAATGCATAGATTTTGATTTGTTTTTTGTTCATAAATTTGGATTATTTTTAGGGTGTACTTTCATTTTAGATATTGTTCTTATTATTGTCACTGGTTCTAATTTCGTTTAAGGTTTGCTCACTTGACTAATTTTCAATAGAGGGCGCTACTATTTATAAGAAATTGCTTGGTTATTTCGAAACAAGTTAATTATATATACTGGTTCTATCACTTAATAAGTGTGTTGTATGAAAGGAGAGACGGTTAGCACTCCCCTAGACAAGGATGGAATACACATATATTGCTTAAGGCACACTTAAGCAACATTTTTTTTGTATATAGTATGTGTACATGATTGGTAATCATATATGTGATATTTGATATATTCTGCGGTGTTATATTTAATTTTCACAGTAACCACCTTAAATGCGTACATGTTGATTTGTTTTTTGTTCTTAAATTTGGATTATTTTTAGGGTGTACTTTCATTTTAGGTATTGTTCTTATTATTGTAACTGGTTCTAATTTCGTTTAAGGTTTGCTCACTTGACTAATTTTCAATAGAGGGCGCTACTGTTTATAACAAATTACTTGGTTATTTCGAAACAAGTTAATTATATATACTGGTTCTATCACTTAATAACTGTATTGTATGAAAGGAGAGACGGTTAGCACTCCCCTAGACAAGGATGGAATACACATATATTGCTTAAGGCACACTTAAGCAGCATTTTTTTTTGTATATAGTATGTGTACATGATTAGTAATCATATATGTTATATTTAATATATTCTGCGGTGTTATATTTAATTTTCACAGTAACCACCTTAAATGCGTACATGTTGATTTGTGTTTTGTTCTTAAATTAGGATTTTATACGACCAAAGAAAATGTTTTAAAGGGTTATATTCTGTCGGTAGCTTTATGCTACTTTCATTCTAGAATTGTGGTTTTTGTTATATAGGCGTTTTGTCGTATAAGTTATCTGCTACATATTGTATGATAACGATTTAACTGCATTCATTTAATTGTAATGTCTCCTCCCTATTAACACGGGTTTACTCACATACACTCACCTTCGTACTTCTCGGAAAAATCATGAGGGACCATGTATGAATAATTTTTAGAGTGTACTTTCATTTTAGATATTGTTCTTATTATTGTCACTGGTTTTAATTTCGTTTAAGGTTTGCTCACTAGACTAATTCTTAATAGATGGCGCTACTATTTATAAGAAATTACTTGGTTATTTCGAAACAAGTTAACTATATATACTGATTCTATCACTATAACAACTGTGTTGTATGAAAGGAGAGACGGTTAGCACTCCCCTAGACAAGGGTGGAATACACATATATTGCTTAAGGCACACTTAAGCAAAATTTTTTTGTATATAGTATGTGTACATGATTGGTAGTCATATATGTGATATTTAATATATTCTGCGGTTTTATATTTAATTTTCACAGTAACCACCTTAAATGCATACATTTTGATTTTTTTTTGTTCATAAATTTGGGGTGATTTTTAGGGTGTACTTTCATTTTAGATATTGTTCTTATTATTGTCACTGGTTCTAATTTCGTTTAAGGCTTGCTCATTTGACCAATTTTCAATAGAGGATGCTACTATTTATAAGAAATTACTTATTTATGTCGAAAAAATTTAAAAAATATATACCGGTTCTATCACTATAGTAACTGTGTTGTATCAAAGGAGAGACGGTTAGCACTCCCCTAGACAAGGATGGAATACACATATATTGCTTAAGGCACACTTAAGCAACATTTTTTTTTGCCTTAGTATGTGTACATGATTGGTAATCATATATGTGATATTTAATATATTCTGCGGTGTTATATTTAATTTTCACACTAACCACCTTAAATGCATACATTTTGATTTGCTTTTTGTTCATAAATTTGGATTATTTTTAGGGTGTACTTTCATTTTAGATATTGTTCTTATTATATTGCCACTGGTTCTAATTTCGTTTCGGGCTTGCTCATTTGACCAATTTTCAATAGAGGATGCTACTATTTATAAGAAATTACATATTCGAATGTATTTTTTCGTTATTGTTGTTGCTTAAGTGTGCCTCAAGCAATATATGTATATTCCATCCTTGTCTAGGGGAGTGTTAAGCGCCTCTCCTTTCATACAACACAGTTATTATAGTGATAGAACCAGTATATATAGTTAACTTGTTTCGAAATAACCAAGTAATTTCTTATAAATAGTAGCGCCCTCTATTGAAAATTAGTCAAGTGAGCAAACCTTAAACTAAATTAGAACCAGTGACAATAATAAGAACAATATCTAAAATGAAAGTATACCCTAAAAATAATCCAAATTTATGAACAAAAGGCAAATGAAAATGTATGCATTTAAGGAGGTTACTGTGAAAATTAAATATAACACCGCAGAATATATTAAATATCACATATATGATTACCAATCATGTACACATACTATATACAAAAAAAATGTTGCTTAAGTGTGCCTTAAGCAATATATGTGTATTCCATCCTTGTCTAGGGGAGTGCTAACCGTCTCTCCTTTCATACAACACAGTTATTATAGTGATAGAACCAGTATATATAGTTAACTTGTTTCGACATAACCAGTAATTTCTTATAAATAGTAGCGCCGTCTATTGAAAATTAGTCAAGTGAGCAAACCTTAAACGAAATATATATATATATATATATATATATATATATATATATATATATATATTAATTTAGCTTTTTTAACGATTAATGTTATTGTAACCCTAAAAGTCAAATTGCCATTCTGCAGGTAACATGTTTTGTTCTCTGTTCTCTCGTAACACAAAAAAACCTGCTTCGAATTTTTAAAAGGTTTAACGTATAAGGTACAAAAAAGGAGATCAACGCGTTTACTGGCGATATACTTCTGTGGCTAACGAGTAGCGCTGGATGGCCAGTCCGGCGGCGGCGGCAGGATTCTGGTCTTCGTCAATCACGCGATGTCTCACGCCTCGGTTTTGGCGAGGACCGGTCGGTGTAAAAGGCTATGGAACGTTTAACACCATATCGAACCAACTGGTTTTAACGAGAAAAGATGCTTCGCCCACTTTTTGCATGTTGGCAGAATTGTTCGACTTCACTGTTGGAATTTTTCTTATCTACCGCCATTTGTGAACGTCTTGTTTTGTAAGGTGCAATGGGTTTCCCTCAATCGTTTTGATTATGTGAAATATTGTTTATATGTTAGATTAAATAGACGTTTAACTATTCAATATAATTAAATATGATGACATTTAAAGTATATATAAGGAGAATTTTATTAAATACCACATCATATAAGCGATAAACTTTAGGTACCAACGGTTGGAAAACTTTTTGTCGAACTAATATATTTCTCTCAATACTATGATTTATAAATATGACTTGTAGCTGTTTTAAATTTAATCCAGTCTCACATACATCATGTTAGACAAAAAGAAGGGCAGATCAGGTTCAAAATCAAGCAACTGGACTGGTTATTTGGAAGATATTCTTAACTTGCCCTACAATCAATGAGGTTTATAACAAGTCAATTGAAAAGTCCCTTCCTGACCCATAGATGGCGCTACTAGAATTAAATTCATATGTTTTTAGTTAGCCCTAACCCTCAAAAGATACCTATATAAATTTGACAACTGTCCGATCATTAGTTTGTGAATTATAGCATTTTGAATGAAGCAATGTTTGTTATTGTGAAAGAAAATTATAAAAAGGAGTTTTGATTGTTGATAAAATATTGCTTTTTGATGGGAGAAAATACAGTTGAAGCAAAAACTTGGCTTGATGCCGTGTTTCTGGACACTGCCCCAGGAAAATTAACCATTAAGGATTGGTATGCTAAGTTTAGACGTGGTGAAATGAGCACCGAAGACGGTGAACGCGGTGGGCGCCTAAAAGAAATTGTTACCGACGAATATATTAAAAAAATCCACCAAATTATTTTGAATGACCGTAAATTGAAATTGAATAAAATAGCAAATACTCTAAAGATATCAACTGAACGTGTACATCATACCATTCACGAATATTTGGGTATGAGAAAGCTTTGTGCAAAGCGGGTGCCGCGCGAACTCAATTTTGACCAAAAACAACGACGAGTTAATTATTCGTAGCAGTGTTTGAAGATTTCAAGAGTAATAAACCCGAGTTTTTGCTTCGATATGTAACAATAGATAAAACATGGCTCAATCATTTTACTCCGAAGTCCAATCGACAGTCATCCGAGTGGACTGCATACAATGAACCCGTTCCAAAGCGTGGGAAAACGTAGCAGTCGGCTGGCAAGGTTATGGCGTCTGTATTTTGGGATACGCATGGAATAATTTTATTGACTACCTTGAAAAAAGAAGAAACATCAACAGCGACTATTATATTGCGTTATTGGACCGTTTGAAGGACGAAATAGCCGAAAACGGCCGTATATGAAGAAAAATAAAGTTCCCCTTCACCAAGACAATGCACCGTGTCACATGTTAGTAAAAACGATGGCAAAAATCCATGAATTGGGCTTCGAATTGCTTCCTCATCCAATATATTTTCCAGATCTAACCCCCCAGCGACTATTTCCTGTTCTCAAATCTCAAAAGAATGCTCGCTGGGAAGAAATGTTCATCGAATGAAGAGGTGATCGTCGAAACTGAGGCCTATTTTGAAGCAAAGGACAAATCGTATTACAAAAACGGTATCGAAAAGTTGGAGTGTCGCTATTATCAGTGTATCACCTTTGAAGGGAATTATGTTGAATACAAAAAATTACACGATGACCTCATAATCAAATTGATTTACGATGTAATCCAATTTTGCCTTAAAACATGAAATAAGGTTGCTAAAATAGAGCGAAGTGGAAGCAATACTGCAACGTAACAGCACGCAGAAAATCAGAAGATAGAATCGAATCAAACCACACAACCTGTATACTGTATTTATTATTAACTTTAGTTTAAGTAGTTTTTTTAAGTAAATCCATACTGATCTATCAATCCCGTACTCGCTTGGCTTGTGTGTTAATGCAATTACAACAGAAAAGTAGTAATAAATTAATTTACAAATTAAATTTGTACTAAGCATATTTATTGTAAAATGTAATTCATTAAAAAAGTCAATCTGGAATTGTAAGCTTCCTTGTGCAGTTTTTTGACCCTATATTCCCTAACTATTTTTCACGTCTCTTTTTCATCTGCTTGTGAGAAAAAATGTATTATCAAAATAATATTCTTGATAAACACTGGTCTTTATGTCAAGCTGTACAAAACTCTTGCTATACTCATACTATATATTGCCTACACCAACGAATTAATCAATTATCTATTTTCGTCAAACATATGTTCTAATATCTTCAACCGTCTCTACATACTAACATATCAATCACAATTTGAACTATAGTAGTCAAGAAAAAATCAAGTTCTTAACTTAATCTATACAATCTAGAAAGGAATTTCACTTAATCTAAATCGAGTCGGTCATCACAGAAAATTGATTACGAGAAATTTTCACCTATATCTATCAACATCAACCTGCAGATAAAAAATATAAGGCTTACAGTTAGTTGCCAGCAAGTCGTGTGCGCATATGGCATCTCAGGTCAAGATATCATCTCGTGTCTATCTAAGACGCTATATTAATTTAAATGTTATGAATGGTAGACTGATTTACGAGAAAATCATATACGAGGCTGTCAAGTCATAATGTATTTGTGACAGCTAATATATATTGTGTTTTGTAGAATTCCCACAGAGAAAGCTACTTAGTTGAGTAATTTACATTAATAGATTTACTTTATATCAGAAATGCAGTTTTTTGGTCTGCTCTATCTAATGGTGAATAGGCGAAGTATCAATAAAAACTACTGATAAACTAACTTAACTGTTAAATTCGATGGTTTTAACATTTATTTACATTAAATAATTTTTTTTTATTACAATTATTGAATTGTTCATTATATACAGTTTTAATAATAGAATACCCAAAATTGCATTTTCGGCATTAATTACTTTTATTGCCCGATTTGAAGAAATTGCTACTGAACCCTATTAGATACTTTTAGAAATTTCTGGAGATTCTGCTACCTCATATCCAAATTGTCGGTTTTGGTTTCAATGATTTTTGATGTCAATGCAGAATGCAAATAATGGCAAAATAATCAAATAAAGTTCGAAGAAAATTGTTTATTGGCCGAAATTATTGAAATATTATCGAGACAATAGTTTCAACATTGTGGTTTTATTACTTGTGGCATATCATAACTGATGATGAAAAGTGCTACGACAATCTCAAGCACAAAATGCCATAGGTTAGTTCAAGAGAACCATCCACGTCGACACCGAAGCGGAGTGTTCATAGCCATAAAGTAATCCTGTACATATGGTATAATGAGCAAGATTTAGTATATTACAAGATGGTAATATCGAATGTATATATACTATGTGATAAGGCCAAGATTGTCCGGCCATCTGTTTTTCTAATCACCTGACTGGTGAACACTTGAGACGGGTGGGTCTCTTTTTACTCTCAGTGTCGTTTTATATCGCCGTTCAACCAGTCGCCTCTCCTTTACATTAAATAAAACAATATTTTTAAGTAAATTAATAGTTTTTATTTTCTAAACTCTTTCAAACATTATAACTTATATAATTGACAAAATTTACAATTGAACAAGTTGAATTGAATCGAACAATGGAAAAAGTTGTAGAATAATACCAATTGTACCAATTTTTTTTAAATAAACGTCTTTTTATAGTGAAAAAATGATCAGAATGCATTCAAGCACCTAATACATAGCACCTAAAGAAAAATGGGACGAAAGAAATTTGAAAATTGAATAAACCATTTACAGCCTTACTATTCTTTGATCATAGTAATATATAACACAATTTTGCCGATATAATAAGTACATAAATTCGCCTGTATTCAAATGCAGTGTTTTTGTTACACTGCTGATGAACTTTAGATTTTTAATATTTTTTACAAACCATCATTGCACTTTTTGTTTATATTAGTAAAAAGTAGTAAAAAAAATACTCTACAATATAACAAAAATAAATAAAAGGTAATTTTATTAAATCATGGTCATTGTCACTACCTATAAATAAACAATATATAATACGCAATATGCAAATAATATATCTAGTTTTCATAAGTTTATATTATACCAAAAAGTAATTTTATAATAATCCCCAACCAAAAGGAAAAAGTAATCCGTTAATTTATTGTTAAAACAACACCTATTTGATTAAACATTATACAAACGAATAAGAGGATTTCCATAAAATCCTAAAAGTGAATAAAAAACCTGTATTGTGGTGGGTGGCGGATAGGAGTATCGTAGATATTGTCAGTAAAAATACTTCTTAATTATACATTTGGTATAATATGTACATTAATGCTCGTGGCGGTCCAATTAAACGATAGCATTAGCTCTGTTGGTGCTCTGGACAAAGTCAAGGTGCTTATGCGTGAGCCGATACCATGTTACCAATGCCCGAAAATGACCGAGAGTTCCGTTAAAGCTCACCCACATATGCATAGCACGTATTTCATTTATTATTATTATTCTGTATTTAAAAAACTACTTATATATGATTTTCAATTTCTTTGTTGATTTTAATTATGTTAAATAATTTGTTCAATAATTATGCAAATGTCCTGTAATACTATTGCGATGTATGCGAAGAGGCACTAGTCACCCAAAATCACATCGGGGCTATATAGCCTGTACAGTTTGAAGGTTAAAATTACTAGATTAGGTTTAGGAAGGAGGTGGCATCATGTGTATGTCAGGCTTGGCATCATCGCATTTAATCATATTCACGTGTATTCTCAAAAAAAAAAACTAATCTTAAAATAAATTATGATTAAATTATTTGTATTTTATTTTAAGCTATATAAGCCCAGTAATATTTTTAGAAAATTTTTCATCATCATGTCCTGAAACAAAATGTTATGAAATTTTATTACAAAAAATGTCGAGTGTTTAGACAAGCACAAGAGCTGTTTGCCAAAATATTCGTGACTAATGTAATTTAACATTTTTGACTTTTAATATCGGCATATAAATTATGCGATACGTATTTAGTCAAGTAATTTATATAATATTTATTGCAATTATAAAAACAGTAAAAGTGTGACTCAGATTTATACAAAAATAAAAAGTTTGTTCTGGCACTAACTCAATTAGTTCTAATTGTACGAGGGCAAGGTGAAAAGTCATCGGCCTGAAAATGAAAGACTGTGATTTTAAGTTAAAAACTCTATTTAAAACGTTAAGGTGTCCGGAAGGCTGTGGAAATATTAATATACGGTCCTCTCAACTTCATTGGATAGGCAGCACTTCTAAAAATAAAGTTTGGGAACGGATGGGAATCTGAGAATGTCAAATCGGGACAATAGAGTAGATGGGAGTTTAAATCATACCGCAAATACCGCCGTTTTTGCATTTATGTACAGGTGTGTTGTTCTGGTGAAGCCATGTGTTATTCATTAGCGATGAACCGCCGGCATCCATCCACTGGTCATTTTCTATCATGGCCGTCTGCGGTGAAAAATTTCCGCACAAAATTCGTCAATAAGGATTTATTGAATCGTTTCGCATCCCCATTTCTTTGCGTAAGATGTTTTGCAATTCCGACATTCTCATAGTCTCGTCTATCAGACTTACTTTCACTCGTCTATCATCCAAAACGATATTATGCAGTTTTAGATTGTTTCTGGCCTTTGGCTGTCCTTCACATGGACCATCATCGGGGTGTATAATTATGTTAAATTCAGTTTTCCACTTTTTAACGGTCGACGTGGAAGAAACATTAAACTTTTACCAACTTTGCATTTTCTCGTACGTTATGTACTCTCGTAATAAAGTTATTTTTCATCGAAATATTCTTGCAGTTAAGATATGTATATAAGAGCCATATTACAAAGAATACTTAGTTTTAATATTTGACTACAAAATAATGAAACTAATCCAGAAAATGTATTTTTTCATTGTCCATTATTCATTGTTGAGAACCATACTGAAAGTATTTTTCTTGGAATAAACTTCATATTTTATGAGGTGTGTTGCTTTTTTATTTTTCAGTTGCAAAATTGCTCTCTGCAGAACCCATAAAAAACTATCTATTCAACATAACAATAGTTTACAATAGCTAAATATAACAATAAATAACAATTTTAAAATAAAAAAATTACATATGTTACATGACATATATTTCAGGACATATTAACCCACTTCTCCCTAAATGACAATGGTAACAATGTTAAGATAAAGGAATGTGCTTTGTTGGATTTTATTTTCAGCAGAAAAGTATAGGGTCAATCCTATCAGCGTGACATCAAACATTTATCTGAAAATATTCTCCGTAAATAATCAAAAGATCATAATCTTTTTTAAATTAAGCAACAGTTATTTTAAAATGTTAATTAGATGTTCACTTAATAGCACTATCAAAGAAAATCATCAGAAAATCTATATTCTACAGTATTAGTTATAGAAAGTGACACTAATATATCAATTTGTTTAACATTGTATGTAAAGATATAAAAACTTTTCTAAGATGTAATCAAATTCCATACCTTTTATTATGTATTAAATAACGATTTTTAAATCTTAATTAAAATTCTAAATATAAAGTAAGATAACAAATCATAGGAGTTTTATTTATTCTTAAAATCACCGAGCAAGTTTAACAATAAAATTAATTTAATAATGGCAATTAATTTTCGTTTCCTATGTATAGTATAATTGCAACAAGTGTAGCAAATGCTAATTGTTGTTCGATGTTATCTGCACATAACATTACCCGGTATTTATTACGCTTTGTAATGCGGTATATATTTAAACATTTTGATTTAAATCTGCTTATACTCCGACTGAAGTAATTTTAAATATGTTGTTAATATAAATTATCATAGTTTGAAATGTAGTCAATTGATTATGATATGCTCATATAAATGAGTATATAGATACTGTTTTGATAACTTTTAAAGTATGTAGTATTTAAGAAATACTAGCTTTATACATTTTAAATTGAAATCTCAAAGTGATCAATTACAAATGTGTTTAACTCTGAGTTTTTTATATAAATATTCAATTATTTTCTAAAAGTCTTATCTAAAAAGCTAAATGTATGTCTAAAAGCTAAATCTTCCAAATCTATACGGAAAAGATCAGCGAAACAAGAAATATTTTGTTTTAACTTCAATCATTATTACAATTTACCTGGCACTGTGGTAAAGGCGACAGGACGTTCCTCATCCTCTTGCAAAATTATGGATTCGAACCCCTCTGGGGGGTTGTAATCTTATATTTCTAATTCTCCTTAGGCAATAGTGCAATATCCTATAAGAAAAATTAATCCCATCTACGCCTGTAACCAGGCTCCAAATGGTCCAGGATGAACCCCAAAATTGGCCACTTCCCAGTCGGTAGGCCGCCATACCGAAGACTGTAGTTCGGAGCCTACGTTAAACAATAGGTTCAGTCCAGATGAACCCTAGTTGGTAATAAGAAGATCTTAAAATATATCAAGAAAAAAATTATTATAATTTCAACCACAAGTATGAAATTTAATATCAATATTAGGTAATAGATTATGGTTTAGCTAGATTATATAATTGTGACTTCTTCATTTTTGGGGGTATTCAGGATTTATGCACCAGACGTCACTAATTCTATTTTTCATATTTATTTAACAAACTTCAATTGATTTAGAAAATATAATAGTTTGATATTGGTTCACAAGGATCGTCTCCCAAGTTAATCAGATCATCTCTTAACTTAGCCTACTGGAATTTGGTCAAAAGTATTACAGTTCAGTGTATATGGTCATAAAAGGTATACCGAACTCGCCGAAAATTATTTTGGAATTGAGGAACAATACATCAAAGGCACTTTAATAATTATATCTTAAAAAAAAATTGAAGTTGAGGAAGTTCTTGGTAGTATACCCTACTGAAATCTGAGCAGAAGCATCACAATTCAGTGTCAAATCACCACATCAGTACAACATGATGGACAACAACATGGATTTGAATATATTATTGAAAGAAAACGAAGAATTAAGAACGAATAACGAGCGTCTGAACCAACAACTGTTGCAATTATCTAAGGATATGGCTGCTATCCGTTTGCAACCGCAAGGTCACACGCAAGATACACGAAAAAGGCATACTAATTATGCAGAAGACTACTACACCGATGAAGACGAACTAGCATTAGAGGTAGAGGAACAGTCTGACTGGACCGAAGTAACAAACAAGAAGGATAAAAGGAGGAAGAAGTCAGAGATGACGCCTTCGTCAATCGCAAAAAGTGCTATAAATATTACAAAAAAGAAGCAAGAAGACAAAATCCCTCTGCCCCCTCCGATCAAGGTAAGCAATGTTGGCAATTTTAATTTATTTAGATCACAGATAAAGGGAGTAGCCTCTGACCGAGTGCAGTTTAAAGCTTTATCTAACGATGATATTAACGTAACACTTAGTAATGAAACGGACTACAGGAATGTAAAAAAGCATCTCATTGAGATAAAGAAAAACAACTCATTCAATAAACTCGAATACCACACTTATCTGTTAAAAAGTGATAAGTGGTATAGAGTAGTCATTAGAGGATTACCGTCCACAACAAATCAGGATGATATTAAAATGGAATTACGGGCTTGCGGGCACGAAGTAGTGACAGTCACGCCTATAGCGAAAACGACAACTAATGTAAATGGTAAAAAACAAATTAAAACTTTTCCGTTGTTCTACGTAGACATGATACAAAAAAGAAAATAATAAAAATATATATAACATAAATTATTTACTAGACTGTAGGATAAAAGTAGAACCTCCGAAGAAAAATAATAACATACCACAATGCACAAACTATCAAAACCTTGGACACACTAAAACTTTTTGCAGTAGGGAACCAAGATGTGTGAAATGTGCCGGTATATATATTATAATAAAATAGAGCAAAATAAAATACACAACAATAGATAGATAAGTAAATAAATAAGAAGAACATAATGAATAGAAGTATAAAATAATAAATAGACAATTATAAATGAAAAATAATAAATAGAATATGAGAAATGAACGCTAATGTATATAAGATAATAATTAGAACCCAATAAATGGAGATTTAATAATAATAAATGATAATTAAAAAGTTTTTCTCATGCTTGGCCTTTTCGCTAGCTTGGCCGGTACAAATCACAGTAAAATAAACTAAATATGAGGAACGTAGTGACTCTAACCGTTGCGTCTTTAGAAATTGACTTTTATGAAGTTCTAACATTCTTAGAACGTGATCACATTTGGAAAATACCATCCCTGAAGAAATATCAACAATGTTGCCATTCATGGTAATTGTTTCTGTTGATGAGTATTCGCAACAGCGACAAACTATACAAGGAAAAAGAAACGGCAATCCCACCTAGTTCTTTTACATTATTGTTCAAACCATTTTTAAAAAAACATTTGAACTACCCAAAAATTAAAAAAGGTCTAAAATACTGAAAACTACGAGATTGGATTCGAAGTACCATAGATATTCGGAACGATTTAGGATTTCCTTGAATGGTACATATCTCTCTCTGTGTGTTAAGAAAAAAATACCGAGAAAATATAAACAAATAATTACACTTATTGATATATTTTATTCTATATCTATTTATTGATGTAAAATTGAAAATGAAGAAACCAAAAATACATACCGGAAACTATGATCAAATAAATGGATCTCATAATGGAAATGTATACTGTTTATAATAAAGACTATTGAATTCAAGCAAGTTTTACTTAGCTTAACAATTTCATCGTAAACGAAAATATCTTCAGTAAACAGCCAACCAACTTTAGTTCTATATGAGGACTGTGATCTTGAAAATAATTTGGTAAACAATGTTATCCTTGATCCCACGCGGAACATGATTTATATCCGTTTTTCTGCAAAGTCACTTTGATTAACGGGCATATGTTTACGATCGCCGAATGACACTTCGTATATTTCTTGGCAGTCCATGACAGGCCGATAAAAACAAGACCCGATCCGGATTTGATACGGTGCGAATTGGTCGACTGGCAGTCTTCGACGAAAATAAGAGTAGCGATTTATTCAAGACGATAAATGTGTTGCTGGCGAGTCGGCGATGCTGAGATATCGACGCCTCGAGTGCACAACATCAGATTGGGTTTCAAGAAATACGGCACGGCGATGAAATCTCGGTATTTCTCCACGAAACAAAATTTCGAAAAAAAAATTTATTCGCCTTATTAATATTTTTAATTTGAATTTAATCGTTGTAGATAAAAATAAAAGAATATAATATTAGTAATAACACGTAAATCTTAATAATTTACACTCAAATAATCATGTTGATTGGGGATTTATTAGAGATTGGCATAATGCAGCGAAAATGCGAGGATTTTGACATGTCATCGTGAATATAATATCGGTAGTGCGGTCAGATAGTCGGAACACTTTACTAGAACTCTAAATACCTACATACTTATTTGCAACTCCATCCATATTCCAATACTCTTAATAACATCAACTTCAATAATATAATTTAATTTTATAATATTTAAATTAATAATTTTTTAATTAATTAATTAATATAATTTTGAATTGTATAAAATTTTATTGTTCATTTTTACACTATTTTATCATTTTGTTAATAACCGTATTTAATTGTAATCCATATCAAAAAATGCTTTAGGAAACACCAACAAAGACATAAATGAAAAATTACTTCGATTAGATAAAAAAAATTTCCTTAATAATGGATAAACCGACAAATCATGGTTGTTTGAAACAGTGCTGTTTTCCTACTGTGGTTTGTGGTGACAACATCAATAATAACAATACAGCCTTGTTTTGGATATAGTCGAAGTGTGATCAGGAACTGTATCTGAATTATGATCAGTCAAAGATTACCGAAAAAATTCTAATTATAATGAACAATTTTACTGTGGTATATTTAGAAGCATGTCACTTTGTGATTTCACTGCATTTTTAATTTTTTTAATTAATTTTTAATTAATAATTTAATAATTTAATTTTTTAATTAATTATTTTTAATACATTGTTTCAACCACACACCCTTTTTAACAAATTGAAACCAGAGGAAACCATGGAAATTAACTATAGTATATTCAAGGTTTTTTCATTTCTAAAAGTCTCGATCTCCAATAGAGCTAATATCAAGGTAGTCAAGATTCGGCAACCATTTTGTTGAGGACGGGTTTTCTTGGGCGAATCTAACGTATTATTCTTAATTTTGTAAGCGATGTTATTTACAGTATCACACTAATATTCAGTGCGGCAGCAACCCGCTAAAAATTATATTATTAAAAAATCTTTAATGCAATAGTGTTAAGAGGTTTTAACTCTGTATAAATTATTGTGGCTGTATAATTAACTGTAGTTTTCAGATATACTATAATGTTCACTACTACTAACATTTTCCTTCAATTATTTTATTTAGATTAGAATTTTCTTGTATGTCAAAGCCAAACTGTAATGTTTAAACATTACACATTATGTGTTTAAACATTACACATTACGTGTTTCGACGTCACAAATATGCTATGACGCATTACTAAAAAACTTTGAATAGACTATATATTAAGTCCTGTGCTAATATTCTAAAAGCTGACTTCAGCAATTCAACACATTTTATAGTTTTAAATGAAAATATGCCTTGTGTTGCTATTGCAGATTTCTAGTAAACATGAAGAATTCATATTATATTGACGTCAAACAAACGATTTGATTTCAGCGATCATCCAACATAGTGATCACAAACGAAATCACTGGTGTCAGCATTTAAGCGAATTTCTGTGCTTGACATGGGCTTGAACTTCATGAAGATAACATTGATGGTGGGGTATTGGGGTAAAATGTTTCTCCTTGAAAGCGCCGCGAATACTTGTTTCCATATATATTACATTAATATATAAGAACTGTGATTTATTTACTTCTGATACTGTCGTCGATTTGGGGAATTTGATAAATTGGCATTGGCATTGGCAACCCTGTTTAAAATATAAAATGCGTAAATAATCAAACATAATCGAAGCATATTTAAGTTGATTTGAATAATTTCCAGACATTAGTTCCAAGCCGTCTAACAATATTACAAGAACTTAGGTAGGAAATAGAGATTTGCTGAAGAGGCCGTATGACCCTTTATGTCAGAATGTGAGTTGTGATGAGTGTTTACATTATAAATGTTTTATTTATAAATAAATAGGATTCGAATAACACTAGTGTCGTACAGTCGTTCCAACAAGTCGCCATTTCTTTCCGTTAAAGTAAAATATTCTTCTAATAAATTAAAAGTTTTTATTTTAAATCTTACACATTTTGCAACGCCTGTAAATAAAGATTTCATTGCGTCAATTAATGTTTCTGTGAACAATCTTTTTTGAGATCTTGTAAATTTATGGAGAACAAACCTTGATTAGATTTATAATGTAAATTTATCTACAAAATATAAATATAATATAAAAATAAATATATCTATAAAATATAAATATTATATACATATATATATATATATATATATATATATATATATATATATATATATATAACCATAAGCAAAAAACTTTGGTGCATTGTAAATCAAAATTATCTCTTCCATCTCTCCTTTAACACTTTTAATATTTTATCCGAAAGATCATTATGGAATGTACAATTGAAGGGTTTTAAATTTACTTTTTTTAAACATTTGACAAAAATTTTGTTATATTATCGACGTGGCAAAATCACTGAATAAAATAAGACATAGCTCAAAGATCTACTGACAGTATAATAAAACAATTTTGTTAGCGTCTGGGGCACGACATATTGTCTTCCCTCTATTAAATTAGTCCCAATTTTTGGGTTTACTGATTTATTCATAATTATATGTAATCAAAAGTCACACTTAATTTCTTTTTTAAAAAGTGTTACTAAATAACCAGACATGTAAACTACGGTACAAGGTAAAACTTTGTTTGCCCTTAGAGAAACATCTGGACTGAAGTTATAGAGTCAAGTAATTAACAGTAAGAATGAGCAGAAAGAAGGATACTGGCTGAATGAATAATACAAAACAAACAAACTTTACCATTACCTTCTGGAGTTTGTTCAAATGTCGACGATACTTGCTTCGAACACCCTGGTTGTTGGCCTGGAACGATATAAATAGGCACTACAAATATAGTAAGACAATTTAGAAATTAATGGTATGAATTACGAACAGAAATGTTACTGACTCCTTCAATTTACCTTATATATAATTTTGATTTTGATCCACTTCCATTTGTACATATTCTGGGCTCGTGGTATTATTTTCACCATCACTAAATTGTTGATAAGTACTCTAAGGAAAGTTTAAATGTATCACAAAAATGTCTCACATAGTAACGATCATAAATCTGTTTCATGTTTAACCCGACCAGTTTAGGATTTTTAATGTTTTTTGCTCATTTCTTAAAGATCGCTTTTTTTAACGGAAAACGATGATGCATTTTCTCACTATCTGCGTATCCGGGCACACAACACTTTCTAGAACGGGAATACATTTCAACTACCGATTTGTATATAGTAATAAAATAAAATAATTTAATATATAAACGTTATGAAAATCTAACCATATTGTTCTCAATATAGGGCACATTGAAAATGCCGTGCAAAATAAACAAAATCGCCAAAATTTCCTTTGAAGTTAAATCTCTATTTCTCTATGGATATATTTTATTGTGTGTGAAAATGTATTGCTTTTTAATTCAACTCAATTTTTTTAAAATCTCGTTAATTACAATTTAAATTATGTATGTATTAGGTACACATTATTATTTTAATACATTTACTATCTACAATTATAATTAACTAGAATTATTTTTTGATGTTTCTTTTTTATTTCAGGTAAGAGAATTCTACATGGAGGATTCAGTTTAAATCTAAAGGAATGTGACCACGTAAGACGGAAATTTATTTTGACATTAAAGTCTTCATATTTTTGGTATTAAATTTATGTGATAATTTTACAGGCCGGACCATATGAACTTAAAAATCTCTATGTGTGAAGATATAAATGACGATACTGTATCCTATAACAATAAATATAAAAGGCACGACTTTTATATTAAGCATTTCCATAATATTTATGTATGAATAGTGGTTTTATTTGTTCGCTTTGATCGTGCGGGTTAACTTGTTTTGCAGAAAACATTTTAATTCTTAGAAAAACGGGTCTTTGTTTTCTAAAGCATCCATCAATCTGTTTTCCAAGTCATGCACGTCTATAATTTCTTAATATTTTCAAGTAACTGTTACTATATCTGATTTTATACAAAGTTATAGATACTATAAATCAATGTCGTATCATACATAGTAACATAGTAATATTGAAATGATATTATAAACTACTTTAAAGAAAAGTAAATTAAATGACGGAAATTGGCGTTACAAACAAAAGTGATAATATTTACTATTAATGATAAAATTGAGTTATAACATTCTTTGAATTTTTGTGATACCTTCCTGCTAACTTGGCCATATGATATCATAATTCATCTGCTAAATTATACATTGCGATGCATTACATTGCTACATTATCATGGCTGTAAATATGACATGACCATTCAATATTATATGAATACAGAAATGTAGATTTTCGGCACTACTTTATTTTAGTTATTTAACAGAATAGCCTATTTCAAAATCACTATTTATTTTTGAATTAATTTTATAGATTTTTACTATATTTGTTTGTATTATTAATCCCTCTGGTTACACATTTTCTCAATGTTACCTTGAAGTGTACCAACTTTCATTAATATTAGCTGAGGAAAATTAATTTTGTTTTTTTTTAATAGATAACTTTAGTCGCATATTTCTAGTAATTCTTTTTCAATGATGCCATACTATAACGCTTTAAAGTTCCGTCATTGTCCATAAAATATTCTCTATTTAAAAATAGGGTTATTCGTCGTTTGCTCAGTCAAAGGTTATTGCGCTGCGGAGAAATGGAGACTCCAGGGGGTTATTTTCATCATATTTTGGTTTTTGTTAGGCCTATAAATTAATTAGAAAGGATTTATAGTAGATAATGATGGTTTACTTGATACTAAAATATGCTGAATATTTGTGTTTCAATTGAATTAACACTGGGCAAAGTAATAAACCGTTTTTATTTGGGAATCGCTATTGATACAAAACAAAATCGAGCTGTTTTTGAAGCGAATGTTTACGGGCGATAAAAAATGGATCACAATCAACAGTGATGTGCGAAAAGGATTGAGGTCGAAGCCCAGAGAAGCTTCAGTGAAGAAGTTCTATTGTCAGTATTGAGGGAAATGTGCTCATAAGCTGCTTTAACCTAACTGTATTTAAGCCAAACTTTGATCTGGCAAAAACTAATACGACTGAAGTAGAAGTTTTCCATCATGAGCGCTAGACTACATACGTATTTTGATGCTCCAAAAAAGAGTTAGGTGCCATCGTTGACGCTCCATATTACGCCAAAAACAACTTAATTCAGCACAATATCCCCCTGGAAAGCATAACGAGTGTGATCCAGTAGTAAGTGTAAAGTACTCTAAAAGAGTGTCAGAGAAATGTGTAGGCTAAAACAGTTACTTCCATCAGACCAGATAGTAATTAAATTAAGTACTGATTTATAAGTTTGTATTGGAGATTACTTAATAAAGCGATCTTCTACATGTCATTTTATAATATAAACCTCATCAAGTACTTATTGTGCATTGGCCAGATTGTGGAATGCTAAGAAAATAATTTTAAAAAATCTTTTGATTCATCCACTGTATAACCCAGGATTTACCCAATTCAAATTATTAATCAATAGGATTGTTAAATCACTTCAGTTTAGTTTTTAGTTCGATTTTACGGTGACGGAGTTATGGTTTTTCTGAGAAAATTAAAATAATGTTTATTATTGTCATCATTAATTATAGTTGAAATGTGTCTGAAAAGCACTTCGAAAATTATTTCAAATACCCAACATTAATTATTCTTCAATATATTATAATGATTAATTTTGCAAATATAGATACAAAACATTTTTTAAGCCGTGAATAATGAATGCATGAATAGTCACGTCTTCTGTGTAATTAAGAGTATAATTTTTCCCATCAATGCAAATAAAAATAAATTTAAATTATATAAGATATTATATTTATGTAATATTATGTAAAGTTTGAACATATATTTACTTTCTTGTAGATAGGATTATAATATAAGCTGCGCAAATAATATTACGCACAAATAATTCAAATTATACCATATAAAGTAAATAGATTATGGGATCAAAATATATTAATAATTTGCTTGTTTTTTTCTGAAATTATGTTAGTACTGGCATTTGTTTTATGGTATTATTTGGATATTTAATCATATTAATATCAATATATAATTGTTAGCGTATCTACTACGTTCAAATCAAATATATAAAGTGTGGCTTGTTTTTAAATATATGAAAATCAGATATTTAATAATTTACTAATCATTACTATAATTCACTTGTTTTAATTAAAATTATGTTACTACTATATTATTTGTATATTTTATTACATTATTACTCTACGTATAAGATCTCTAAAGCTTAACGCGTTTTTGTATATACCATAATAGAATTATATTATACAACATAATTTGTTGTTGGATGATATCAGTAAATATGTTAAGATTTTCGTCCTATTTTATTACGTTTTGTAGTGTTGATAAGGAGATATGTTTAAAAACAATGTTATCAATTTAAAATCATGCAAAACTTCACTAGGCTTTATTTTTGGATTTATGTTTATATCATGGCTTGACGTCTACATTTTTTACTTTTCATTTTACGCTTTTCAGTTCACTCTTTTAATACTTACTCTTAATCTGCGATGGCTTTATTTAACTATAGCCCTCATAATATAAAAACTATATCCAATGTATATGTTAAGATAAAATATTTTTCCATATTTTCCAAATTTAAAATTCATCAAAAATGTTAAAATTCTAATTGGACTCCTTATTATTTATATTATTTATTAGAGATGGACAGAGATGATTGTTCTTAACCGTCTTCAAAAAAGAAAGAGGTTCTATGTTCGGCTGTACATATTTTTTCTAATGCATGTTCGCCGATTTCTTCGTCAATTATGGACCGATTTTTAAAATTCTTTTTTTGTTCGAAATCCTGGAACCAAGTTATGATCTGTAGGAGGAAAGGGGGAAATCGATGGAAAACTCAAATTTCAAAGGCCCCCACAATGTTTTCACATTTTTTTTATGTAAAATAATCGGACTTTTTAAGCACTAACTATATAATATGAGAAGTCGTAGAAATACGATAGGCAACTGTTTATATGGTGTAATAATAGAACTTCAAGTTCACACGTGGAGGTCGCGGGTTCGATTCCTAACAGAGCAACAACTTTTTCTTTTATAGCTTGGTTGG
The DNA here is from genome assembly GCF_030347505.1 of Rhynchophorus ferrugineus. Classification (NCBI taxonomy): domain Eukaryota; kingdom Metazoa; phylum Arthropoda; class Insecta; order Coleoptera; family Curculionidae; genus Rhynchophorus; species Rhynchophorus ferrugineus. The sequence goes on along the minus strand of NW_027472580.1, from coordinate 58,584,604 downwards.
AACATTTATCAAATCATCTAGACTAGGTAGCGGGCCCCAGTGTACTTTTACTTGGGTTATACATTGAAATAGTTAATAAAATAACTGCATAATTTATTGAGTAAATATATCTAACACTAACGGTGCCGAGCCCTCAAAAACAATACAAAAGTAATAATATAATTTTATGTCATAAACACAAAATTAAATTAGGAACAAAACAAATCCAATTTAACATAACTATTTGGGCATGGTACCCACTTCAAACTGATGTTTATTTAGCTACTACAAAGCTTATTACATACATATTTTATTTTAAAACTTTTCTTTTATTTTTTAAAGTCGTTTCAATTTTTTTGTTAAACATATTTTATTATTAAAATGATTCATAAAATTTTTTAATAAAGTGTTAAGGCTACACAGGTCAATTATATTATTTCTAAATTCTGTTCATGTATTCGAGGATTAAATTTTCGCATACGTCGCTTTTGTTTTATTTGTAAATAAATATTTTTACAGAAAAGATATTAATCTATAGTTTCCCACAACATCGACTAAATCCAACAAAATCGAAAGTAGCACAAGAAAAAAAAAGAAATAAAAAAAGAACGAGGATGATATTGTTTACTAACTAGACAAAATCGTAATAATAAGTGCTATCAGGTATCAAAAATTACAAATCTACCTTATAAAAGTTAGAGCTGTCAGCACTAGCTATTGTTTTTTATTTTGATACACACATAGATATATTGATATATTCCATAATTGTAAGTTTTGTTCATTTCTCCATATAAACTTTAACTGTATCTACTATGACACTTCTTTTTGGCCAGCTTTTTCTTTTAACTATTAATATATAGATTTGTAAATTATTTAATTATTTTAATAATATTTGATATGATTTAATTGCTTACATTTTGTTTTATATTTTAGATATATTGCTTCCTACTTATAATTGTCCTTAATAGCTTCAAAACGAATTTAATTCAGAAATAGGAGAAAGTTAAATATAACTTTCTTTGGCTTTCTTTTGATAATGTTATTGAACTTTTTCAATATTTAAAAAATTCAATGCAATTTTCGATTCTGTAGTAGAAGTAGTACTCCATAACCAACAACTGCAAATTTCATATAAATTGTCAATTGTTTCTATGTGACAAGTACACATATGTGCTATTCTAAGTTAACGAGTTACTCGCCTATTAAGAAAAACCGCACGAAATGTTACAATTTTAATCTAAATATATAAAATATTATGTTAAACAACTCATTTATGTATTTGCCAGGTAGCTTGTCAATGTATTAATTTTGTCTTATAAGACATCAGAAGAATTATTACAGGAGAGGGAATACATATCCAGGGTAGATTACTTTATGAACAAGAGAGGGATTTTAATGTTTCTTTATGATAGAAAACGGACTATTTTTAAAAATCAACTTTTGACCCATATTTTTTTGATCTATATATTCAATAAACCTTTAAAATTGGTACTTAATAATGTTACAACATTATTATTCTTTTTTATATTTCCTAATGTGATTTAATGAAAATTAAACATTTCTCACTAAAACCGTTACTAAAACCTTTATGAATTTGCATACAGCGCTATAAAAATACACAGTATTTGGGTAAATTTCGTTTTCCAAGAAACGTCGAAATTTACTCACATTAACATTTTCTTAAAAAACTACGGTATATTATAAAATCGTGAAAATCAAGAAGCGTTTGAGAAACCGAAAATATCTATCGTATTAACCTAGACAAATTGTGTACGTTTTTGGACTGACAGCTTTTAATATTCGATAATGTCAAACAAGATCGGTAGTATTATAGTTGACGCATACAAATTACGAACGATAAACGACATTTTCCGATATAATCGTCCACTCGTCTGGGTCGTAAACCAGGCTGTCGCTTTCAATCCTGCGTGCTATATATGACGGGTTAGCAATTGAAAGTGATGTATGAACGTGCGATATTAAACTAGCCGTTATGGTGTTAGTGATCCCATAGGTTAACGGTTCTGCGGTTTCTTATTAAGCGCTATTGAAAAGTTAATAAAACCGGATTTATTGGAAGTGTTGTCATTCATTATTAGTATAAAACATTTGATATGGGCTTAGATTTCTTTGTAACATGGCACAAAGCAACTCAGACTTGCTTAATTATTAGGTGTTTGTCCGTATTCTGTTTTTTTTTTCTTTTAAAAGAATCACTATATCTGAACAAATAATAACGAGAAGTGTTTATGTCTGATGAGTACGCTGAGTACGGCATAAGTTCCTATTTCAGCTGCAATAGTGTATCATTTACTTATCTTGCAACTTGTGACCGAGCATGATAGTGCTCGAGAATTACTTTGCATTTGTTCAAGTGCAAAAACTTACTTGAAAAATGTCATAGTACATTTTTGGCTCGAAATGACATTCATGTGGTCGGAATTTTCACTACTTTTTGGATCATTGCCAGCGCTTTTGGACATCTAGAATTGGGATTACACATTAGACATTAGAAAAATCTAGAACTGGGATTTCGCCAATAAGTCTGACAATTCATTGTTTCCAAATCTTTTTTGATCCCTCAGGAAGTTCTTTCTTGGCTTTAATAATTGATAGTTAAATGTTCATACAGTGATCATCAAAGTTAAACCTCAAAATGCAACTCAAATATCTTAAAACGAGCAAGAAACCTTGACACTTTAATTGTACTTTGACTTGATTGTAAATACCTGGAATAAATGTTGTATTAATTTTACCAGATTATATAAGTTTTATAGTACAAATACATAAATAAAATTGTATTTCAAATTTCTAAAAATAATCAACTATATTATATGATTTGTATTGCGAAAATAAGGTCAGTACTAGAAAAAAATACTACTAAAAATATTCCACGTGCTCCAAGCTTGCTTCTCAGTTTTTCCACAAATATGTATGTATGTCCGATGAAAAAATAGGCCAGTAAATATTTAGAAACCTTTGTTAATCCCGAAATACTAAAAGCTGAAATTCAAATCTTCTGAATGATTGAATGATTAATATAGACAATGAAAGAACAAAATATTGTGTATTAAGCAATGTGATATTTAGAAAATCTTAAATTAAATAGAAACTGAGGTATGCTTATTTAAAATTATATATATAACTGAATTTGGATATTTAGTATAATGCAATACCTTCTTATTAGATACATTTTCTAATATATCTATTGATCAGTCAATGTGTCTGGCGATGTTTTGATCTTGATGAAAGCTGCAATACACGAGTACAATGTTGATACAATGACGATGTTATCAACGTTTAACAATTTGAAAGATTTATCCTTAAGTTGACAGTTGATTTGTATTCAACTAACATTTTTTTACAATTTTAAATCATTACTGATTTTTGCCTACAATCAAAAACTTCACATCTGTTACAACATACCTACTTCTTTTGATATTCTAGATTGAAGGACGATTAATTTAAAGACGGCTGCTATTGTCAGATTGCAAGACTCGAATAATGTTCTTACTGTTCTCCGTTATTTATCAAATATATTACTCTTAATATTAAAATAAACAAGCGACAGTTTTATAGGACGTGTAAACATAAAAGAACTGTACTTTTCTAGATTAGGCGTATGATACGCCAGTATGGCACAATAAACCAACGATGGTACGCTATTCTACATAATACATATTCACGTGTTATTATTTCCCGACTGAACAGGTACTTTCAGGTTTTATCTCTTTTGGCGTTAGCGTTGAAAATATATTGCTTCATAAAAATTATGATTATTTACTGAAAGACAAACTGACACTTTGCTGGAATTTACAGTTTCAGAACTAAGAAAAATTATTCAGTACGTCAACATTTACATTCGGTAGAGAATAAAATAAAATATAATGTATAAGTTATGGAACGCATAGAGTTGAAAATAAAAGCATTTAACTTGCTTAATTTTAGTGGAAATGAATGGCGACTGCCAACAGTTGTTCGAGCGATACTGTTGATCCAGTCTATATATTATTATATATTACTAGAAATAATTAAATTGTTATTATATGGAAAACAGAATATCGTGAAATAGGTTTTCACGTATTTCATTCCGAATAGAGCCAATATTTAGATGATCTGAATTCGCCACCCGGTTTGCATGTGAGCGGTTTCTCTTTAGTGAATCTAACAATATATTGTTCTTCACTTTTCGAGGAATTTTAGCCACAATTCCCATAATGCTTATATTCAGCGCAGCTGCAATAAGGTAAAAGTATTTCCAATAAAAACCCCAGCAACTTATTATTTAATAATATCAATAACTGCTCTAACGCATTTTACTGGCAAGGCATTATCTCATTCCTATTCGAAGTTGGTGGTTCATATCTACCTCTGTCTTGCGTCGTATAGCCTTTCTTGTATTGATCTCACCCTAGTCCCACAAACCCTTCATGGTAGAGACCACTTTCCTATTCTCATATCCTCTGCTTCGCAAATTTACTGTCCTCCCTCTAAACAATCGTTTAATATCGCTAAAGCCGATTGGCCCTTATATCAATATTCGTTCACCCCGCCTACCGTGGTTCCAGAGGATCCTTCCTTAGACCTAACCAGATTCATAGTTGCAATTAGGCAGGCAGCCTTCCTCTCAATTCCATTACATCGATCTTATCCTACACGTAATCTCGTGGTGGAATGAACATTGCTCCCAAGTGATCAGAGAGAGGAAACGGGAGCTATCACGCTTTAGATCCTCTCCAACATTAGAAAATTTCATTGTCTTCAAGCACAAACGTGTCTTAGCTAGAAGAACCATTACTAACGCCAAATCGTCGTCCTAGTCAACCTTCGCCAAAAGCTTCAACTATAATTCCTCTTCAACATACTTTTGGAACAGGGTTGGAAAACTTAAAAGGTCGCTCCTTCAACTCTATTGCTGGCATGTATTCTGAAGGCACTTGACATTCCAACCCATTTATTGTTCCAAATATCTTAGCTGGGCATTTTGCCCCAGTCTCAAGAAACGAGAGCCATAGTATCTCCCAACACTTTTCTGGTTTTACTGGATCCCCATCTAAGCCTACAACCCTTTCTAATATGGAATCAATAAATCTCTCATTCTCTTACGCATAATTACCCTCTGCCCTCCATCGCCATCGTCCTTCCACTCCCGGACCTGATAACATTCGTTTCCCTCTAATAAAGCTCGAAGCACTCTCCCACCTTCTGAACATTTAAAATGAGATTTTCTTTTAGTCTGATTGTTGAAGTTGGTAGTATGTTCAGAACTAATTCATTAGGAATTGACTACGACTATTTAGTATCCCACATCCACCTTAATATCGTCATCTATTACTACCTGATTAGGATATTTGTATTTTCCGTTTCTGCAAGACCCCACGTGGACACTCAGTCCAGTCCAGCTAAACCAGTAAATTACGGTTCCTAAAAATACTAATAATAATAAAAATAATGCCAGATTGATAACACCGGTGGTCGAGGCGACATTTAAAGCACAAGTTAATCCACAGAGCAAGCCAGATAAGAAAAAGGAAACTATAAAATATAACAAAAAATATTGTTTTGTTTTATATAAATAAGTTCTACATGTTTAATAAATATTAAAGTCATCCTATGCAACATTATAGAATTTATTAACTATAGAAATATTTACATATCAAATAGGAAATATACCGGTAAAGAAAAAAAACCTAGATATTTCAATATAAAATCTATGTATTATGAGGACAACTATGAGCTGTTAACCAGTTTTATATCATCTAACCATCTATAGTATGTAATATTGCAAAAATCAGTGTTTATTTATAGAAAGACAAGTTTTAGGCTCGATAAAATTAAATAATATCAGTGTTACTATGGTTCACGCATACAAATTACGTTTTATACACGTCATTTTCTTATGCGTTTGCATTTATCGAAGTAGCTCGTAAACGGCGATACTGCTTTCCGATCCAATCCGTCTTCGCAATTAAAAGCAAGTTAAATGTTCTCCGTTCGATTCTTCTTTGGCGTGTCCGTAATCCCATTAGGTGATGGATTTAGAATATCATTATAAAGTAACGAACATCGTTTGCACGTAATCCTATTAACGACCCATGATTCTTGAAAATATATTTTTTGTACTCATTCGAACATTGCACAAGGGTACCTGGCTGTTTATTTTCATTTCATTTTATCTTGATTTGGTTGAAGTGTGCTTATCTCTCGTTTTTCCCTTTCTTTAATGAAGTTATTACAACATCTCATGTATTTATACTATAATTATCGTAGGAAATACTTATTGCCTTTTTTGAAAATTGTTGAACCACTAAAACTAGCAAAAAAAGTGAAGCTAATGTGGGTAAATATATAAAGACTTTTTGTAAATTAATGATTTGCATAAAACCATTTTATTCTAAAATTGTCCACATCTACTTCTTCACAAAATCAAAATTCGAAAGACCGACAAGCGACTAGAGGTTTTCTAATGCCTTCGTAAAAATAGAGGAAGTGCCACGAAAGTGACTCTCTAGCAAATATTGTTGTTCTATTTAAACAATTCGACGTTAATTTCATGAAATATTGTGGCTAATAGTTTAGTTCTAAGTGAATCGTCGATTTTTTCATTTGGATCGTTGGTCTCTGGGTTAGAAATATCTAGTTTTAAACCAGTAATTGCTTATTTTTATCGACGCAAAATTTTTATAAATCTTTTATTAATTTAATTAATTTTAAAAGATTTATAACAGACGGTGTTACTGTGTATTAAGTCGCACTGGGTATATTTGTAACCAACTTCATGTTGAAACTTTACTACACATTACTTTTCAGTATGTATCGTTTCGTCAGAGTGTGAACAAAAAATATTTTCACTCAGTTGAAAATGTGTGAATTTGTACCAAGTAAGGCGCACTTGCGGGAAGTTTTACTTTTTACTCCATTTTGCCATACTCCATCGATTTTAACATGCCGATTATCGATCGAAATACCGATTTGAGCGTTTTAAATATGGTCATTTTGACACCGAAGACAGAGTGTTGTTGGGAGTAAAACCAGGAACCATTTTCAGTTGCCTGAAGAACATTTTGTGTCATACGAATTGAAAGCCAAGAGACATTGAAAGGCGCTTGATCATATGTGTAATGCTACTTTAGCGGCAAAATCGATTTTTGCAAAGAATTTTTGGGATCACTTCATTCAACCTGACCGACAAAGCCGAATATCCACGGTTCCAAGCTAGTGCTTTGTTTATAGTGAGATCAGCTTGGTGTGGTATGCTTTTATTAGGCCAGAGTTTATTCAGTAATTAGGCCACTTTCAATAGGCTTAGAATATGTTAATTTTGTAAATACACAGGCAAAAAAATCAACAAACGATGTTTTGTTAGTTAATTCGTCACCTTCATAAACAAAAAAACTAAATTTCAACAAAATCATTCATTACAAAATTAAGGCATAATGATAAATCTTTTATACCATTATTGTTTCATTGTATTCGTTGATCAAGGGTCATACAAAATTGCAATACTTTCAAATTTAATTAACCTCCAGAACTACAGATTATGTAATTGCTGAAAGAAAACAGGTTGAAACTAAATAATTAAAAGTATATTTGAAATAAAAAATAACACAAGTCAAATATATAGAATTGAATTGCTCACCCTGGTTGGTCAATCACTGAAGTCGAATTAAGGATATTAGGTAGACATATTTGATCTCGTGGCAAAATTGGATAAAAAAGAATCAAGTTTCTTTAGGTTCCACAAGAATTAAAACTGAAAAACATAATGAATGCATGCGTGGAAACATATCAGTCAACATATCTAAAAAAGATTGAGGCTGAAAACGGAAAAACTTCACAAAGAATTGTAAAGCTCACATTGGTACCAAGGAAGTTGACGCCAAATGTCGAATCTAGCCAAATCATAATTGGATTATCTGTTGATAAGCAATACGATTGATTTAATGGTTGATAACTGATTGATTAGAAAGACGTTGTCCACTAAAACAGCATTAGGATTTTGTTGCATTAGGTTTTGATACATTCACCGTATAGCCTGAACCTTACATCATCCGACTGCCATTCATTCCGGTATAGTCCAGATAAAAGCTATATCCTACAATGAGGGAGTTATAGTTTTACTAAAAAAATGGCAAAATACATTAAATTGGCAAATACATTTTCTGAATAAATTCACCGATTTTCTTGTACCACCATAAACATATTACTTTATATATTTGTTTAGCTGTTATCATCTTGAGTTTGGATATTTCCAAATCAAGGCAGCAATGTTTTCTGAGATACTAGACGCTCAGTAGGTGCCCAACATATCTTGATATGAGATTGAGGTGCTAGTTTTGTATATATTTGTCATGATTGCATTTTATTAATTTTATCAAAACATTAAAATTTAGTTTTTTTCATCAAAAATCATCGAATTTTAAATTTCACCAATTCACATGGAATTCACTTTAATATATAGCATGGAATAAATGGTTAAATAATGTTGAATATATTGTACCACACAAAATCCCATACTTACTTTTTCTTGTACTTAAAACAAGTATAAATTATCATTCAATATTGTATAGTAGAAATTATCTGAAGAAAAAAGGTCAAATATATCCCTTTACAAGAACGACACCACTAAAAAAATTACGCAAACATCTATGAAATACAGTAAAATGAATATTACGTCTTCTAGTTAATTATTATCACGACTCTTCTGAATCTAAAAAGTCTCGTAAATTATCAAAACAGAGATATCTCAGGGAAAAGCATCTGAAATTAATTTAATTAATAAAGACCGGCGCAGGTTTGTTATCTCGAGTCTAAATCTAAGTATAGTACTATTTTCGGACATTTATTTTCTTTATCTCTGCTATTGCAACTTCTGGGTCATAAAACGTTATTAATTATTATGTCGGTTATTTGTCTACTTATTTGCTTTTCTTTGGTAGCAGATGCTAAGAAATTTCTTGTTCCTTTAAAAATTATATAGATATTTTAGATGATTTTTAGTAACATAGCGAAACAAAATTAGGACGATGTACATATTTATGTGTATATTTAAACCGAAGATAATAAAATAAATTTGGATTATTTGGGCTATTTTTGTATTCACTATATGATGATATGTTCACTATAGAAAAATATTCCATTGTAGGTCAAGTTAACTTGATTTATTGGTGCAAGAGCGAGAAATTAAACAGATACTAAACAAAAAAATTATTGAGATATTTGATTCTATATGTGGTGTCTGCAGATTGGACGGCTAATGGTTAGTAGGCAAGACTTTGAAAAAAACAATGTTATGTCTGTTTTCCAATGTGTGTACTATTTCTTAAAAATATATTATTTCAACAGAAAATACAGGTTTTCATGAAAAAATTTGATTTGATGGTAATATAATTGATAACAATAATAATTAAGGTGATTTGATCGTATGTGATAATTATTATATTGTATATTCGTGTATTTTTTGTTTTTCGCATATATTCAAATAAATTCTAATGTTGGGTAGGATTTAGGATTATAATAATGCTTTAATGCTTTTGTAAAAAAATTTATAAAAGTTGTGTAAATTATAAATATTTGAATTGTAATTATTGAATGATAATTTGAATTTGATTTTATTCTAAAACAGTCTGGTTAATATTAATCTATTAATACCAATAAAGTAAAAATCATTTTAGGGACACTTTTTAAAAAATATACAAAATACTTATATAATACAAAATATTTCAGATGTGCTGTATAGACTAAATCTATTTTTTTAATATATTTGGCGTGTTTACTTTCCTTGTTTGTTTTGTATGATAAAAAAGTAGAATTATAGGAAAGTGTTAAAACGTAGTTATTTTTTTATCTCAATTGTTGGGAATGTTAAGATATATTTGGACTTTTCTGATTATTATTACACATGAAACATACACGTGAACACCTATATTTTTATCTAAAATAAGTCAATGTAAATATACTTAAGACTTAAAACACAATTTCACAAGTATCATAACGTAATTTTCTTGAATTTTGTAATCTAGCGATGTTAAAATATAAACATGTATCGTTATCTGTAAAATGGAATTATTATTCCACAAGTAAGTTATATATACACACTTGAGTATAAAATGTCAAAAAATCAACAAGACACATAAAAATAGCTTTTAAACTAGATGTAAATATTTATCGCACTAATATATAAACTACTGATACAGATTTATTTGAGTAATTGTATTTTGTTATTATTTTGACTCATACTTTAATAAAAACAAATATATCTGTTCTCTAATCGAAATTCAATTCATCAATCAATCAATATGCAATACCACCCGCATTCCCTACTCATCAACATTATCAATACAGGAAAGAAGAAGTTTATCTCTAGTTTATAAGTTATTATAGTCTTTATTTCTTTCTATTTTTTTTTTCAAACTTTCAATCTTCCCACCTTTCTAGCGAATTGACGATACTTTGTAGAAAGAACCATGTTGGTATGTAGGTAGCATTCGGTAGACATCTGGAGAAACCGGTTTTTTATTATGGTTGTAACAGATTGTAATGCGCTACAATTCTCTTACCATATACGCAGCAAATTTTTATGGTCATAAATATTTCGGTTCGGAGTTGTTCTGTATAGTTTTTCTGGACTGAGCCATGATATTTTGCAAAAATACAACTTTAAACGTCCTTTTATTAGCTTCTATATATAATGGATAACTCAGTAATACTAAATAGAATGTAATTTTGTATAGAGTAATATTAAAACTAGTGTTGGGAACTTTCGACTGAAAACAGTCAAAAGAGTCCATAGTCGGAAAACAGTAGACACAGTGGATATTCAAAAAAACTAGCAACTGAAAATTGTAATTACTATTTTCAAAACAAAAACTAGAAACTGAAAATAGTAATTACTATTTGCAGTCAAATGCATGGATCGACTGTTTTTTTTTCAATACGTGATGTTGGACGAAGATGTCCGAACACTTTCCTGTATAAATTGTGAGGAAGGAAAGGACGGAGACAATTGCTTGGGTTAGTAAATTTTATATGTGGTTATATTTGCCAACGGTAGTATAAGCGAGACGGAGATGTACAAATTCCTTCACGAACTAACTTTAAAAAAGAGAAGGAAAAAATAATTACTGAACACTATTATAATTATTATACATGACATGCAATTTATAATTTAATTTTAAACTAAGTGGAATTAGTTTTATATTTGAATGTTCTGTGGATCTGTAAAAATGAACGGAATTTTTCTATGGAATTTAGTAATACTCCACAAATGTTATATTGTATTTTAATGTTTAATTGCTATTTTAAAATAATATACTCTAATAAATATAGACTATACATTAGAACTCAAACAAAACCTAAAAACTAAAGATGTATAATAACCATAAATACTATATACAAATTAAATATATATCTAATCATAGAAAAAAAATTAATCCATGACACAATTAAAAATGATCCGACTGAGATGATATAAATGCTTTCTTTATTATTGAACGGAAATATTTTTTAACAAAAATCGAGAGAGTAATCGAAATATTACCTGTTATTGCCATAAAAACAATCAAAATATTTTACTATTTATCATTCCCAATTTTAATCTTTTTGCCCTATTACATTAACAATCTTAAAAAATTTCGTACCAAAATGCTATAATATTAATATACTTAATAATTAATATATATATATATATATATATATATATATATATATATATATATATATATATAATACTATAGTTATTTAGAAGCAAACTACCAAAAAAATCACAAAATTACATATATTACATATAAATCTATGTAAGCATAAATTGGGTATACTTTTGTCAAAGTCGTGGCTAGGACGACAGTCGAATGAATCAAGTAGGACCAAACATAGTAACTAAAAGTACGACTACGACAGTCGATAGTAAATATTAACAAAATCAGTCGGACCGAAAATAGCGGCTGAAAACAGTCGACTGACACAGTCACTGGTAAAAAGTAGTAAAACCAGTCGAACCAAAAATAGTGACTGAAACAGTCGATATTAAAAAGTAGACAATTACTAAACAATCGATAGTCAGTTTTAGTCGATAGTTCCCAATACTAATTAAAAACATGGAATTTAACAGTTTACTTACGTTGTTCAACAGTTGCTTACGTTATTACTTTGCTTTTTCATGAATAGATATAGTTGATGTGTATTATTGTTAATAGTTCATCGGTAAGAGTATAGAATTCGATAAGGAACAACCATCCAGTCCAGGGCTTACCAGGTCTCCATTTCGACCGTAAATTCCAGTGATTATCCCAAATCCAATCTGCAAAGGCATGTATGGTAAGCTATTTCCGCTACTCCGCAGTAATAGCAAACTCTACATCCCCCTGAAGGCGATCCTGTATAAAGTAGTGGTTCGATCAGTGTGCCTATATGAAGCCAAAGTCACTTGTCCAACTCAATTCTGTTTCTAACAGCGAAAGTCCGTGCGCTATTCTCTTTAGATTCTCCTTTAGCACCTTGCACCCGATGATGAACCCGCATCCCAAAGCTTTTCTCATTCATCAAACTCACGTAGGTATTTCAAATACAATTCCAGTAGTAACCTAGGGCCACGTAAGTCTTTCTTGCCTCGAAAATCTACTAACATCAGCCAAGAACTATTTGATTCTAGCTAGCGGCTTTATCAAAAGAGAAAAACTCATATCAGTCACAATAATAACAAAAATGAAAGGGATCAGATATCTTCGATCTTCTGATGTTGGAGCTCCCGTTAATCAGTATGTTTAGTCGAAATAAACTCTAATTCATGAAACGCTATATAAAATATAGCAAAAAATAAGCACACATTTCAATATATTAAATAATTAAGCACCCAAAGTTAAATAAACAGGAAGCTTCAATAAAATATCAACATTTTCTAGTATCATTAAAAATAAATAACTGACTATTAGTAATTCAATAAATTAAAAATAAAATAAAATACAAGATTATAACAAAACGGTTAAAACGAGCAACTGCTTCCGAAACAATCTAAATCATTCAATTATGCAATTTAGATAGGAATCCTCGAATCGGGATTAAACAGGAAAAAGAAAAAACCTAAAACTAAAGAAAAAAGGTTGCCTTTTAATGATTCTAAAACTACCTGGCTTTTTTCAAACCGGTCGATTAAACTTAATATGCGGTTTGAACAGAACACGCCCTGTCCGATCTAATCATTATTGTTTCATTATAACTGTTTAAAGTGTTACTTAAACGTTTAGACTTGTTATTTTCGTGTGACAAGAAAAAAGGTACATTAAAAAAATACTCGCCACTGTATCAGCTATTTAATACTCTGAACGAAGCTTATAAATCGTGCTTCCTCTAATGGTTTGCTTTATTTTAGTTTAATTTATAAATAAACCCTGTTGGGAATTTATTTTAGAATAGTTTTTGAAGCGTTATTTTGTTTTTTTTTGTATATTGAGGTATTTTTAAGCAATTTGTTCAAGATAAATAATCTATCTAATTTCTCTAAATCTGATTGTCAAAGCTTAGAAAAATATAAAAGAAGCAACAATAAACAGGACATATACAAGAGCCAGTATATATGCGACTCCTATAGCTGAATACTTCAAGAATACTTGGAAACTCGAAGACCAACTGTAGCAATTGAAATTGATTATGGACAGCAGTAAGAAATCTCTAAAAAGCAAATGATATTAATTGAGCTAAAAGCATGAAGAAAAAAACAACCAACTTAATAGACGGACCTCATAGAAAATGTATCCCAAAGGACAAATAATTTAGACCAGTAATAATGAAGAAAATAAATTGTAAAGAGCACGTGATGAATAATTCTAAATAATAACTGGACAAATTATACAAGAGATATCAGAAAGGCATATAAAATAAATAATATTTGTATTTAATGCAACATTAAGAACGAATTAATATTATTTGGAAAGCGACTGAGATCATTATGCTTCCTATCCTTCTTGAAGAAGGAACCCATTCTCTACCAGCCTATAAGTTTACTGCCTATGATTCGCAAAGTACGTCAAGTTGCAACAACTAAAAATAGAAATAACATTATTTCAGAATATTATTTGTTTCGTAATAAGAGATTAAGAAAAGAAAACTACTAACTTAATTGATGGCTCTAAAAATCACCTGGAAAATAATACTAAATAGGACAGGAGAAATTCTACAAGAAATATCAGAAAGGCATACAAAATTAATAACTTTTATATTTAACACAATATTACGATGGGATTACTATCTACCAAGATTATTATGATTTCCAATGCCGAAAAAACCAGGGGACGTCTCTTCCAATGGGCCTAGAAGTTTAATTACCTATCATTTGCGAAGTGCATCAAGAATTAAAAATAGAAACCAAATTATTTCAGAACATCAATTTGGATTTCATAATAGACATGGAACTGCAGATACATATATTGGTAAATCAAATAAGTAAAGTACTTGCCACTGTATATCTCAGCCTCTTGATAAAGTATAACATGGCTGCATGTTAAATTAAAGGTCCTCATATACACTTTAATCCCCAGAAATCTGATTTACAGACTGATAATTTACTACAAAACAAGATGATGAACACACTGAACTACATCCAATATATTCAGGAGTAGAGTTGCCGAATATATATCGATATGTAGGAATGTTCGTCTGGTCGGTCGGTATGTGTGGCTGTCGATGCGATTGTTTGTCCGAACACTCACTACAATTTTTGTGGAAGGAATTCGCATGGGAATAGAAAACACTGGTTGAATAAAAACTTGTTTATTTCGATGTTAATTGATACATGTGTTCAATGGGAGAATGGACTATATATAAGGTTATGTAAAGGAAGTACGGTAGCGCTGTGGAAGTGGTACTGTTACAAGGGGGTAGAGGAAAGGGAAAAGGGACGTCGTCGTGGTGGTCTTTTTTAGCCGTGACCTATAGGGTTGTAGCGGTCGCTACATCACTCCCCTGCTAGTGGAGTTGCCGTGGAACGTACCTCCATGTGGTGCATGTTCCTGAGCACACCCGCAATCATACAATCAATGGCAGCATCAGGACGTAGTTTATTTTGGAGTTTTTCGATTTGTTTTAGGGTACCTATAAATGTAGTGCCTTACGTGTCCCGTTTCGTGATGCAAGGGTGTTCATGTGTTGATCTTATCCATTATGGGCTTCAGTGGTCTTCGACCATCACGCTAGTCTCGTGGGATAACGTCGACCATGTGATGGTGATGGGTGCCTTGCGCTGTCACTCCATCAACGTGTCGAGTGAGTCGTGTTGAGTTGGTTTATCCGTTAAACACTTCGATCACGTCGGGGTCACCAATAGTAGGAATGTTCGTCTTATCGGTCGGAATGTGTGGCTGTGACAACGACGTCGTTTATCGAAACACTCACTAATATTTTTATGAAAGGAATTTGTTAATTGGTACATGTAGTCGACGGGAGAATGGACGGGATATTAGGTTAGGTAAAGGAAGTACGGAAGCGTTATGGAAGTGGTACTGTTACAATGGGTAGGAGAAAGAGAAAAGACACGTCGTCGTGGTGGTCTTTTTAGCCGGGAACCGCATGATACAAATCCACCAGCGTTGCCAAACTTTGAACTTGTTGATGTAGTTGAATACGTGATGGCTTAAAGGGCTGTAGCGGTCGCTTCAGATATATCGATATTAAAAATATATTTTGTAATAAACCTGTAAAATTAAGTTTTTGGTATTAAAATTTTAATGAACTTTTCTCAGCTAAAAGTGCATTATGGTAGTGAATTGCGTATACTGAAATATTTACTACAATCCGACCTGATTAATGGAGATATATATAGATATTAGTATAAGATTATTTTTATTGAAGTGAATACATGTCATATTGAGGAGAACTTCTCATGTCAGGTGAAAGATAATTTTCTAGGGCATGTTAGCAATGTAAAGTTGAGTGCACGTTACCCTAGATCAGTATGATTTGTCTGCATCCTTATCCAATCTTCCGATCAATTTTTTTTTTGAGAACCACTTAATATCCTACCTGGTACACATGTTCCAACTTTTTAAGTTCTTACTATTTGCTGCTAAAATATTAAGAACTGTGTAGGTAATTTGTAGTAGGCACTTGTTGCGTTTGCGTTTAGTCTTCATCAAGCATATCATACTATTTCGCGTCTGTAAAGTTTCCAAGTTCTGTAAATCGTTTTATAGCGACCGCTATGACCCTTTAGGCCACTACGCATTCACCTACAGCAAGTTCAAAGGTTGGTAACGCTGGCGGATTGGTACCATGTGGTTCCCGGCTACAAAAGACCACTACGACGACGTCTCGCTCTCTTTTCTTTTCTCTACCCCTCTTGTAACACTACCACCTCCACAGCGCTACCATACTTCCTTTACCTAACCTAAAATCCTATCCATTCTCCCGTCGACCACATGTATCATTCAATATCGAAATAAACAAGTTTTATTCAACCAGTGAGTGTTCGGACAATCAATCGTACCGACAGCCACACATTCCGGCGGACCAGACGAACATTCCTACAGTTTGTTATTCGAATAGGTTATGTAACATAATATTCACTTATTCGTAGGTGTTCTTAATCTAATCTCCGATCCTTTAAAAAACACCAATTTCACTATATTTGGTAATCTAAATATCTAAACATTAGGAATATAATGGGTCAAAATTAAGTCATTCACCTAATATGTTTCATTTCACAACGTTTGTTGAAAGATTTAGACACAGCATTCATCATTCTCATTATCTCAGCGGCTATAGAGTTTTCTGATTGCTAACCCCTCCCCCCATGATGAAGACTGTATATTCCTTAACATTCAACGATAAGTATAATATTAATTATACTAGTATCATAGTAATGCATTATTCAGATCGAAACTTGATCTTGGTTTAAATGGATTTCTATGAATTCAATTTCAACTTTTACTTACATACACATATTTAATTTATTGAACATTTGAACATTTTAAAATATGAGAAATCGTAGAATAAAGAAAGGAGATTGCATAAAATTGCTCTTTCATTTTGAAAGTTGGTTAACATAATTATTCATTCAAAAATAACGCATCAAGACCCATTTTGACATAAATGTTTAGCATCTACGGTCACTATTTATATTTCAAGATAGGAAAAAGACAAATAGTTAAGCTGCGAATATATTTTTATTGTTTCTCAAAGTACTCGCCACGATGATCACTTTTGCATACGTTTAAACCAATTTTCAAAGCATTTATTCCAGTTCGAATAGGGTGTATTCAAAATATGATTTTTGAACGTTTCAATAGCTTCTTAGGGCGATGAAAATCGTTGACCACGCAGTTTATTCTTCATGGATGGGATCAAAAACAAGTCATTAGGTGCCAAATCAGGGCTGTACGGCGGTTGACCCATGAATTCGATGTTTTGAGTACTCAAATAGTCTCTTGTTTGAGCCAATGTGTGAGAGCTCGCATTGTCATGATGAAGAACAATCCGGCGTCTCGTGTTTGTTTTCCTTATTTCACCGAGGGCTTCTGGCAAACAAATGTTTGTGTACCAATTAGAATTTACTGTTCTACGATCCTCTAGAGGCACTGTTGCAATATAACCAGTTTTTCTGAAGAAACAGGCCACTATTTTTTTAAAAGTTTTTCATGCGCAAACAATTTTTGTTGGATTTGATTCATCTTGGAACACCCATACAGTCGACTGTTGCTTACTTTCGGGCTCATACGAATATATCCATGATTTGTCACCTGTGAGGATTTTATAAACATCTTTCGAAGCATCTCAATTGAATTTCTTAAGCATTTCTTTGCACCAATCGACACAAGCCTTTTTTTGAGCGATTGTCAAATTTTGTGGGATCCAACACGAACATAACTTTTGCACAGCTCACAATGGGTGACGATCTTGCTTAGTCATTTCGCACACACACAGCATCGATGTTTTCTGGCACAACAGCTGATTTTGGACGACCTTCACGAAACTCGTTTGACAGCGAACTAGGACCACGATTGAATTCACTAAACCAGCGATACACGGTGGTTTTTAATGGAGCTTCATCGCCAAAAGTCAAATTAAGTTGATTGATGAACCCTTGCTGTGATAATCCACGTCGAAAATCGTAAAAAATCATAGCACGAAAATGTTCACTATTCAGTTCCATTTTTTTGGCGAGACGAAATTTTCAAGTAAATATAAAATAAACAAATAGCGTCCGTGCGACAAAATGTTCTGAGTGCGTATATCGTCAAAAATGTCAAACTTTACGATGGAACCGTCAGATGGACTGACATAACCACAGTGTTGCCAATTCCTGAAATAAAAATAGTGACCCTCGTACTTGGCCTTGTTGTTATGTTACAAATAACCCACAGAAGAAACTTTACGACTCTGTAACCTACCAGATTGCAAATGATTATTATCAATCTGGGAATATAAATTTTATAATATCGTTAAAATCACGTTTTTTTGTTCAGTAAGCCCCGGATTAAATGGTAAAGGTTCTTTCATGTCAATTTCGATGTCATCGACGTGTGTGGTAACATTTCATAAATATTCTGCTCCAATTTTATTGTATATTCAGATGGTAGTGTGTGGTCTGATGTTATCAGTTTCTTTTTTGTTTTTATATTTAATATAAAAAAGATGGCTAGTTGGAAATGTTTTGCTTTGTTGGAAAAATTTGCTAGTCGTGGATAAAAACTGCTATATGATATTGTTTTATGAAAATATGCGTGGTTTTCTAAGT
Organism: Rhynchophorus ferrugineus; assembly: GCF_030347505.1. NCBI lineage: Eukaryota > Metazoa > Arthropoda > Insecta > Coleoptera > Curculionidae > Rhynchophorus > Rhynchophorus ferrugineus. The sequence goes on along the minus strand of NW_027472580.1, from coordinate 58,565,901 downwards.
AAATTTCTAATTACAATATCACATTACATATGTACTATATTTATAAGTACAAAAAATAATGGAAGATGTGAAAGGTTAACGTTTTAAGTTTAATAATATTTTATAACATCTGTTAAATTCTGGGAAGGTCAGTAATTAAAACGACGAAACTATCCTTCTACTAATATGATATTCTAAAATATAATTTTAATAAAATAACAACGATTATTTCAATATATCTATCACTTTTAATTAGAGAACTTGTCTGGTAGCCAACAAAAAAAACCAGATACTATTCAGACAATATAATATCTTAATCTTACTGAAGAAATCCTATTTTAATGAGATAAGAACAATTAATGCGAAGTAAGTTTCCGAGCAAAAACTACTTAAAGAATATCTACCAAGTATTTAATTCTGGATTATGTTGAATAACACCATATTCTTGATCAAACCGCCGGCATATTTATTAATTATATGGTGACGTCCACTTTGAACAAGTTGATAGAAAATGGAACAGAGAAAAAACTACCATTTCAAGACCAGAACCAGTTGTGTCGATTGCCTGTCGAACAAACCATATATTTTCAGATGAAATTATCTTTAAAAACTTAATTACAAGGTAAACTAATTATTGACCTACAAAAAACCAGCTTCTGTACGCATAGAGTTTTTTTATTCAATTTATTATTCCCTGGTATTTGTATAAAAGTTGTTTCAGAGATATTCTTCTTTTTTAAGCATCAATTTTATTGTTTTATGCGCGTATTATGATCTCTTGGTGACAGTGTGAAATGAATGTACTAAAAATATAAACAACTACAGGCTTTTGATATTTTTTCACATAACAATTTTCAATTTTTAATTCAATTTATTATTTTGTGGTATTTGTATAAAAGTTGTTTCAGAGATATTTTTCTTTTTTAAGCATCATTTTATTGTTTTTTGCGCGTATTGTGATCTCTTGGTGATAGTGTGAAATGAATGTAATAAAAATATAAACAACTACATGGTTTTGATACTTCTTCACATAACAATTTTCAATTTTCAATTCAATTTATTATTTTGTGGTATTTGTATAAAAGTTGTTTCAGAGATATTTTTCTTTTTTAAGCATCATTTTATTGTTTTTTTGCGCGTATTGTGATCTCTTGGTGATCGTGTGAAATGAATGTTATAAAAATATAAACAACTACATGGTTTTGATACTTCTTCACATAACAATTTTCAATTTTCAATTCAATTTATTATTTCGTGGTATTTGTATAAAAGTTGTTTCAGAGATATTCTTCTTTTTTAAGCATCATTTTATTGTTTTATGCGCGTATTGTGATCTCTTGGTGACAGTGTGAAATGAATGTACTAAAAATATAAACAACTACATGGTTTTGATACTTCTTCACATAACAATTTTCAATTTTCAATTCAATTTATTATTTTGTGGTATTTGTATAAAAGTAGTTTCAGAGATATTTTTCTTTTTTAAGCATCATTTTATTGTTTTTTGCGCGTATTGTGATCTCTTGGTGATCGTGTGAAATGAATGTAATAAAAATATAAGCGTTTACATGGTTTTGATATTTCTTCACATAACAATTTTCAATTTTCAATTCAGTTTATTATTCCGTGGTATTTGTATAAAAGTTGTCTCACAGATATTCTGCTTTTTTAAGCATCATTTTATTGTTTTATGCCCATATTGTGATCTCTTGGTGACAGTGTGAAATGAATGTACTAAAAATATAAACAACTACATGGTTTTAATATTTTTTCACATAACAATTTTCAATTTTCAATTCAATTTATTATTTTGTGGTATTTGTATAAAAGTTGTTTCAGAGATATTCTTCTTTTTTAAGGATAATTTTATTGTTTTTTGCGCGTATTGTGATCTCTTCGTGACAGTGTGAAATGAATGTACTAAAAATATAAACAACTACATGGTTTTGATATTTTTTCACATAACAATTTTCAATTCAATTTATTATTTCGTGGTATTTGTATAAAAGTTGTTTCAGAGATATTTTTCTTTTCTAAGCATCATTTTATTGTTTCATATGCGTATGGTGATCTCTTGGTGACAGTGTGAAATGAATGTACTAAAAATATAAACAACTACATGCTTTTGATATTTTTTCACATAACAATTTTCAATTTTCAATTCAATTTATTATTTCTTGGTATTTATGAAATGAATGTACTAAAAATATAAACAACTACATGGTTTTGATACTTCTTCACATAATAATTTTCAATTTTCAATTCAATTTATTATTTTGTGGTATTTGTATAAAAGTTGTTTCAGAGATATTTTTCTTTTTTAAGCATCATTTTATTGTTTTATGCGCGTATTGTGATCTCTTGGTGATTGTGTGAAATGAATGTAATAAAAATATAAGCGTTTACATGGTTTTGATATTTCTTCACATAACAATTTTCAATTTTCAATTTAGTTTATTATTCCGTGGTATTTGTATAAAAGTTGTCTCACAGATATTCTGCTTTTTTAAGCATCATTTTATTGTTTTATGCGCGTATTGTGATCTCTTGGTGATAGTGTGAAATGAATGTAATGAAAATATAAACAACTACATGGTTTTGATAATTCTTCACATAACAATTTTCAATTTTCTCGACACAGCTACTAATCTTTGATGTTTTTTTTTAAAATTTTGAAATCGTATGTCTCACATATTATAATTAGTTATTAGCTACAGCTATGTAGCGATATTTCCTTCATTTTGTTATTAAAGTTTAGATCTAAGATATGAGACCTAAACTTAATTAGTGTTTCTTGAACGTACTCCCTTTGGCGCACATGGACATGGAGCATAGTTATAAAACACTGCACAGTTTTCATAGATAATTTAACTATAGTCTATTCAAAGCGACCGTAAACTCACGTCATCAAAATGTACAATGTATTACCTATTACACTTTGTAAATTGATTTTAATATCATAGAAAATTTTTCTTCTCATTTTATTCTACTTATAAATAGATACAATGCTTTCTGATAGCTCGACATGTAACTGAATCAGTCTGCACAAGTCGTTCGGTTGTCAAATATCTGCAAAATTCCTCAATACATTACTGATAATAAGAAGTTATAAACCGGCAAAGGTTGTTTTGGTGCTTTGCTTGTTTTGATACATTTCAAATCGCTTAATATGTTCGATTACTCTTGTTGAAAATGCTGTGGCCAAATAAATAGTCACAAACAGATTACCGTTATAATCAGTAACTTCGACGAGGAGCGAGGTAATGAGGTCCCTTTCTTATAAATAAAATCCATTAGAGAGGTAAGTATTGATACTATTGAATATCAAGCTGCTGGGGTTTCTATTGGAAATATTTTTATACCATTGCAGCCACACGGAGTATATATTAGTTCAAAGGGTTTGTGTCCCTTCACCTTCTTGTTAAGTCTGCCGTTTAAACATTTATGGTGATGCTGATGCCTGAGACACCGAATGAAACTGATACTGCAAGTGCTTTCCGACATCAGTTTTTAAGGTAATTTATATTTGGCTCGGTTAATGGAGCTAAAACGCAATAAAACACTTATGTTATGTGGTGTGACCGTTATTTATTGAAGTTATATAAAAAAGTGGAAAATGCAAATATATAAAACGGATGGCAGCGGTGTTACCTGGAGACGAGGCTTGGGCAGCCGTTGGTGGCACGTGTCAACTGAACGATAGTCAGACACTGAATAAATCAAAATGCCCTTCAATAATCCCCAGATTCACGTCTCGGTGTTGCCAGATATTCGTTATCGTATAATAGTTGGCACTGCTGGCACCCCGCCCTGGGATCTCGGATTATATTTCTGGGTATTTTTTAGACCGTTATTCCACGAAGTAAAATTCGACCTGTCTCAAGGTCGCTACAAGTTGAATATATTAAACGGCCTATTGTTGCAACAAAAACCAGCAACAAGGAGTTATAAATGCAATCATCCTTTTGCATGACAATACTCGACCACACATTGCAAGTTTTGAAGTGTGAAGCCATATATTGTTGCTCAAATGGGAAGTTCCGCCATATCTGGCGTACTCATTAGACATACACCTCCTGATTACCACTTGTTATAATAGTAAAGCAGAAATGCTAAAAATTTACGATAATGTTTCGACGGTTAGATTGCTGCCAAAGCAACTTTCTTGTCTCGACACAGTATAGCCATGTTGCTAGAAAAGATTGGAAAGAGTTGTAGTGGTTCATCTAGTTTACAGTATCACAATTTCGATACGCGTTTAAGTGAATCATTTTGCGATGTTTGTAGAGATGATGGTGATGTTACCATCTGTGGCAATGATCAGGCGTCCGCTGGCTATTTCAATAACAATTATGTCTTAACTTTTCCAGTCTCAACGAAATGTTGTCATTTTTTTTAGGTTAATGCTCTATTTTAGTTGATTCTAACAATAACATTACCAGTAAAATATGATTACCTTTAATATCTGATGAGTATTACCAGAAATCACATTTTCAATACTAAAAATTCAATAACAGGATGTTGTTACTTGCTGGCGGAGCACTAAAACTATTTTCTGTATCTCCTGAATGAATGCAACTTTAATCACTAATAAATAAATTTCACTAATATCTAAAGTTTTGTTATTTTAGATTAGCTGGTTTTGCGCATGAACGTTTTACCAGCATTAATTGACACTTTTGTCAGAGGTTGAAGTATGATTATGTTCTTAAAGTGATTGCAAGGCAAAACTGTTTTCGTTTTACTGGTATTTTAGAAGGTTTCTGGTTGTAGTCGTAGAAGCTCAATTAATCAAGAAAACTATCCATTTTCCACATTGTAATTTTAGGTATTTTTTAAAACCTGAAGCATTGCTTTTAATGTCTCATGATTTTAATGGCGTCTTTAATAGATCAGTAGCATAGGTGTGAGATGTTTTTGTACTATATTATTACAACATAAATAAATTTGTTTGAGAACCGACATGATTTTCTTGTTGTTTCCTTTAATCATTAAACTGGATCCATTCAGTTTATTAAATAACTACAGAATTTTGATTTGGAGTAAGAATTTTGAGAACATAATTTACTGTAGAAGCGATCGAAATTTTAAATTGTGAAAAATTTCAAACTGATATACAATATTTCTACTAATTAATTTAGATTGTTATTAACGTATACTTTAACATTGGATAAAATCTACATTTATAATCTATTCAACAGTTAATCTATATGCATTACGTAAGGTTTCATATACATTTTGTTCGTTATCACATTTGTGTATATATTATTTCGAGTTAATTAGTAAGATAATTAAATTGAAACTTTCATTTAATTTAATTATCTGCCATTACTCAACTTCCCTCTGCGTTTTATTTCAATTGCAAATTGTTTATAAACATTCGCAAAATGTCTCATCGTAAACGTTAAGTAATTTAGCAATGTGAAAATGTGTTGTTGATATGCAGTTCCCATTATGTTGATCGCAGATAAACTATATATGGTTATTCCGCCATACTAATGGATGTATGGATTTGCATTTTAAATATTATTTTATTTACCTGCATTCAAATAAAAGGTGTTATATCTCATCCACTTATCCGGTAAGTTTTATTGTTTCATTATAATCATTATATAGATATATTTATTTACATAAAAATTATTTTATGATATTATTTGATACAGAATAATTAAATTGTCACTTTTTAGTCAGTTGCTTAGATAAAATAGCTACATTTTGTTTTTATTGATGTTAATAATCTTATTATAATTTTGTTAATAATAATGAGCATGACTATACGAAGAGACACGTTATCTAGGTTTGCAAAGACATAACCTCTCTAAGCATTTAACAAAATATTCAAAGTATTAGGTGTTCTATTTAAAACGTGGCGTTATAAAAAGCATGTGATTTGCTGTCAAGCCATTGTGATTTAGCGGTCATCAAATGTTTTGAAAAATTCTAAACTATGAATATTATGAATATTCAGTCCGGAAAACTAGAATCCAATATATATTTATTCAAATCAAAAGTCTGTGATATACTGAGTATATATGAAACACTGTCTAATATATTTACTACAACAATATAAAATATCTTTTTTTAAAATCATGAATGTTGATTATATTCTCGTCCAAAAGATAGATAAAACAGTAGTTCGTATAGACAATATTTTTAATAATTTTTTTTATTCAAAAATGAATTTTTTAAACTCTGGGGATTTAGACCAACATCTAATATTACAAATGTTTAAAGCCCAAATTCCTTAAGTGCTATACAACTGTCGTAACTTCACAGGGTTTTTTTCCATGATATTACCATTGAAGATAACAATAGATCAAAGACCCTAAGAGTCCTCTTCTGGATAGAGTGGGATGTAGCGTGGTCAGTGAAGTGTGTGTTTTATATAGGCTTTTTCTAGACCCATTAATTAACACGGGGTCCGAGTCATAGTCCTCGGTCTTAAGCGTACTGACTGTTGAGTGACTAACTCAGGGATCATCCCAGAAGACGTCTATCCTACCTAGCCTACTTATTGGCGTAAGTGAGATTCGAATTTGATGTTGAAAGATTTAAGTTCAATTTTTATTTTGTCACGAATGTTCGTCAAGTTACACATCCAATATAAGTTATGAAATGTGAAGCGATAGTATGAAATACCACTTACAAGTTGGAGTTCTAGGCGCGCTTTTTTATGTAGTTGTATGATCTAGAGGCCTAATCCGCCTAATTAACAATTATATATCCAAGTGATATGTTTTACTTTCATTAGATTTACCTTTTACGCTTAGTTCTTATTTCCTTCAGTACATTGTTTCCTTGTAAAGTCATTTTGATATCACTGTATTTCTCCTTAGTTTGTTATGTTACTACCTATATACATCTTTCTTATATATATTTCTTAAATATTATAAAAATCCATTTAATTATTTTTAAAAAAACCTTTTAAATCGGTGCTTAATTTAAAAGTTTAGTGTATATTTGGTACTTGATTCTAAGGGTTTATTAAAAATATCAATATATATTGCAAGAAAATCTCGGATATATTGATATTTTTTTAAAAACATTTTTTTGTAATTATTTTTTTTTAAATATCGATATTTTCTTGAAAATCAAGGTAGTGTTTTGTGGTTTATAACCCGTAGTTATTATAATTAATATTTTGAAAAATATTGCAGAGGTTTGACAATCGAAGGTGTTAGATGTTTGAACTTGAGACCATTCTTTTTAAATAGAATAAAATGATAAGGAATATATTGCCTGCCTCTAAACGAATTCACAATTTGCGACAGGCATATATTGATGACGTAAGTTCAGTGCTATTTTGAATAGACCATATATAGTGACTTAATGGTTCTTGATAATTCTTTCTTTTCTTTTAATAGTTTTCCATTCTCCTCGTCACCTTTATCTTTGAAAATAACGAAGGTGATAGCGTGCTTTGAAGGTGAACCTTGTATTTGAGCTTATGTTTATCAGAAATTTTGGATAAATCATAATTCTTTATTTTATTATAAATGTTAATATTTTATTCTAAATACAGAAGCTAAGGTATGGTAGCTCTACTTGGAATATTACTTATTAAAATTCTCCAAATTGTAAGTCTCCAACTAGAGATAGATTGATAGACGCTTTTTATGGTCCATAACACTTGAGTTACATCTAGATTAGAAGTAAAGTTAGAAATAATATAAATTATTGAATTATAGAAATATAAAATTGTAAAATCTCAATAAGATTACAATATCCTATACAACTATAGTACTACTACATAGTACTAAATTATTCATACTTCAGTCTTTCCTTGGAGAGGAGATAGTGGTGAGGTAGTTAGGACTGATGGGCTACACTCATCTCATGTTTTATTCATTAATAAAATGTGAAATATGTTAAACTTTGTCCGAATAGGGATAGTATCATAATATAAAGTGTTTTTCCTCACCAGATTGTATATTAGATAGTCACAGACAAGTGTAATTTTTTCTAACATCAAGGAAAAGCAATCAGCCCCAAATGTTTTTTTAATAGTTTTTCAATAAATTACTGTTATTAGAGAATATATTTATCGTATTACATATTCTTTTGTTATATTATAGTACTAAAATCTAAATTCCATCTACTTCGGTAATTTACTTTTAAGATAGTCGTTAATTTACGATAATTACTCAAGCACGTCGACTTCTGACGCGCTCGGAATATATAAAGCACTACGCCAAATTTATTTCCATTACAAATTGTTTATATGCGTTCGCCATATTTCTTGAGGCAAAAAGGCCACTCATATACGAATGCGAAATTATTGCCATATGCATGCGTTTCCTATTCACGCTTTAACACCAGATAAACCATATTTGGTTTTTTCGCGAACCCAGTTATGGTTCTACGCAAGTTTTCTAATGCGATTTCATTGTTTGTTATCAGTTAGAATTATTATTTAAATTTATTGGTTGCATTCATCTAAAACAATTTCTTGAAAAGAGTGAGTCAGAAAGCAAATTACCGGTTTTATTTTCCAGATGTAATTGTTTCTAATAATAATTTAAATTCTTATACTAGAAATTGTTAAGTAAATTAGATTTTTAGTAAGATCAGAAATACTGCTTTTTTAAATTTATTTATTAAATCTAATAATTAACTTTAATCTGACATAACCAACTAACAAACAACTACAATTAATTTTCCGCTGAACTACTTAGTGTTCAAACATTTGCAAGATCAGAAGGGTTTTCTTTGTTTGATACGTCTAATGACATTATTCACATTTAGAAGTCTAGAGTTTTCTTTGACGGGAATCGGTAAATCTTCTTTAAAGTGTCCGTAACCATATTAATTTCTAGGTCGCGATGTCAGAAACGTATATATACCTAGGCACATTCGCAATATACTTCAGCACCTTATTTTGGAACTTCTGGAGTTACTGACGCAGCCCCACAGCTGAATTCCATAGCTCCACACTGGTTTCAGTATCTGCTAATATAAAATAACCATCTTGTTAGTTAATAGTTTCGTCCAAGCAAATAATACATTTGCCTGAACTTGATCTTGAGTTCACCGCGTTTCTTTTTTCTCCTTCTCTCTAAGCTTGGTATCCAGAGTCATGCTAAGGTATTTTGCTGTGTTGGCATATGAAATTTGTATTCCGTTTATAAAGATACGTTGTGACGTAAGCCTCTTATTTGTGTATTCAACGTGTGAAGATTTTTGCTTAATTTAATTTGATTCTCCATTTGTTGCTCCAGATAGAAACTTTATCAAAAGAAGATTGACGTTTCCGGGTTGAGATCTCTACACCACACTATTACCGTACCATCAGTAAAGGTAGAAGATGTGCTATATTATATCGTGGACATATCACTAATGTGAAGGAGATAAGCACTGACCCTAACACATTTCCTTGAGACACGCCAACCCTTATCGATTTGAGATTAGAGTATGTTCCTTCTTGTTTAATATGGAAGTATCGATTAATCAAATAAGATGTTTAATAACAGGTAGAAATGATTAGGGCTACGTGACTTTATTTTATATAAAAGGGCTTCATGCAATGCTCTGCCAAAGGCCTGTGCAACAGCAAGAACGACAGCAGAGCGAACCTTTTGGTACTTGGTCAATTCTTGGGTGGACATTCCTGTTGAGCATTTTTTGCTCGAGAACGGGTTTAGGCCATTTCACAATTAATTTCTCAAAGAGTTTAGCAATAACTGGTAATAAATAAATAGGGCAGTATGATTCAACGTCACTTAGATTTTTACCAGATTTTGGTATCACTATGACTTCAGCAGTTTTTCATGCACAACTTAACCGAATGTAATCATTGAACAGGTTGATTAATTCAATTAAGAGCTTCCTTGGAAGTTGCCTATTGATTTTTCCAAATTAAGGTAGTGCGCTTAATTTCTTCCAAAACTTCCAACTATCAGGGTTACTACTAAAAATTAAAATTTGAGCAATAATTTCTTCACTGAGTTCTGTGAACCACTAATTTTAATGTGTACAGTAGCACTATGCTCTCTTTTTAAAATAATAACACACTAGGACCTCAAAAGTCTTAGTGCCCTCAAGTCTTCGTGTCTGATACTTTCCAAGTCTCTACGGAGATCATTATTTCTACCACAAGTACCTCAGGTCATAAACAGCAGTCAATAACTTGTTCTGAAACTGGTGAATTATATCCACATTGCTCATCTTGGGAGATATTTAGGGATGCTATTGATATTATCTGTATAAGCTTGTTTATACACTAGTAATTTATTCTTCTAAACACACGCGCACATTGTTCTAAATTATTGAATTTAGACGTATATATCCAGTTTTTCTTATCCTAAATGTTTTCTGATCTAATTTGACAAGGATGTTTTGAGTTCTCTTTTTGTTAAACTGACGTGGACAGATTTAGTCTCATCAAGCTAACTAACCATTGCTTGGTCCTATTGTTAATGTTGTTCACTGACGTTCATTGTAGCTCAGATAAAAGGCCAGGCTTCTACGTGCTAAAGCACTTCTCATGTGAAGGGTAAATCATGAAGGCTTTATTTAAAATATAAGATTTTGATAATTCTGGAAACTGTCTATGTAAAATCGCGCCTAATTTAAAATTAGACCCCTCACATCACACCAGATCAAAAGCCACATCAAGAGGACCTGCAGAACAAACAGCTTTTCTTTACTCGTATGATTCTTCAATTATATTTAATGTACTTCTATTAATTTGGCCTATAGCTATTGAGAGGTTAACTAATATATGATTAGTGACTTAGATATTTAAGTAATTTTTTTCAAATAATTTAATAATTACAGACAATAAGGATTTTTCTGTTAGGTGTTACTTCTTTTGGTTACTTTATACCTCCACTTATCAACGTTGAACCACACATTTTAATCTAAAAGAATCATTAATAAGTTTGTAAATTTTAGGATTGTTTCACTTAGAAGCTGCTTTAAAATATCACATATATCCAGCCAAATCTAGGGACCTTCTATTTTTTACCATACTCTTCTAGCCAATACTTTGGTTAGAACCATTTTGAGGCGTTCGTCCTATCTTCTAGCCTTTTCTATGTTACTTTTTACGTTAACATTTTTAATAGGTGCTTAATCTAGTATCGGCCCATTTAATTCAGTTTTTATTGTCTTTTGTTGCCTTCATACGAATTATCAATTTTACTATCATTTTGACAGATCACTTAGATAGTTGCCAAGGTAATTGGTTGTTTTTAACTAAATAATTATTTTGGTTTATCTTTTCAGTCTAGTTCATGAATAAATGGTTGAATTAATCAATGTAAATTAGAGTAAAAAATGTCTTTTAACACAAATACCCTAGCCTGTGTTATAAAATGATCAGTGTATTGATAAATTGTATTATTATTAATTTTATATTTTAGTGAGAGTACAGGTAAAATACCATTTTAACTGTATAACGTTCAGAGCCTAAAGAATATTCATGAAGCCTCAGAAATATCTAAAAGGACCTAAAATTAAAATCCACAGTTGAAATAACGTTTGGTATATTAAAACACTTTCTAGATAGAGGTAGGGTGGCCAGTAATAAGATCAAATCTTCTGAAGTGAAATTTTCATTAGTTAATTGCCAGTCGATAAACTTCGTTAGTTTCCAAAAACCTAATAACTATGTTCATATTATGGATATTTATGTAAACTATAGGCAACGAATAAATAATGCAGATTTTTAATTATAAATGTATCATTTATCATTTATTTTATAATTTTGAATTATACTGTAAATAAACGACTCAGCTTTTGACGTTATCTTAAAATCGTCTTATTTTAGAGCATGATGTTAGGGGATATTCAACTGAACTATAGGCAGCAAACGCCGATTTTAAGCTTTTTCGAGCTTTTTAATTTAAAACTTGATCGCCATTATGTCTTAACCAATATTTGGTATGCTTCAGCTATAACTTTTCGATTGAAGCATCGAAATGTTTGGTCAACATGAAAATAGCCGATGTTACAAAATAATGAAAGAACCAGCATGCCGCTGTAATAGACGTTCTTACAAAATTAGCTGTTAGGGAACAACACGAGTTGTATTTCAAGATTTAATCCAGACCATTTATGTTTTGGTACATTACTTATTTCTTTTCAAAGGTTACTGAAAGTTGAGCATAACTCAAAAATATATATGACAACAAAGATTAACAAATACATGAAAATTCTCTTTATAGTTTTAAAATTATTGTATATCATACCACATGAAAAGACCAGGAAGCATGAATACAAAACTAATATTTTCGTTTGCTAGAAAATACCTTAGCTTTGGTAGTAAAATAGGTTAACAACAGTGCCTGTTTAATGGTGCTGAAATTGTTTACCACATGCTACAACATATTTTGCACATTCTGAGTTAAATGGGAAACGGTATATATCTACCACCCACAGGCACGCAGGTCTGCCGCAGGAAAATATATTTGCCTAACACCTGCTCTCTACTTCGCTATATCCGCAATTTGTGTTTGTTGGTGACTAAAATACCATATCTGTGATATTTTAGGATATATTGAAGGAGTAAGGAACCTTGTAATAGCCTGAGATTTATTTATTTTTCAAATATTAGTAGATAAAGCATTACATTAACGTTAAAAAGTAAGGTTTCTAAATACAAATGAGTGACATATAATAAATATAATTTTCACTTTTGTATTAATAGTATATGAAGGATTTAGTATAGGGTAAAAAATACTCAATGTACGAGTTCTATTTACATCTATTTTTTGCCGTTGATGTATCTGCTTCTTCAATCCATCAATCCAGATCAAACAGTCCATTTTTGATTAACACTTTCAATTCGATATTTGGTGAACTTAGAGCAGCTAAGAAGTATTGTTTTTGTTTCAGAACTAGTAGAAATTGAATTGGAAATACTTACGTAAAATATTTTTCTGTCAATTTCTAATCTCTAAATAAATAATTCGGTGTTAATTTCTAATCAATTTCAGGTTTTATTAGTAAATGTATTTCGTAACAAAGCCATAACCAAATATTGAATGTCGTTATTACATTAATTTATGTAACAAAAGTTAAAATCAATGTTTTAATTTTTAATTTCTTGGTGAGTTTTCAGTCCTCATGTCAAGACAAGTTCTAATTGAAGTCAAAGATTAACTATTTCTAATGCTGAGATTCTATTACTGGCAGGAAAAATATGACAGCTACTCTTTTAAATAGTCAAATAAATAAGTAAAGAACGATGTAATTTTATTTAAAAACTAGCTGACCCGACAGACTTCGTCCTGTCAAAAAGATTTGTAATGTGGCAGTTTTTGTGCCTACGTATTTTAAAAAATTCTTCTGAACAGAACCATCACCCTGGTGATAGGGCGTTGTGAATAAAAAATAATTAAATAAAACATATATAAGGATTGAAAAGTAAGTAATCGCTTTATTGTTAATCATGTGAATCATAATTATTATTATTATTATCATTGTAGTGCTTTGTGGTATACGATGTTTTTTGTTTGATTACCTGGCGCATAGATAAACAAATCTGATGGTTTTCCAACACGGGAACAGGCAACATACAATTGACCATGTGAGAAACATGAGTTTTCTAGATTAATACCACAAACACTTAATGATTGCCCCTGGGACTTGTTTATAGTCATAGCAAAAGCAAGCCGCACTGGAAACTGTAGTCGTTTAAACTCAAATGGCACATCAGTCGGAATCATTGGGATGCGCGGTATGAAAACATCTTCTACTTTATACTTTCCTTTGAGTATAGTTGCTTCTATCACATTGTTTAGTAATTTTTTTATCGCTAACCGTGTACCGCTGCAAAGACGCGGTTGGTTGATATTTCGCAACATTATAACCACCGATCCAACCTTTAATTGAAGATTGTGAGGTGGCAATCCTGGCAAATCCAGTGAGTTTAAAAATTTCGGTGGATAGTTGACTACATCATCTTGATTAGTAGCCGAATCAACTGATTTATATATCCTCAATTCGCCTGTAATTTGTTCTTGAATTTTGAAATTTAATTCATTTACATCTATGTTTTTTGCAGCCAGTATAGCTCGTTCGCTCAACCAATCATGGTTTCTGTAATTTTGAGAAACATCTGGAAACACCTTCTGAATAAGTTAATTTTTTGATCGAGTTAACTGACAAAAACTTTGAGGAAAGTTAATGCAGCCAGTCAACATGTCTATAGGAAATTTGCCATTACCAATGTCAATGAGTTGTTTAGAGAATATGTTTCCAGATTGGTCATTTTGCAACTCGACACGCATATTCTTGCTTAAATGAAGTACTTTGACATGTTTCCACAAATTGGAGGACTTTAAACATGCATTGAGTTCATCAGCTGGCGTTGATCGTGGAATCACTGGCAATGTTTGACGAAAATCTCCTGCTAATAAAATCACTGCACCACCAAATCGGTTATTATTGCTACGTAGCTCTTTTAAGGTTCTGTCTAAAGCCTCCAAAGATTTTTTATGTGCCATCGTGCATTCATCCCAAACAATCAATTTACATTGCTGCAAAACCTTTGCCATTGCAGAGTTCTTCGAAACGTTGCAGGTTGGAGTTTCATTGCTTTGCATATTTAATGGCAATTTTAGTGCTGAATGGGCTGTTCGACCACCTTCAAGCAAAGTTGCTGCGATTCCCGACGAAGCGAGTGCAAGTGCAATTTTATTTTGTGAGCGAATTGTTGCTAATATTAATGAAATCAAAAAAGTTTTTCCTGTACCACCAGGTGCATCTAAGAAGTAAATCCCTCCAGTTTCATCCTTTGTTACTTTCATAAGAGTTTCAAATACATACTTCTGTTGTTCATTTAACAGTGGAAGATTTGTTTGAATTAATTCTTTCAAAGCGTTGAGATCATACAGTCTTTCTCGATGCAACTCTTGGTTAAAAGCGTCATGCATTGGACGATTGGGCGCGGTCAGGCCTAATTGAATTAATAGTTTGTTTGACATTATCAAGCACATGTCCTCAATTGAAATCAATGCTTCATTGTAAATTTCTTCACTGATTTGTGTATTTGGATTTCCCATTCTATTCCGTATTTGATACAAAATATCATCACACATATAATCTTTGTACTTCATCCACAAATCAATTAGGTTTG
This sequence comes from Rhynchophorus ferrugineus, assembly GCF_030347505.1. Lineage (NCBI taxonomy): Eukaryota > Metazoa > Arthropoda > Insecta > Coleoptera > Curculionidae > Rhynchophorus > Rhynchophorus ferrugineus. The sequence continues at coordinate 58,550,840 of NW_027472580.1, read as the reverse complement.
ATGGGAAGCATGTAGATATGATTATAGAAAACAATGTTCGTATTTGATGAGCGTGTGATGATATTACAGCATCATTGAGAGTTTGATCCCAATGAGCGTCATTTTCAAGCAATTGCAAACGTTGACAGGCCTCTCTGTAGGATCCACACAATTCACCATCAACAGTTCGTAACTGTTGGAATGATATTGGGCCACGTACATTGACTAATAGCAGTCGTAAATAAAAACATTCATCATTGCTTGGATGTACTGAATAAATCCGGCCAATCGCATCGGTGGAATATACATCTGTATATCCTGGAACTGGTTTTCCTTGTTTCCGTCGTATAAATCTCCTTGAGGATTGATTCCAGGTATAATATTTTGGCATTTCAGAATATTGCAATGTTTGTGCTAAATCATCGTTTTGGCATGTCTCAAAAAAACTGGTTAATGTAGTAGATGGTGGCTGAGCAGCTCTTTGTACTGCATTCTGTGCTGTAAAATACACTCTTTGTCCATTTTCTAAATGCACAGCTAAGTGAACAACAGAAGGGTGTCTCTCATGAATAGGAAAAGAAAATATTCGCCAAACTGCTTCATTACTACTGACATAGCGGCCCATTTGGTATTGGGTAACTTCATCATTAGAATTCTTTGCACCAATTCCAATCACAGCCATATCACTCCCTTTGGTTACATATTTGCAAATGTATTTAATCGATTTCACTGAATGGCAAGATTCAACGTTGATGTGTGCTTTGAATGTCTTTGATAAAATGGGTGAATATGGAACAATCCAACGATTATCTATTTCAATATCTTGTTGATTTAATTTAGCAATTGTTGAATTTCCATTGTCTGCTGTCGATCTGCGGCGATACAATGGATAACCGTCATTACCAGTAATTGTTTCCGATATTAATGTCCGTGGATATTGTTTTGAACATTTACCATCCATCATACACGGTGAATTTTGATTAAGAGTTCCACAGGGACCATGTTTCATGTTTTTGATAACTACCTCATGCAATCCAGGATCTACTTGTACATTAGGGATTTCAGCTGATATCACTGCATCAACTTCATTTGGCCTTATCTTTTCAACCAACCAAATCAAAATGTGTGCATGTGGCAATCCTCGTTTCTGCCACTCCACAGAATACATCCAGCAGCTTGTCTCACCAAACACATTATGTTTTACGATGAAATTCATTAAAGATTTCAACTTTTGTCTAAAGACTCTGGCTGTAATATCATGACGATCAATGGGTGATTGCCCAGGGAATAACTCCTGCTTAATTTCTATCCATTGCGGATTGCATGTAAATGTGATGAACAAATCTGCTGTACCATAATGACGAACATACGACATGGCATCCTGAGCATATTCGTGCATATGCCGAGGGCTTCCGATGTATGTTGCTGGAAGAATAGTCATCCGACCGACATTCTGTGCATTTCCATCAGTATTAATCGCATCTCGAAGGTGAATATACTCTTCAGATCGGAGTTTGGTTTGATTCAACCTGATGAATGTTAATCTCTCCGTTTCAATTTTAACATACATGTCAACAACATATTTGTGATATAATCGCCGACATTTCAATATGTGATTATCTTCATTTTCCCGAATCATTAGGCGGTATGAATAATAGTTCATTGAACTAACTTTTTTGTTGGTTTCAGAACCTGTAAACAGATTTTGTTTTAATAACATTCAAATACATAATATAGTGACTGAGATATTATCGCCATAGCTAAACTAATATTTTAGTTACCTGTAATGGGATTTATCATTTTTATTGATAAATCGTAGCCATCTTCACCTTGCCAAAATATAATGGGATATTGCAGTGCATCATATGAGCGGTGTGTTTCCTTTATACGTTGTAATTGATCATTCCGACGATGTAAAACAATATCACGGGATTCCAAATTTTCTCCAACTACAACGATAGCAACTTTATCAATAGTTGGTGCATTAAAACGTCTTGTACGTTGACCTGCAGGTGTTTTATCAGCTCTGATTACAATTTTGTGATTATCGGATGGCATCAGATCCAGGGCAGTTTTAAACAATATAATCAATTGATTGTGTTGATGAAATAAAGTTTGTAATTGTTCTACAATAGACCTCTTTACTTAATTGTTATGTGCACAACGCAGATCAATTTCTTGTGGTGAATTGCCCATAAAATAAATTTGCAGGAATTTGTTGTCGCTATCTGACACTGGTAACAGTGAACCTGCTCTGTGATATATTTGCCCTTGTATCTGTAAATAAAAAAAATATTATGGTGTGGTATAAATTAATGGATTGTCAGTGATCAAACTTAAATAATATTTGATCTTAAAAAGTATATATTTAGTTTTAACTAATATCTATCAAATATAAAATATAATAAAAGTGTCACTGAAACTGAATCACCATATAATATGATGACTAAGTGATATATTTCGTAATGATTAAGAAATTGAAGATTAGTAACACATCTTAACTTTGGTGACAGAAAATTTTGTTCGCTAAAATAATTATGAGTAATTGCTATAATACATACCTTGAAAGTTGGCATAAAATTTTCCCGAACTGCATTTGTTGCCCCAAAATAAGTCATTTGAAAGCAATTGTTATATTGTTGGATATGTGTCAAAAAGTGTATAGAATCTGTTCCTATTCCTGAAACCAATGAGTACAATGGTTCTGGTGGTGGATCCAATGGTATCAATTTCACTTTACCATTTGCGCAACACAATCCATTGGCTTCGTTTTTGTATTTTAATGCCTTACAGTGTGAGCAAACCAAGTTCATAGAACCAATAACAACACATTGGTAGTTACTGTAGTCAATTGACACATCGTAACTGAAAGCAGCTCGATTCAAACTTGCGCGATTATTAGTTGAATGTCGCGCTCGCGCTTCACGCGTTTGTGATATCCGAATTCTTTCACGTTCATTTCCGTCGTCACGTTCTTGTGCAGTACGATTAGATCGGTAATTAGCTTAGTTTATAGCATTTCTGGTTCTTCTACCTAAATTGCTTCGTCTTATAGGAGGCATATCAAATATAAATTATTTTTTCACTAATCACGAACTAAACAAACGCTAGCTAACTAAACACTCTGCACAAAACACGATATACGAATTTGTTTCGTGTATCAGTTGACAATTCATCTGTCATCTGTCAAAAGTCATCTGTAACAGACAACTTTTTTTTTTAAATTTGATATGACTTGAACTCAAATCCTTTTAAGCCGTACGAATTGTTTTATTTATTTAAAATTTGGATATTAAAAATAATAAAACACTGTTGGTAACGCGATTTTTGTTTGACTGATGTAATGACGTGGAAACTGATGCATTTTATCTCGCGTGCCGAAACTAATACAAAAGAAACGCGAGTTTCGGAACGCGACAGTAAACTCCTCCAACTATGTATTCTGTGCTCCAACGCACACACGCACATTGTTTTGATAGATATGATCGTTGACGTTAGGAACACACCTACATTGCTTAGACAACAGTGAGTGCTTGTAATTTAATAAGAACTTTATACCATAGCAATAAAGCTCAAATTGACTACGTTTTAGTTACAAATCATTTGTATGGGAAAAAGAAAAGGGCTATTTTTAAGGTTTTTCCAGCAATAATTCTAATTTTTCTCGCCGTAAAAACCATCCTTGAACTTCAACGAACATTTTAAAAAAAGATTTGGCCAAATGGGTCCAGGCGTTGTTGAGTTATGCGCTTACCAACACATTTTGCGATTCATTTTTATATATAAGATGTAGCGAAAGAAATTATTTTTTAGTGAAATTAGCCTGTTTTTTTGATTCAATTTATTGTTTTTCAAGATATATTTTAGGTGAAAAATATATAAAAGATAAAATTATGTTAAAACCTAAATGGAGTAATAATAATAGGTAATTTAGAATTAAACTAACTATAATCCATACAATAAAACAGCCAATCAACGTCATCAAAATGTATAATGCAACGCTGCCGCACCGAATTTAAGTTTCCGTTTATTTTGTGTCTGACAACAAAATACTAATGTAAATAAAATAATGAAACAAAAGTAACGTTATAAAATATAATTTATTTTAGCATTATAGCGCATCTAAAGCATATTTATTGAAGGATTTAAACTACAGTGAACTAAACAGCCACAATAGTTTGTAGGTTAGAGTTGTTTTATTATATTTACATTGGCATATGACAGTGGTGTCGACTGGTACCAAATCGAATTTTATGGACAGATTTGGTTAGCATCGGATTACAATTCTGTCACTTTTTGACTAAAATAATTGAAGTTATGTATTAGTAAAATGAGAAAGAAAAATGATCCTAGTTTAAAAGGGATTTTACGTTTTTATAAACTGACTTTGGAAATATGATTGACGATGTTGATGACATGACATGACATGTTTTATTGGAGAGACTATACATAGTTTGCGTAGATAGAACACATGGCAAGTAGACTAAATTATTAATTATTAACAGTAATTTGGTAAATATTTTAAACCGTTGTTGAATATTAACATGTTTGAGGATAAATGCAATAAAATATGTAACTATATAACAATTTATTTTTTGAACCTTTTATCAATTATTTTAGTTATTTACTTTATAGACCTAAGTTTTGAGAAGTCAATAGTTCATCTAATTATTATAAATACTTTACTTTAATATAATTTATATATTGTAAAAAATAAAGTACCTAACTGTGTTCGTTATTTCTTTAGTTAATAAACAAATATGTATTACTTCATTTAATATTCCATGTTAATGATTATAACATAAAAGCAAATAAAAATCATATATTCTTATATTTGGTGCTCTGAAATTGTTCTGAAAACACTCTGAGTGAACTCTGCACTTCTGAAAATAATTTTACTCATGATACTTTTGTTATAATGCTCAATGATGTAGCATTTTAAACTTATTAATAATTTGTTGATTTTTAAAACTGAATGGAAATTAGTTTTAATTAAATGTCATTTACAAATTTAGGGACTGATAGTTCTTGAGATAGTTTGCATGTATTAATATTTTGAAGACATTTGTTCTGTAATTAATGTTATATATGAAATATATTTCTGATAGTATATTGAAAATTTTGTCATTTTTTTTACTAATATTAATATCTCAATTTCAAGTTATTTTGTTTAGTCTATTATGAGAGAAAAATGATTAACTTTATAAAATGTGGTTGAATTCCGACCATTGGGCGATCACTAGTTTATACAAAAGCGCTTTAATGTATTGCATCTAAATTATAAAATTATTAAAAGAATATATTGCTTCGAATGATATACATTTTTTCTTCGGGAAATTCATAGAATTTCATTTAGAATGATAAATATTTTAAATACAACCTTTTAAATTTAAAATTTACTTTTTTTACATACAAGAGAGATCATTTTTATTAATTTTGTTCAAGCCAAGCTTGCGTGCGTAGGTAGGTGAATAATACTCCAGGTTCCAGTTTTGGTTCGGAAACAATTGGACCTTAATATAATGCCTGTAAAAAATAGATCCGAATATACGGTCGGTCGATAAGAACATCGTGGATGCTAACAATGCTAGAACTAACATTAGATGAATTATTATAATCCTGATATTGTATTATTTATTTCTTACATTCAAAATGTAACAGTCACCTTTGAACGTGACCATCAAACGAGAGATAAGTATACTTCTCGAGTTATTTAAATAACTATAACAATTGACGTTACGCAAAGAATTGGCCATTTTGACAAAGCTCCTGAGTCATCTCGTTAACTCTTACGAATCCGCTGATATAAATGTAAGATAAATCGAACAGCAATTACCTTGATGGTACTTGTTATTTTTTATCGCCGCTAGTTCTAAATGTTACTTTAAAATGTGTTACACCTTTAATATTAGGAAATATTGAGAGCACAAAAAGTTTCTGGGAATCGGTAATGGTATAAGATCATTGTAAAAGATTTTGTTCAGCACCAGTTCACGATTTCGTTGTACAAGGTATTGTTGATTAATGAAAGCCACTTAATAATGTTCGTGATAAACGTAAGTTGAAATGAGAATGTCTAAATGATACTTTTATTTTTGGAAGTGGTTCAGTGTTCTAAAAGTGTTATCGATATGTATGTGCTGAATTTTTTAATATGAATTATTGACTTATATTTATTCTATATTAGAAATTAATTTTAAGGGTTCTCCTTTTGTATAAATGTTTTTATTATTAAATATTTATTATTACATTTAATGGTTCAACATCTCAATTATCTTATTCTTATTTTAAATCTTGTCTATAATCTAAAGTTTGCATCGTTGTATTATCAGATCAGCTGATAATAACAGCACACTGTATCACTTCACTAAATACTCTACACCTTATTTTGGAAGCATTGCCTGCTATATAATTTGCTGTATCTATATATTACGCATAGTTTTCGTAAAACGAAAAGAGAATACATTTGGTTTACAACTAAGATGTTTTCATTTTGCAGGTATGTCTGTCTTCGAAGTTAGACGTTGATCTAGATGCGCGCCAAGATATTTAGCATGCTCATAATTTGCTGTATCTTACATTTAGTTTAAAACCAAGATGTTTTCATTTTGCAGGTATGTCTATCTTCGACGTTAGACGTTGATCTAGATGCACGCCAAGATATTTAGCATGCCCCCTGGCTATTATTAATATTCGCAATTATATTTTATTAAGGCGTGTTTGAAATTTCCTTGATGCTAACATTGAGTCCTCGTGAGAAGATTGTCGTGTCGTTAGCGTATGTTGCCACAATTGTATATTTTCTGGTTTGTAGCTTAATAGTTTACAGCAGATAGAATACTGCTTTAAGTATACTTCCATGTGAGACTCCTTAATATATCGCTTGTCTTGTCTATTTTATATAGAAAAATATCTATCTGTAATGTCTTATAGAATCAGATTTCAGTAGCTGAATCTGCGAATGAGGCGTAAACCTATTTTGTTTAACCTGCAGCCTTATGGACCATGCGTTTTCAAAAGCCTGAGATATATCCAAGAATGCAGCTGATCGATATATTTTAGTATTTAGTTTTGTATTTACTTGTTTTACCATTTAAATGTATTTGACCTTTAGTTCTGTAGTTCTACTAAACCCAAAATATTTTGGATTTATATTTTTAATTATTGTATTACGCCTCTTGATCTATATTTTCTTAAAAATGTTCTCGATTACGGGTAGTAAACGTATAGGCCGGTAGGGAAATAATGATGAGGAGGTAGTTTATTTATAACATTGCATTAAAAATAATTGTTATTGATTTTATGTTATTTCTATAGAAGTTTATTTGTTTAGCTTTCTATAAGTTTTTTCATAGGTTATATCCATTTCAAATGGGGAATTTAAGAAGCAGATAATTTTAATTACTTCGTTTAATGATTTTTCTGATGGAAACGATTTCCTTATTGTTACTTTAATCTTTTCTACATACTCCTTTCCTACGCAATTATTATGTCATTATTGTTAACTGATTAGAGTTAAGAGGTTATGCTATTGGCGACTTTTGTGATTTCTTATTGTTTTTGATAGTGAATTGCTTCTGATACTGCCTCAGTTTGCCTTAAGAGTTTCCAAGTATTCTTGAAGTTATTGGTTTTGTTCACTGTGAATATACTCCTTCAGCTCTTTTATTTCTTTGTTAAATTTTCGCTTATTTTCTTCCGTTCTTTTTTGTTACCAATAAACATTATAACTGATTTACGTAAATGTATCTAACATCTCATAGAGATCTTAGTGAGAGTTAACTAACTCACGACAGAGATTTAAACACTGAACGTCGTTGACATGGCTCTAAGCTGCTGTCATATTATTTCACTACAATTAGAGAAGTTTTACAGTTTATGTACCAAGAAGTCATCTAAAATCACCACGTAATGCTCCTAATTTGCTGTAACAGCTTGTCCTCTTTCATCTTTATATAAGCAAGCAATCACAGCCCGTAGAGTAATTTTAACAATATGAAGAGGTTTGTGATGCTTGTGTTTTCGATTATTTACATTCCAGTAGCGATAGGTGTTTACTTGTTCATTTAACAAAGGTGCTGAAAAGTATCGAGCCTAACACATATATGCCGCTGGTTTTGCAATTCATTGATTTTTTAGTTAGTATTAACCTTCAAAAGAAAGATGTTAAAATTTCATGATATTCTACTATTAATTTTTTAAATTATTGTACAAAAAGTGGCACTACTTTTGTTATTTTCAAAACAATAAATCTAAAACAATATCGTATTTTAATTTTACACTGCTTCTTGAGACATGAGAATGAGAAAAAATACCATTCAAGAGAAGCAGTGGCTTGAAAAGTGTTCTATAAGGACTTCGCTTCATCAGAACTAACAATAAAACTTTGGCTTGGTGACTTCAGACGTGGTCATAGAGACACTGACGATGCAGAACGCGGTGGGCGTCCAAATGAGGTGGTAACACCAGAAAACATTTTCAAAAAACCACAAAATAATTTTGAATGATCTAAAAGTGAAGTTGCGTGCTAACAGTGTTGTTAGCTAACATCGTAAAGATATCAATAGAATATGTTGGTTTTTTGCTCGCGTTTGGTCACTGTTGACCAAAAATAAAAACGTATTGATTATTTTAAGCAGTTTATTTAAATTTTGAATAAAGCAAACCGGATTTTGACGTTAATATGTGATAATGGATAAAACATGGATCCATCACTTCACTCCGGAATAAATACGATCGTCATCTGAGTAGGCATCAACTGGTGACAGGTCTATTTTGAGGCAAAAGATAAATCGTTGTTCAAAAGTGGTATTGAAATGTTAGAGCGGGGTTGGAATAATTGGCTGGCTCTTGATGGAGATTATATTGATGAATAAAGCCAATTTTGAACAAATTATACAGCCCATATGTTGTATGAAAACGACTTTCATTCAAAAATAAGATTTTAGGTTACGGTAAATTGTCTGTTCTGAGACTCCACCTCTCAGCACCTCGTTTGACTGACATCTGACGATAAGATGTTCTTCAGAGAGAGTTGGATACTTGGCACATCATTCAAGTAACATTTAAATTGCATAATATTTTCTGTTTTTATAAATTCTCGCACGTACAACCCCAACTTTAGTCGTCATAGACTGAATTTCCAAAATCAAAGTGCTCGATTGACATATATCATTCATCTAAATGCATCATATCTAAATTCATCTAAATTCAATTCATTCAAATTCAAATCCACATTAAAGTTACATAAATATCTATAGTAAACCATAGGACAACAAAAATGAAGTGAACAAGGTGAATTGAGCAGAAAGTAAATGTCCTTAAACGTAAATGGATGTGAATTGTCATTATGATGTCGTTAGGTACATACACCAAAGTGGATGACAACCGAGAATATGTGCCGATACTTTTTAACCATCTTGAAGTTTAAGATTCATATTTTAAACGATCAATCTTTCTGTATTTCCAGGTTAACCTTTTCTTCGCCATATCTAACAAACGGACTTACGTTTCTATCGTATCTTTTCTTGCCTTGCCTTTCTTGTGACGACCAAACAATCCTATATTCTATTAAATCTATTAAATATAAATAAGTTATATAAACTTTTGTTCTCCTACGGCCCAGTGTTGATTGGTATGGCGTTTATTAGTATCTGATTTGAAATAAATTTTCATTATAAAGATGATAATACCATATATGGTCTGCAGAAATCCGAGACGAATATTTGTTTAATGAATAGTATCAAAAATGCACAAATAACAGATAAGATAAACAATAAAGCATAACACTGGAGTGATAACATATAACAACAAATCTTTCTCAGTCTCGATTTCGTAGTAATCGGTCTCTAAAATACATGAGTAACAGTAGCAGTCGATGAACTTGAACTGGCATTAGTCAAATTACTGTTTTGAATAACTTACAATCATTTATCATTATAATTTAGTGTTTTCGTATAAGAATTGAGGAATAATTAGATAATATTTGATGTGCGTGGTTAATTTTCTCTTCTATTTCAAATTTATATTTTTGCCCAGATGGTGTATATGGAAATTTTTTACTGCTTAAAGATTGTGCCATTAACATTTAACGAGCCAAATCTAGCAACAGGTTTTTTCTTCGAAAGCGAGAATCTTGAATCGTGGATGTTCAAGCACGTGCCCACGAAGACGCTAATAGCAGGGACAGTCAGTGTGGGCCCATGCTGTCCTGCCCACGCGGAACGCCACGCCATCTGTCGACTGTCCGCCCTACAAATGCAGCGTCCGGCACGCGGCGTTATTTAGAGTGCGTAGTTGCATCTTTCGTCATCATAGCGATACGAGGGCGACTTAAAATACATTGTTAAGTATGAATAACGGATTATGGGGAAATAATAATAAATGAATAAGGAACAATGATCGTTCACAACTAAGTAAAATTATATTGCAAATAAATGTAAAGTAAATTTTCTATGTTTTGTAGATATTTCTAAAGAAAATATTTTTATTATTTAAGTTTTGTACATAAATAATGGCACCTTTTCTTACAGCAGTTCATTCAGAGCATTTTTCTATCAATTCAATGCAATTCGTTCGTTATTTTAATAAGACGCAACGCCATGTGGTACTAAATTCAATAATGCAGTATTAGTACTGATCGATATTATACAACCCATTCTCTAAAAATACATTCCTTCATCATCTCATCATCAAAAATTACAAACAAAAATTAATATGATATGATAATATGTTATGATTCATAAACTACGTTTTCAACTATTACGAATACTATTTTGACTGCAGTATCGCAGGGTAGTGTCCTTGGACCACTTCTATATGTATTCTACACTGCCTATGTCTCAGCAACAAGATGAACAGTTGCTGGAGCTATTAATATAGAGCTATTGAAATAGAAGATTCACAAATGACCAATGACAAAACAGGACCAGGAATAGCGAGTAACAGACCCAAAGTTATCCTCTTCGTTTCAACACTTGAATGGGAAGTTCAGCAACCTCCAGCGCACTTGCAAGAAATAGGACCTTCTGATTACTACTTGTTCAGATCGATGCGAAGTGACTTGACTGGAAGACGGTTTCAAGATATTGGAAATGCATGAACATTAATCGATTACTGGATCACCTTCAAACCAACATTATTTTTTCTGTACAGCGGGAGGATGTATAAACTAATGGAAAATAATTCCAATTGTTTTTAATAAATGCCTTTTTAAAATGAAATAAAATAGATGTAAGCAACTAATATGAATCAAAATGATTATAATGGAATAATATAAATACCATACATATGTAGCGATAAAATATAAAATCCTAACAGTAGCCCGACATTAGTGAACGATCTCTAAAGGTCGGTCACGATTTGTGAGATAAATTTATATAGTTTAATGTTAACTGAACTCTTATAATAATAACGTATGTTTATATAGACAAATGTAAAACATATTTAAAAATACATGGAAGCCTTAGAAAGAAACATGGTTAAATGCCTCATGGAGTAAATTTATTAATAGGCTAGTGGACTCTAGTAAAAAATCACAAAAATATTGATTTATATAATATTAATATATTATTTATATTAATATATTTTAGAGATTATTAAAAATACTTTTGTGTTTAGACATGTTTTAGCATATCAAGTTCTGCTATGAATTATTAAACTATATCTTTGCTTACTTTTTTTTCTGTGCATAGTTTCTTTTACTTTCCTTGAAACCAGTGACAACATTTTGAAATTACTATTTGTCATAACACACATACCAGGGTGTTAAAACTTGAGCTAATGGAACTATTCGATATACAAGAAACCAGATATTTGATATTGGCTTTTCGTAATCTAACCAAGAAGTGATTTGATTGACAGTTGTTGAAGGCTTTAATTTAATTAATATTTTTCTTTGTATTTTGAAAATATATAGTCATTTAGTAGTCATCAGCATTAACTATTCAGTTAGAAGCCCATGTTCTTTTATCTAGTTGGTATTCGAAACTTGTAGAAACATATACTGACTCATACTAAATGTACGTTTAAACCAGTAACTTTATATAAAATATAATTATCTATAACTTGGTAACTTTGGTAACTGAAAGGAGAACAAAATTATTAACGACTTATGCACAATAAACAAATAAGACATAATCTCAAATGTTATCAATAGTATTATTTCGGTACTTTTAAATAGTAAATAGTTACATTAGAATGATCTTATTAGGATATTATGAATAAATTAGCGATGTTCAAACTATACTGGCTGGTTCCCGCCTTACAAGATTTTTCTGTCTTGGAACGAAAATACACAACTGGTTTGGGGTTTTTAATAAATACGCAGAATTGCTATTAAATATTTGATTTGTGTTCAATTTACTATTTTTGGAAGGAATTTGCACGATAACTGAAAACACTGGTTGAAGAAATATTGTTTATTTCAATGTTAAACGATACATGTGGTCGACGGGAGAATTGAAAGGATATTAGGTTAGGTAGAGGACGTACGGTAGCGCTTTGGAAGTGGTGCTATTACAAGGGGATGGAGAAAAGGAAAGAGAGCGAGACGTCGTCGTGATGGTCTTTTATAGCCTGGAACTGCATGGTACCAATCCACCGGCGTTGCCAACCTTTGTACTTGTTGATGAATTCGTGGTGGCCTAAAGGGTCGTGGCGATTGCCACAGATTTGTAATTGCAATTCCAATTTAATTTTAGACTTCCTATGCTCAACACACATCAGAGGTAAGAATTTAAAAGTAATTGATGAAAGATTAAATATAATTATTATTATTTAAAAGTATTGTCCTAGCAATTTTCAGAGAAAATATGTTTTCGTTTCGTTCTAGAACTTAGCCGCCGCAACATGTAAGGTGTTAACATGAACGATCTATTTTCTTGGTAAATCTGTAGTTGAACCACAAGCGTGGCCGAGTTTAGCGAGGTGGATAATTACAAAAAGTTGACCAAAACAAATTTTATTTTTGGAAAATATTTGTAACTCTGCTTAGACTGTAACTGTACCCTAGGGGTGTTGGCAACCGAATCATTTCGATATATCGATATTTTTTAAAAATATATCGATATATTGGAGAATATCGGAAAAATATATGAAAATAGTCAAATATAAGCCTAATAAAATATTTATTTTTTCTAGATACTTTAAAAAGTAGTGATATTTTTTTTAACTTTTAAAATTAATCATAAAATTAAGCATTAAAAAATATCGAAAAATATTAAACGTATATACGTAATATTTACGTGTTTATTTTGCAGATTAATGTGGGTAAACTGATAATTTAAATTTATATTATTTGTAAGTTGCTCTATGTGTGACCATACATATATATATATATATATTCGTCCTTATTATTATTGAAATATTTTAATTAAACTATTTTTTTCCCGAAAGAGGAAAATCCGTTGGCCGATCGTAAAAACAGTTTAAATATTATTTATTCGTTGATTTAAATTCGTAGGACGTAAATGAAGTGTTTTTCTAAATTAGTATACACATGGGTTATTAATAATAAAAAAACTTACTATTGCCATATCCGCTTTTAAGATATTACCAATCAAGTTATATCAAATATATTATCGGCGAGGAGGTGTTTAATCTCGATAATGGTCGTAAAAATGATACCAAACGATTTCGAAACGGACTGTTGCTACAAGACACTGTTCAAATTTTATGAGATTTTAAACCTTTTTCGATTTCGGTGTAGGATATGATGTGCTTGTTTATATGGAGTTATCGATATTAACTTAAAATTTTAAAAACGTAAACTTAAAAAATTTTAATTAAATATTTTATAGTGGGGCAGAAAATAATTTATAAATACCTTTAAGGTCGAAGCGCTCGGAGCTCTATTAATAACTGTACATCTAAATTAGTATCGACAGATTCTTTTTGCTATATTTATATCATATCAGTTGTCTGCTCTTCAATATTAATGGCGCGTAATTTTGAACAGTCATACATATATGACTTAAAAATTAAGTTTTAACAGTTGTTATATCACATTAATAAATATCAGGTCTGATAGTAATTACTTAAACCAAAAAACATTAAAATTTAAGTTCATAAGTCCAAGTTATAGTAGTTTTAGTAAAAAACTCTAGTTCGTTACTTTTAAATATAACAAAAGACATTGTGTTGGCTAACTTTTAGCTTTTTTAATAAGAACAATGCCGTTGAAGTAGATTTACTTAAGGGGATACTTTAGTCTAGAAATTTAAAAAATATGTATTTTTGGTTTTTTCATATTTCATGTTTCTATGTCCTTAAGACAATTCTTCAAAATTTAACATATTTTCGAAGAAATAACTGTTTTGTGATTCTGAACATTCTGCTCCACTAAAATCAATAGTTGTTATTTAAAACATATAAAAATCGATAAAATAGTATATTATTACATAAAATAAATAAATAAAAGTGTATTTTCAATCGGGAATTTTTATATGGCCTATTTGCTTAAACTGAATAAAATAGTATTGGGTAAAATCTACTACAACACACTCCAGTCAAAAAAGAGCTGCAGAGAACAGAAACGTTGATGCTGAAAATTATGGTGATTATGTATTTTTCCAATTTCGATACTTCAAGGCCATATGAATATTCGTTTTAAGTGCTAGTAGGTTGAAATTGTGAAATAGTTTACAAGAAAACTCAAGACACAAAGTGGTTGATGGTTTAAGAATCACAGGAAGATGAGAAACGCGACATAGCGATTTTGCAATACGACAATACCCACCCACAATTCGAGTTAATTAATATCAAAATATATTCATAATAATGCTTTCCTTATCCGCAGTAGTAAAAATTGCACTCTGGGACTTTTAAAACCCGAATTCTTGGTTATCAACTATTTCAAACACTTTTAAGAAAGTATGACTTTATTAGCTATTTTAAATAATATAAATTTTATGCCAAATTCCTAACTTCTTCTAGTACTTCTTAACACCGTTAACTAGACTAACTAAGATACTAAACTTTACTGTACTACATGTAGCAAAGTTATCAAGCCTATGTTCTAAACTAAGGGAAATAAAAATTGTGAATATGTACCTAACTTAATCATCATACGAACAATGAGTTTTTTATATCTAAAGTTTGCATAATTACCTTAGTACCTCGCATATTATTTGCTTCGATACCCACAAAATTGACTTACTGTTTATTACTTATATCATTTTTCAACGAAATATTACCAGTGTGGGGTGGGTATGAAAGTTTTGATATACCATATGTAGGTGGGTCAAAAAATTGGCAACATGTTAGGTGACTAAGGCTAGGAAAAGCAAAATAGTATAGACACTTGCCAACATTGCTTGAAGGAAGAACCTGGGCTTGGGCAACATTGTTTTTTAACAAAATTATTTCTTCGTATAGATTGTAACTTCATCCGTCACTTAAAATGATACCTTTGATAAGTTTCTGATTAGCAATTTTGTCAGTATTGAGGTACGTACCAAAATTCCCAAGATGCACTATGGAGCTGTTCTACGCTCTAATATTCTCAAATAACAGAAGTTCACGTCTAGAGATACTTTAGCAACTTCAATTCGCCTTTAGTGGTCAGAGTCTCCAACGTTTAATTTGAACAAATTCCTCGTTAAGATTTATCGATGATTAGTTAGTTAACGGCTATCGTCATTGAGAGCGTCAATAGCTTCGAAACGATCTTCGCTAGTTTTAATGCTCCAAACCTAGACAGTGCATCATATTAGTTAAACATAAATAATTAATAGATTCTATTGAAATTATTGTTAGGCTGAAATACATGACGGACATTTACTTAGCAGATACACCTGATATTTTAATATATGCTAACATATTAACGTTTAATTATGTAGTCGCACATACAATCACACAATGACTTGTGAGTTTTTAATTAATTAACGATTTTAATAGTTGACCGAAAATGGAATAACATTAATATAAGGATAAGGTAGCCATTTTAATTTTTATTTCTACTGGCATTGATCCTAACGGCTTTATTTTTTATTTCATTGTTTTGGTGATACTGTTATTATTACGTATATATTTATTAGTCGTAGAAGATGATCAAAGTGGTATATTAATGATCCTATAGCAATTAAGTATATCTATGATGTATTTATATGGTAACATGATATTGTTCTGTTGAACAAAACTACAATTCCTCCTATAGTAAGTGGTATTTAATATCTACTTAATCATTAAGGATTTTTTGTATAGTTAAGGTATAGTTATATGCCTTATATATCCATAAATTGTAATGAATTATTAATGTATCTCATTAGTTTCCAATAAAGCAGCCTTTTCTAAAATAATTACTTTTACACGTTAATCAAATCAACAGACATGGCGTTCAATATGATGCTAAATCATAGACCGATCTGATGTTCACTGACGAGAGCGCTATATGCGCTGATAACAGATGTTGCGGCTTCTACCATTCTTCATGATATTATATATATATATATATATATATATATATATATATATATATATATATATATATATATATATATATTATGAATTTATGTATATAATAATATAATATGAATCCAACTATTAAGATAGTAGATTCTATTGAAGAACATCTAAGTTTTCTTGTCTATTTCTGCAATGTGTAACCAAGCATTGTCGTACTGAAAGATCACTTTATCATGTCACTTTTGGAAGATTTCTAGTTATTGTCTCATTAGGCTCTAGTAGCTCATAGTAGATCACTTCAAATCATGAAATTTTACATTTCTTAACTAATAACGTTTTTTTAAATCTTGATCTATTATCTCATACCTAATACGTGTTAAAAACACATTAGACATTTAAAATGCAGGAAAATATATATTGAAATAGGACATACAAACTAAAATACAATAAAAGAGTATAAATATTATACATTATATATATTTTATCTAGTAAAATATAGTAGTTAATTATAGTCAAATATATCAATATATTTATAGTATAGTATTTCAAGAATACTAATATAATAATTAATCATAAAACCTCAAAAAAACGTCCTTATATTCTTTTTATTTTGTTACATATTCAATTTAGTCGATACACTACTTCAGTTGTGCTTTTATATTTATATATACAGGGCATTAACGGTTTTAAATAATGCAAAACTCGAAGAACAGAAGTTGAACAAGAGTCAGAGGTTAAGTTAGTATAAGTTTATTCATCAGTTTATCTGAGTAATGCTAAAATTAGTGTTTTTAAATGCCATACTTAACTTATGTTGTAAGAGGTCACCTTTTACAGGGCTTTAATTTATTATATTGAAAATATTTTTCTTCTTTTTATGGCATAGTATCCATAGGCGGCGTTCGAAGGTATGGTTTGTGCCCAATTGTTTTTTTGTTATTTGTGTTAATTATTATACCACATTTTAAATAATTATTCCCAAATCAGGAAAAACGCCAGATGACGTCACATTTTACCGGATTATAAATTTAGTACCGATAATTTCGGATTTTTTTTAGAAATAATACGCAAATAGGCTTAATAATATAATAAAAGAAAGTAAAATTATTCCAGAACATCAATTTGCATTTTATAATAAGCACGGGACTAAACGTAGACTTGTAAACGAAAATAAATGTGGACTTAAATGCCAGTAGATATTGTTCGGCTGCATTCCTGGAAATTTCAGGCTTTCGATAATATATGGTACACAGGGTGGCAAGTTAAATTAAAAAAACTCCTCCTTCATCTAATATATTTGAGAGTCCGCAAGGCAGTTTACTGGGCCCTATACTGTATCTCCTATGTACAGCCGATTGGTAGATCTACCAACCACAAATATCACTAGTGAGATACCATATACAGACGACACAGTCATCTTAGCAGTACGTTCTTCGTAAGAATAGAAGAATTAAGGAAAAGATGCACCTCCAAACACACCATGATAAAATACAACTCTGGCTGAACATATGGCTTATTAAAGAACATAAAACAAAATTTACCCATATAACTTTACGCAGAAGAACATGCCCACCAGTGAATATCTATATTTGTCAACTTCTCTAAGCTGAAGATACTAAATATCTTGATTACATTTGGACCGACGCCTAACCTGGAAGAAGCGCGTACTTGTTAAACGAATACAATTTTGACATAAATTATATCAAATATATTTAATTATAGAGATAAATAAACGTAGAGAAAACACCTACGCATCAATTTGGGTTCAATTTGGGCAAAGAAATATTTAACGATTGATTAGGTGCATAGAATAATAGATGTGATTTAAAAATCCTGTGAAGGCAAAAATATATGTACAGCTATATCCTTGGATGTGGCACAAGCCTTCGATAAGATGACGGCCTTGTTCATATGCTACAGAAAATGTCGCCGAAACAATGCACTCAACTATTGAAATCTTACATTACAGCCACAATGTTTAGAGTCAAAACGAGAAAGCCTACTCTACAAAAAAAGCTAAAGCAAGTGTACCTACAAAGAAGTTTATTGCGGCCAATTCTTTATCTACTACACATGTGATATATCACAAAGGGAAAATATCACAATGGCTACACTTGCTGATGATACTGCTATTTTTGCTGTCGCAGATAATAGCAAAAAAGCCACACGAAAATTACAGTAGGCAAGACAACATAAATAATTGGAGCAAAATTTGGAAAATAAACATTAACGGAAGTAAATTTCTGCATGTGAAGCTCACATATAATCAGACTACTAAGTAACAATAAATAATTATATAATTCCATATAGTCCTGGAAGGAACATGTTGAAAGGAAAGAACTGGAGTTAAAATATAGGAAAACGTATTGTTTAATGGTAAAAAAGCAATTATCTATACATATTAAATTGCTATTATATAAGCAAGTATTGAAATCTATATGGACATACGGAATACAATTATGTTCTTTATATGTTATGTTCTTATTATTATTTATTATCTGTTATTATGTTTGAAAATTAATATAAATACAATACAAGTTTTCCAGAACAATGTTCTGAAAAGTACTGTAGGTACACCGAAATACTACAGGACTGACAACTTACATCGATACCTTCAGACACCAACTCTTACCCAGGAAAACAAGAAAATTGCAAGGAGAGATAAGGACGGACTCCAATCTCATGTTAATATCGAAGTAATAGAATTCTTGGATAACACCAACACAGCACACAGACACAAAATAATCAAACCATTTGATCTTGTGAAGAGTAGTGAGGTGCATTTAATAGAAAAACAGTATTCTTAATACATAAACATTGTTACACGAGAGAGTAAGATAGGGCCGATGGTCACTAAATATATACCTAGATTTCAGTTAAGAAAAAGACAAATTGTAGGTTAATCGGCAACAACTAGTAACAATGTAATAAATTTAAAAAAATATATTGGCTTATCGGACGCAAATCCAAGTTATCATCAGATAACAAGGTAATACTATACGAGTCAATACTTAAGTCTATTTAGGCATGTCGAATCCTATTGTGGGTTACTGGTACCAAGTACCATCATATAGCCACATTCTAAAATAATTTATTGCGTGCTATTGTCAATGCTCCGCAATGAAATAATACAACACGATATACTTTTAGAACCCATAATGAGTATAATACAATATATTTGTGTTAAGTACCATAAAAATGTCTTACTGTACCCATGTGCTCGCTAATTATCTTCGCTAATCCTTATTCAACAAATACATGCAGTACAAGGTACTGAAGATTGTCTTGAAATCCACATTTTAGAAATTCAGGGATTTTGAAACTTTAATCAGCCATCCTATTCGATGGACTTCACGCCATGTATTTATCAAAACTAAAATTACCGGTTACATGAAACACCGTATGAGAATTTAGGCCATAAAATAATTCCTGCAATGGGTAAACTACTATAGAGAATCTATGTAGTCTATAACATTTTGGAAGACCATAAATTACATTGTTAAATTAAAACTGTCTTATTTTATTTGATAATTTTCGGTCTTTTTTTTAAGCATAATTTACATACAGTTTATCTGGTATTAGACACATTTAATGTTATTTAAATTACCTATATAATGCCACGTTCAATTACTCAATACTTGTCTTCGCTTCGTCTACTTACTAACACAATGTTGCCAAAATATGCGGACGCCAATCATGCCAATCTCGAAACAGACATAAGCACCACTAAAAATAAAGGTAATTCGTTTATTTTCGACGGAAGGCTGCACTTTGGAGGTTTTGATGGTGGAAAGGTTTTGGCAGATGTGCCGACTGATATTTTGATGCACTAATGGAGGTTGTTATCAATTGCTAAAGTGTACGCCGAATAAACATCGACCGAAATATATGTTCAATGATTCTCCGCGGGATTTACTAAATGTTAAGATATTTCAATGTGGAATGGGACATATTTGTAACGGAAAGCTTTCAAAGAGGTCAAGATCAATTTAATAGATTCGATAAAAAAATTTGTAAAAGTTTCATTTCAATCTAAAAATATAGACATCAAAGAGTTGATTAAATAGGCTTAATACAAACTGACTTAATAAGCTATATTTGAAACGTGATTTTTTATATGAGGCCTTAAATATAATTAATATTTCGTTCATTGTTTCATTCCATATTTGTCTTTCTTCTTCTGTCTTTATTTGATCGTTTATTCGTTACACGAAGGCCCAATAAGACCAATAAAAACCTTCAAACATACCTTGATATATATATATATATATATATATATATATATATATATATATAAACAATGTGGCAATTTGGCAAACCAAAGCCAATGATTCGAAATGAAATACACGTGTGTAACTCTTTCCTCGCCTAGAAAAACATGTCCATCAGTGAATATTTATAATTGCTATCATCCATAAGCATCTAGACCGACGCCTAGCAAGAACGATACTGATACTTGCTAAAATAAAACTTGGGCTTATACTCGACAACAAAACTTTAGCACACTACACATTTTTCATTACAACTCTAGACATTGAGACAAACAGCCATTATTTATTTACAGATTCACATGCACACATCTTGAAAAGTCGTCATGCATTATTTAACATATCTGTAAATTTAGGGTCATAAATGTTTCAAATTGTACATTAACAGCGAATAAAATCTCTTCAGCAGCTGGCGTAAAAGCAAATGTAAGAAATGTGCAACATCTTCCACATCATGCTAGACATTTAAGCAATGAAATTTTATAGAAACCACCTTGATGAAAGAAATCAAAAAAGTCCTGATGGATATAAATATTAGTATCATGATTTAAGAAAAGATCAAATGATTTTAAGTCACAGACGGTTGGGTCGAGGAAATGCTGTGTTGGGATATTTTAGGTTCTGAAGAACAGAAACAGAAGTAAACTTAGTGTCTGGGAAAATTAATAGCATGAGTTATATTAAATTAATCTACCAATGAATTGTTCACCGGTAAGAATAATGTTTTTAGCAAGACAGTGCTGCTGTTCTTACCGTGAAACATGTTAATAACTATTTTTCAAAACACAATTTTCAAGTGATAAGTTAAATCTATTGGCTTATAGGACGCAAATCGAAATTATCGAGATGCAGATCATAAAAAATGGATAATAGAATATAAAATAGACTAAGCTGTAAAAACGGATTAATAATAAAACATCGCTAAAATCAGTTAATTGTTTCGTCGAAAAATATGTTCATCAAACGAAGAGGTTGTCGTATAATTCTATTGAAATTGAAGGAAATTATGCTGAAAAAGGGTAATTTTTATTTAGTTCCTGTTATGAATAATCTGGTTCTTGTTCTTTACCTTTTACCATTTTCCAACCATTTTCTTTACCTTTTATCCGTAAGTTATTCCTATATTTTCATCGCCGCCCCATAACGTAGTACTAACTTTTTTACTTTTATGTATCTTACTTATGATATTAACTATATTTCATTCTCTACTTGTTCTTTTTAAAGGTCTAAACGTGGCAACTGAAAACATATCCATAATGTGGAATAACTTAGCCTATACTTTATTAATTAATATTTCATTTTAGTGGAACTTCTATGATCGTCTTTGCTTTATACTATATGAAACAATTGAAACTACGAGATATAACCTGGTTTTATTATAAATTTAATTCAATGAAATAATTCCCGTTTGAACAACTTTATATTTATTTTTTTTGTTACAGGTAATTATGTAAACCACAGGGTAGATTGAAATTGGTGAAATATAACTTAACTTCACTAAGAATTCCACCTGATTTTGGGAAACAGTGCCAATAATAAATACGAGTAAGTTAAAATTAGGAACAAATAATTTTATTTTTAATTTATGCTTATTTCATATTATTCTTGAAGCTAAACTACTCCAATTAAAAATAGTAATATTTCAAATTTAGATCGCCACAATATTTACATTTAGATTGTTTTTTCAAATCAAAAGCTTAATCTTAAGTTAAGCTTAAGTTAATACTTCCTGTCATATAGGACAAGTGTTCTTTTCGGCTTCCGAAGATTTTAAATGATCAAAACATAATTGGCTGGATCTATGGTAACAGCAACTTGTTCTTTTGAATGGTATAAAATGTTTAATATAATTATACTTATTACAATGAAAGCAGAGAAGTTCGGAGGATAATCAACGCCCTAGCTGGCTTTCAGCAGCCTCCAGTCAGGACTTTACCGACCAAGTTAATTGAAAAATGTATCTTCAATATTATCAATAGAGAATTAAAACCTTTTTTAATATAACCAACTTATTATCTGAGCGAGAATTTGAAGGACGAAATCGCTGAAAAATGGCCGCATTTGAAGAAAACGAAAGTGATGCTTCACCAAGACAATGCACCGTGTCACAAGCCAGTGAAAACGATCCATGAATTGGGCTTCGAATTGCTTCCTCATCCCCTTATTCTCTAGATCTGGCCCCCCAGTTACTATTTCTCAGATCTCAAAAGAATTCTCGCTGGGAAGAAATTTTCGTCGAATGAAGAGGTGATCGACGAAACTGAGGCCTATTTTGGAGCAAAGGACAAATCATACTACATAAATGGTATCGAAAAGTTGGAGGGTCGCTATAATCAGTGTATCACCCTTGAAGGGAATTATGTTGAATAAAAAAACTAATTTTGCCCAAAAAATGTGTTTTACTATGGTTGGCTTGGGACTATTCGATTAACCTGTTACACCAGTAACAAATTAATTTGAAAGTTAAAATTGTACTAAGCGTATTATTGTAAAGTGTAATTAGTTTAAAGAAAATTAAGGAATTGTGGTCTTACCAAAAAATGGCTAAATATAATCAATCAAAAGAACACATACATCATAGAATGGTGTTTTATTAACAATTTGTATTAAATTTAAAAGAAACCAACGCCGGTTTCGTTGGCATAGTACTTAATACGACAGAACCCTATTGTAGCAATAGTCGCGGGTTCGAATCCTGCTGTGGCATGGTCGTAACTTTATGTTTAAGACTGTAACTTACTATATATAATTGTAACTGTCCAAAAAGTAAGAGTGGAAAATAAGTCGATAAGGAAAATGATCCCAATCATACCAACCGGGCTGGATAAAACGTGGTGTCTTCTGGGATGTTCTCTAAGTTGGTCGCTTCTCAGCCGGCAGGCGTAATGCCGAGGTCCGTGATTCGGAATTCACGTTAAACAGTAGGTGTTTAGCTAAACCCCAGTTGGTAAAAGGAGACTCAAGATACAACAAGAAATTAAAAAACAAAAGTACTTTTTACACTATCTATAAGAACCTATGAATAATTTTAACTCTAGGAAAATTTACTGACCTAGTAGCTATACAGCTAAGCTAAGTTGCTATGCATCAATCAACTATTTTTTACTCTGAGCCAGTTTATAATAAACCTATAGTGCTATATTTTATAGATTTAATTTACTAATTAATCAGTAGCTCCCGTAACGCTTAAAAGCAGTTTTCAAACGCATAACTTTTTCCGTGGTAGCAGACACGTTTAAATAATTGATCGGTAATTAAGCAATACAAATTAAAGTTTTTCTTTTCATATCGCCGGCCGGGATCATTTTACATGGAAGAAAACGAAAATTTAACCAGTCACGTATGTAATTCCTTCTGAGGCGTAAATGCGTGCGCACCGTTTACGATCTTAACTGCCCATTATCGGTGATTTAAGTCCCATTAAACGTGTAATGAGTTTAGAATTTGTTTACGTATTAAATATCGACGAGTGAACGATGAGCCCGAAATCTTAATGAGTATCGCAATCGCAGGAATTTTTTTTAAAGGAATTTAATCAATTTTAATGTAGTGCGTATGATTTCTTTTTATCTTTTTTTGTAAATCAACGTTTCTCGACTTGTAATTATCACATAGGATATTAGAATATTGATAATTTTACTGCATATAATTAGTGTCATTGTATTTTAAGTACACCATGTTATTAAAATACGAAAAAGTAATTAAAAAAGTTATTGCTGTTAAAAAAGTTAATGGAAATTTTTCTATATCAGTAATATAGGAAAATTTAAACCTGTGGTCTTAAAAATTGAATTGCTTATTATTCAGATTTAAAATTGTAATTTTTTTAAAATACTAAAAGTTTTTATTTATGGAATGTTAAATCTGAAATGTTAATCAGCTTGTACTTTTAAATAACATAAGATATATTTCTACATCATAAAATTGCTTTTATTTCTACTCTATTATCGCAAATATTATGTCTAGTAAAAATAAATCTGTTAATTTTAGCAATGTCGAGTTGTAAAAGTTCTATCGGTTTTATTAAATGGCCTTAGAGAACACATAATTCATAATTAAAAATTCCATTTGACAGTTTTATGAGTGATAGGCATAGTTTTGTATGGATTTGCGTCAAACATGGACATCATCAAGGAGAAAGTGCGCTAAATTTTACAATATTTTCTGCGATAAAGATGAACTCTCAAGCCTAGGCTCCTGGTAGTTTCGATGCCAAATATGCTGGACGCCATTTATACAAAATGCTAATAAAATCTTGGAAATGGCCAAATCCAACCGTCATATAAGCACAATTCCTATTGCCTAAGAGGTAACCTTGTACAAAAAAAAAAACAATTTGGTATCAGTTGGAATAGCCTGGATGCAAAAAAGTTGTATGTATGGGTACCACATGAGTTATGTGAAACAAGCGTTGAATTGCAACAGAATCAATCTATTCCTAAACGTGATGGTGACTGGTGATGACACCGTTAAAAATGGTCGTGGTCAAAGCGCGGTGAGTTTGTACAAACATGGATACTGGATGAAGTAAGCAATCGCCCAGAGGCAGCTAATGGCACTAATAGCAGCTTGAACACTACGGCAGAAATTGTATTAAATCGAAACAATATCAGGCCACAAACATCGATAGCGACTCGTCGAAACCTCTGGGAGATTGGTTGATAGATTCTTATGGATCAACTTTATAATTCGGACCTGGTACCTGTTCCCGTTCATGGCTATTTTGATAATGAAAAATTCAACTCAAGAATTTTTTGACGATAGAAGCAAGGGGGCATCTTTGAGAGAGGCATAATGGAATTACCTTCAAAATGGTAACAAGTTGTCGAATAAAATGGCGCACATATGACTTAAATCGAACCACTCTAAGGATATTAAATAAATATACGATATACTTATTATTACATCTATACTTAGTACACCTAATATTATCGTTTGAGCTTATGGACGCAAATCTTTTTTGAATCTAATTTGAACTCTTCTTGTTCTCTTAGGTGGTGCTCTATTTAACTCGCTCAGTATCCTACTTTATATATCTCATCAATTATTCAGCAGGACAATTAACAAACTATTTACTGGTGGATTACTTTGGTAGATTACCTCAATGCGTTTACATTCAAAACATGTCGTTACAGCAGGATCAGTTGAGGTCGTTCCTATTTGGAGACAATAAATTGTGAAAATTAAATACTTTCTCAAAAGAGCTTTCAACTATTATCTAATAGTAATCATAAAAAAAATGTTGTGCTTTTTTTAACTATCCTGTTAATATTAAGTACAAGGACATTTATGGATTAAGATACCTCGGACATAAGGTGTACCTCGGATATGAATACATCGATAAAATATAAGCTTTTTTTCTATGTCTATGTCTAACCTCATCAACGAACCTTATCGTCTAATTATACACTGATAATTTATATTAGTTTGTTTCCTATATTTCCACATTTTACTGATTGTTTGACAGATTATTAATTCGCATATTTATAATTTGTATATCATATTTCTAACAAGTTATTTAATGTAATTTATACTCCATTTATTATATACAATTCCTTACTTTATTTCTAAATTTTGTATATTTCATATAGAGTGTGCAACATATATCTTCTGTAATCATATGTTCCTCTGTAAGCAATAACATTCTCAAATATGCTCTGCTCTAAACAGTTTATTAGGTTAAAAATTCATAAACATTACATATTAGGAAGTAGGTAGTTACATATTTATATGTTATGTAATGGCCAGACTATCCGGCCATCATTTTTCTAAATACCTGACTGACAACGAGTTAGACGGATTCCTCTGTTTTTACCCTTCAGTGTCGCTTTATATCACTATTCAGCGAGTCGGCTCTTCTTTCCTTAAATAAATCAATTTTAGAGTAAATTAATAGTTTTTGTGGTTAAAACCCTTCAATATATAATAAGTCATATTTGTTTCACACTCATATGAACACTTGTAAATAATGAAATTGCAAAAACAATTTAAGATACTACATTTTCCAACAAAAAAAATGGTTGGGAATATAAACAAGTAATGCAGCCAGACAAGATGAATTAGCGTCAGTAATAATCACCACCCATTGATGAGCTAATTTCATACCGCCTCAGAAAATGTATTTTTTCCATTTAATAATGTTACTAAAAATTGTGATCAATACTAAGGATAGCTTCTGATATTTTGTCAATAATCCAGCTATATTTTTCTGTTATATTTTAAACTTCCTTTTTTACGGTATTTAGTACTTTGCGAACTATCGACTGAAACCCGTCGAAACAGTCGATAGTCACAAATTAGTCGAAACAGTCCATAGTCGCAAAACAGACGAACCAGTCGGTAGTCAAAAAACTAGCGACTGAAAATAGTAATTACCATTTTCAGTCAAATGCGCGGTTCGGCTGTTTCTTTTTTCAATTCATGATGTCATACGAAGATATACGAATCCTTTTCTGTATAAATTGTGAGAGAGGAAAGGATGGAGATAATTGCTTGGGGCAGTTATTTTATATGTGGTTATATTTTCCAACGGTAGTATAAGCCGGACGGAGATGTATGAATCCCTTCACGAACTGACTTTAAAAAAGAAAAGCAAAAAATAATTACTGAATATTATTATAATAATAGTTAACATGCAATTTATAATTTAATTTTAAACGACGTAGAATTACTTTTATATTTCAATGTTCTGTAATCTGTAAAAAGGAATGGAATTTTTCTATGGAATGGAATAATACCTCACAAATATTTTATTGTATTTTAATGTGTTAATTGCTATTTTTAAATAATATACTATATAAAATATAGACAATACAATAGAACATAAAATAATAACCATAAATACTATATAAAAATTTAACATATAGCTAGTCATAGAAAAAAAATCTAATCCATGACATAATTGAAAATGATCTGAATGAAATGATATAAATGCTTCATTTATTATTGAACGGAAATATTTTTTAACAAAGATCGAGAGAGTAATGGAAATATTACCTGTTATTGCCATAAAAACAGTAAAAATGTTTTACTATTTAGCATTCCCAATAGTTCGGTTCCAAATTTGGTAGAGTGAAGACGTATTTTCAATATGCTCCAAGCTCTGGAAATATACCTTTCTTTTAAAAAAACCCAGTATTTTATTACGGTTATTTAATTGAGTGTTAAAAATGCATAACAGATGCGGCTATCCGTCTCCCAGTGGACCTAAAGTGTACTGAATACGTGTTTACGTGATCATACAAAAAGACTGCATCTCATTTTTGTCATCAATTATTTTCCCTTAATTTAGAACAGTCCTTTTGAAATTTATTTATAATATTTTGGTGCATTCCATGTATCCACTTCCATGTATGCATTCCATTGTTGATGCTCCGTACTATATTTCAAATAAAGTGATACAACGCGATATTCCTCTAGAACCTATAACGAGTGTAATTCAACATGTTTGTGTGAAGTACTTCGAAAGAGTGTCAGTGCGTCCCAATGTACTGTGTATAGCTTTAGAATAAGACTAATTATTTAAGATAATATTTTATACAGAATATTGCTTAATGAAGTGATTTTCTATATGCCGTGTATATATAATATATACATAAGAATTACTTATTGCCAATAGGGCGGATTGTGAAAAAGCTTGTCCAAAAGCTAGTGGAATTACAAAGAGTAATCTTTTTACCCTATTACATTAACAATCTTGAAAAATATCGTACCAAAATGCTATAATATTAATATACAATATATTGTTATTTACAAGAAAACTACCAAAAGATCATAAAACTACATATATTACATATAAATCTATGTAAGCATAAATTGGGACATTTTTGTTAAGGTCGCGGTTGGGACGACAGAGCCAGAACGCTAAAAATCAGTCGAATGAAACAAGTAGTAACTAAAAGTACGACTGAAACAGTCGATAGTAAATAGTAGCAAAATCAGTCGGACCGATAATAGCGACTGAAAACAGTCGACTGAAACAGTCACTGGTAAAAAGTAGTAAAATAAGTCGAACCAAAAATAACGACTGAAACAGTCGATAGTAAAAAGTAGTCAATTGCTAAACTGTGGATAGTTCCCAACACTAGTATTTAGTATGGTATCCGGACCGTAGTCCTCTGCGTTACGTAAAAGCTAGTAACCAACTTAAGCTGGCTCGAATGGATAGTCCTTGTTAGGTTTTACAAATTAGACTTTTTTTAAGTCGGATATCGTTTTAGAAAAGAATTCATTCTCTCAAGATGTGACAATAAGTTGAGGAACATTGAAAAGCAAATCGAAGCACATTAAAATGGTTTCAGTGTTATCGATATTAAGAATCAATATCATAGAGAGTTCTGGAATATAGTGAGCTAAAATTGTCGGAGGCCAGAGCGATTGGGACCGACCATAACAATGACTAGATTTCGAATATTCGAAGTTCTACGGCACCAATAGCAACTCTTCGGCTATGATGATATTAATAGATCAAGTATGATATGAACAATTAACATCGATACTAATCTTCATCATCGGTAGTTTGTGAAAAAAATAATAACGCACTTTAAAAATGCTTACTTCTCCATTTTAAAATAAACTTCATTTGTAAATATACTCATCACTTCAATTTAACTTGATTTATTTTATTAGTTAATAATCTAATCAAACATTAACATACAAACTTCCGTTCGTAAACTGTATAGTAGATGCACAATTAATGCCCAAGCACGTTCTTCATTCAAGAAAAATTTTTAAAAATTCCTGGCTTGCACAAATGCGTACGTCTTCAAGTTGCTCGTTCGCTCTTTATTTCCCTCTCAACATGCGCCATTCTTTACAGTCCTCGATAAACCAAACGAAAATAAAGTGGTTTTACCTGCACATCGCTTAGGCGTTTATTTGAGTATGTGGAAGCGACGCCTACGCACACGACTGTCCTCAAATAGATCTGAAGAGGTGTACAGATGTCGACGTTGAACAAAGAGAAAAGGCAAAGAACGCGACAGAACGTTCATTCTTTGGCAAGGCATCAACGGTAATTTGTCACATGGGCAGTGATTAAAATTGTTTTGATACCGACAGTTCAAGTTAGTAAATTGTCCTTAAGACCGTCGTTTCTTATGACAGAAATAAAACTTCTTTTTCTATAAGTATTTGAGTAATTATACTTAAGTGTCTGACGGATTATTAGCCTTCATGAGCAGTTTAGAGTAAATAGTTATTATGCACTAATAATAATTAATGCAAAACAAATTAGATGATAAATTTA
Source organism: Rhynchophorus ferrugineus (assembly GCF_030347505.1). Classification (NCBI taxonomy): domain Eukaryota; kingdom Metazoa; phylum Arthropoda; class Insecta; order Coleoptera; family Curculionidae; genus Rhynchophorus; species Rhynchophorus ferrugineus. The sequence continues at coordinate 58,520,942 of NW_027472580.1, read as the reverse complement.
ATATTCCCTACCATCATATAATATACTGAGTATGAATAATTTTAAAAAATGTATAACAGGAAATTGTATAACTTTGTTTATTATCGAATATCTTATATTTTATAGATGCTTTTCACCAAATTATGTAGCATCTCTTAGAAAAAGTCACATTTAACAAGGAAAACTAGATTTTCACCTAGGTATTTTTATTCAGGTTTGGTAAACATTATGTTGTACCTTTGTCCTCTTTTTGTGTGTATAACCATTGAAAACCAGAGAAAAATAGGTAACATATGAAATTATAAAATCAAATTAAATTTAATATCACCGCATTTCTCCTTGGTTCCTTCTGTTACTACCTGCCCACATATTTCTTGATAAAAATAGATTTAACTATCTGCAAAATTTCTGTTAGTATTCTTTTATACTATATAGTATCCTCCTCATACATTTTGATCAAATGCTCATGTATTTTCTGAACAATAAACACATATCTATGCACACAGTTATCATACGGTTATCCTATATCAATACTTTTGTTAATATAATTAATTGTCGCCATTAGATCATAATTTTACCTCCGGAAAATTTCATTCAACCACTGTCACTTTCTGAGTCGCTATTCAAAGCAACAACTATACTGTTAATTTCCAACATATCTAACACGCCATTTGTCAATTTCTTCTTCAGTATGTGTGATGGAGTTCATCTAAACCAAATGTGTTCTTATCGCTAATGCTTATTTCCACATATCCAGGTAGTCCTTGCTTATACATAATTCTTGACCTGCATGTTTGTTGTAACAATTTTTTTCGATATCCCAAATCAATTAAATTGGATTGTATATGGAGGAAGACATAATATTCTATGGCATTATTGTTCAGCCATCTGATTCACCATGTATCTTTTTTAAGATCTATTTCTAAAAAATTAATTAAATTAATTTTATGTAAAATGCTATAAACATTTACCGAGTAACTTGAAATAGTTCACTGTTGAGTATGGTTTCTCCAAAACTTTGTTTATATTTTTATGGATACTTTCTAGACAACTGTTTGCTCTGAAATAATTGTATTAATTTGGTTACTCATTCGAATGTATCAGACAACATTGTATCTCTTTTTAACTAGAATAAAAGGAGAAGGAAAATATTGTCTAATTTTAAAACAAATTTAAAATTGCGATAAAAAATACATAAAACGTCTTGATAACGTAATTTCACTTCCATTTTGAATAGACTATAGTGTGTTCAATAAAACAGTAAACTCAAGTACTAAAGTATTAAAGCATTTATCTGAATGATGACGCATCAACATCGCAGTGTTGCCGCATCAACACTTCCAACAGTTCATTTTGCCCTTGACATACAAAAAAATTATAATTTAAATAAAGTAATTTCAACAAGAATACTGTTAACATTTTAGTACATCTAATACATTTTTTATTGAAGGACTTACAATTACAGTTAATAATACAGTTTGTATAATAATTTGTAGGTTAGAATTCTAGGCGCATTTTTTATTTATGGTATCCGCTGGAGGCCTAATCCACCAATTAGCTTGGTCCTTTGGTAATTGTTTTGGAAATTATCAGCATTGCTATATTCAGAAAGTTTCATTAAGGGAGTAACTGAGCTGTTAATGTCCAATCTATCTAATATTTGTTCACGATGTCATCATTTGTCAAATTTTTTTTCAATGTGCCTTCATACAATCCAAATGTGTTATTAACAGTATAAGAACAATATATCTGCAATGAATGTTTAATAAATATTATGATTAATAAATCCTAAGCAATTGTTATTCCAACATTTAACTTTTTCCATCAACTGTTGTTGTCATAAGACTTTTTATTATTATCTTGTCATTAGTTATCATTGGGTATTTTGGACCCATTGTAAAATATCCATGAGACATAGACTAAATACACAAATTAAAATAATAAGTCTTCCTTGGACCATTTAAATCCTATATTATCCAACAGTGTATGAAGAGATCTACATCCCTCAAATAGATCTCAAATTTCTCAGCTTTCTATGAATACTTTCCAGACCAACAATTTCCTATTTTTTCGCATGAGGATAGTTTCTTTTCGGTGAAACCAAGATTATATTATTCAGTTTTAAGATATTTCAGTGACTGTAACCATACTAATATTAAGTTCAGCCGCAACACGCTAATACATATTGTCATTAAAATTCGCAGTAATATGCAATAAAAATGCTTAACTCTTTAAGGAATTTTACTAGAAAGAGGTGGCCTCCTTTATCTCGTTGTGACTGGAGGTGACTGATTAAAGACGCAATCTCTTCAGTCTGGCTTTGGCATTTTAAATCAGAGTAATCATAAGCAGCGATTTGATCACAACAAGTAAAGCGTTAAATCATCGTTTGGCGGTTTATAACCTTTAATTGTTATAACTAATATTTTGAAGAATACTAGAGACTTTTGACAACCGGACAACTTTCGAAGGCTGATTAATTTGTTTGGACGTATCAGGCAGCATTTCAATAATCTCTTTTTGATTAGAATAAAGTTAGAAGGAAAATATTGTAAGTAATTGCGGCAGGCAATACATTAAACATCTTGATGACGTGAGTTCACCGTCATTTTAAATAGACTATACATATTCTTTATCTGCTTGACTATTATGTGCTATTACAGAATACCCTATAGCTGTCCGAAGTTGAAGTAATAAAGAAAAATTAAAAGAAAAAGTTATTTGTAACGATTTAACACACACGCAAATTTAATTTATCAGCTGTTTCAACAGAGCACGAAACCCGACAGGTGTTATGCATGCTCCTAAACTAGATCAGAACGCGGAAATACAAACGTGCCGAAATAATCACCTCGTTATCAACAGAATCCGCGTTACGAGTAACCAGACCGGCCCGTAATAGACGGATTATTGCGTCCGTCATAACTGATACCAGCATCGGCTGGAAAAGTGAGACGGTCGGAAAGCAAAAGTGCCGCACGGTCATAATACCGATACCACCAACCGACGATGGTATCTGGCGCGGCCAGACGAAATTACCATCTAATTACCACCATGGCAACCGTGGCGCTTCCTGCACCGACCCGCCCGGTTCCCATAAAGAAGACAGACCCGGAAGGGCGCTACCGTTCAGACGGAAAAATCGGGCGGCGAGCGACGTGGAACGCGCCTTCTTCGTCTCGCAGGCACCTCGCCTGCACTTGTCCAAGCCGGAAAATGAATACGGGACCGTTTTTCTGCGATAGCCCGCAGGTTACGCGTCGAGGCTCCGGTCGGACACCATTTTCCTGATCGTTCGTAGACGAGATTTCGCTTCCTTTTCGATACATCATCGGCCATCGTCTGCAATAACGATGTATAGATTTTCCACATCGTAAATTTCTAGGCATTACGTCTCGGAATCATCTGTGAAATCATATTTATTGTACTGGTTTCTCATTCGGAAATTGCTCCCCTATGAAGCGCGGTAGCACTTCATCTTTCATCTGTTCTGTCAGTTAATCGAATATGTACTCATCTTGATTCGTTACGATATTTTACATGCTAACTTAGTTAAGTTACTTTGAAGTATCAAATTTTGTTTGAATTAAATATAAAGTGACTATCCTCATCATTCCAGATATAACATTTAACAAATTTATTTTAAAACTTACTATTATATGGTTAAGTGCGGCGATTTTTAGGATGTAGCTTTTAGCAGTCAATCTTTAGTAGGTTCCATGTAAAACTCACCAGGATATTCCCACCAACCATTAACATCTTAAATTGACACAAAATAATTTTCTTTTGAAATTACGCATAAATATCTAAAATAGCACTTCCAACTGATTCAAACTACGAAAAACTAATAGGAGGAAGGAAAGGAAATGAAATAGAAAATAATGACAAATTTAAGATGTTTTCAAAAGCACAATAAAGCCGTAATATCAAATTTGCTTAAATTTGGAAGTCAATAATGAAAATGCTACTGATGGCACAGTTGCAGGCTAGCAGAATCTGATAAAACACATATAATTGCAAGAAGCTTGTAAAACCATCTATGTTGGTGAATTGGCTCCATACTTTAAGAAAATGGGACAAAGGAAGTTATAACAGTGGAAACAATTCTGTGTTTGGTGAATGAGGGAACTGGAACTCCTGGCTTAGCTCTTCAAAAGTACTAAATTTAGTAGTTATAAATGCTTTCAATAAGGACCTCTCAGCTGATAATTTATAATAGCTATTCCGTGTGACATTGTTTATTATATATATTATACATATATAATAAAGCGCAGAAACCTCAGTAACTTTTGTTATTGTGAAAAAAAATGGATAAAAAGGAATTTGGCGTGTTGATAAAATATTGTTTTTTGATGGGAAAAAATACAGTTGGATAAAAAACTTGGCTTGATTCCGAGTTTCCGGACACTGCCCCAGGAAAATCAACCATCAGGGATTGGTATGCTAAGTTTAGACGTGGTGAACTGAGCACCGAAGATGGTGAATACAGTGCACGCCCAAAGAGGGTTTTTACCGACGGAAACATTAAATAAATCCACAAAATGATTTTGAATGACCATAAATCGAAATTGAATGAAGTAACAGACTCTAAAGATATCAACTGAACGTGTACATCATATCATTCACGAATATCATCCACCGTATTCTCCAGATCTGGCCCCCAGCGACTATTTCCTGTTCTCAGATCTCAGAAGAATGCTCGCTGGGAAGAAATTTTCGTCGAATGAAGAGGTGATCGCCGAAACTGAGGCCTATTTTAAAGTAATGGACAAATTGTACTACAAAAATGGTATCGAAAAGTTGGAGGATCGCTGTAATCAGTGTATCAGCCCTAAAGGGAATTATGTTGAATAAAAAAACGAAAACACCCATCTCTAGTCAGGCATTCGATTCGTGAAAACCTTCACGAATATATGCCTTGTGTGGCGTTCTCCCTTAACACCTTACGACACGCAAATACGTTGATTAAAACCCTACCCTCTCACCATTCACAGTAGGTAGCTGAAATACGGCAATCCCAGTCGTACCTCATGGCCTCTATCACCCGCAATATCCAAATTTCCCTAAACTGAAGCAATATCAGCAATTTGGTACCAGCCGGACAACCTAGTTAAATAAAACAAGAATCGACTATGACATTTTGGTTTGGAACTGTTGAATGAGGGCTATATTAGAGTATTAGACCTAGATCATAGTTGGATTCCGTAGGACCAAATGGGTATAAGTTTTGATTTGTACAGCAATATCTTGTTTTCTAAGCATAATTTAAATTTGAATCGAATAAGAATCAAAGCCAATTCATTTAGTTTACTTTAAATTAAAGTTGTTTTCTTCAGCAACTATATGCATCGGTCTATATCATCCCCGCTCGTGGGAGGTTGAAGGTTTGTTAGGAGTCAAAGTAAAGTTAGGTCTCTGCTTACTGTTATTGGTCAAGCTAAAATGCTAAAATTGGCATGTCGTCGAGTATGTAGCCACTGGTGATTTTTGTGGTAAACTATAAAATATCTGTAAAATAAAATTTCAATAGTGAAAATTGCGGATTATTCTTAATCCCTTTTTTAGTTTAACCTGCACTACTGTGTACCACACTTCATTAAAGACAGATATACTTCCAGGAATGCAGCCGTATTTACTTAATTATATGTATTAGTATATATCTTAATTTGTTGATTGGAAATTAAAATATAAAAAATAACCTAATGATACTAAAAAATTATGAGAAGCAAATAAATTAATATTCCCGTTTAATTTTATTTCGATTATAGAGAAATATCGAAGTATGCTAGTGTTTTATAGATGTTATTTTAATCATGTCATCCAGTTTCCCTATAATAAAATTAAAATATTTATGAAGAAACCCCAAATTTTACGGTGTTTTTACGGTTGCAGATTTTATTGTCACATTAATTGATGAGTATTTTAAATAAATTAATTAGCATATATTTTGATTAAGACCAGTATGTCAGAATCGTAAATAAAAAGAAAATATTTAATTAAATATCCTACTTTTAAAATATAGAGGACATAAATTCATTGGTAGAGCATAAATGAATCAGCATACACCTGTTACCCACCTCCGTTACACAAGAACGTGTCTTATACTTATAAATTGTGCTGTTAAACCGACTTAAAAATCATCACACCTGTGCCGAATCGGCCCACACTTGTTACCATTCTAGGGTGACGCGATTAGTAAGAATCTAGCAAGCGTTCACTAGCCGGGTTGCTACGGTGATTCACTTTATTTAAAACAGTCTAATCGCTATTTTAGTACGGTTAATTATATATTATGACGACCAATTTATTTTCTACATATTCTAAATATAATTCTAACTATGCAATATTTATAAAAATAAAACAAACCAAATTAGGGTAAGTCCGGGGAGTCTTGATATTTTTAGGATCCGTCAAAATTAGAGCTGTTTCTATAGATATAATTATTTGAAAATAAACTTTGAACTTTTAACTTTACACGATACTTACCAAAAATACAAAACAAATTATGAGATCAATATTATAATTTAATTTAAAAAAAATGTAATTGTTATAACGTACAAGGATTATTTTTCATGAGAATTCTGTTGTAGACTTGACTAGTCTGCTGCTACTAGTTCATTGGGTTTCTTTTACTTTTTTGTATTTAATTAACTTCAATATTATCGTGTCCAATCCGTAGTCGGTGGTTGTGGAGAATATATACTTCTCAACCTGTGGCTGTTGGTATCGCAGTATTTTGAATGTTTTATAATAAAATCTCGCCACAGTTGGTTATCGGCCACGACCTTTCTAGTCACGAGCAATGTCTATGATCTTGATATATACTTTCAAAGCTGCTAGCTGTGCAAAAGGCCGATTTCACCACAGGAGTATTTTTCGTTTACCTTTCATACGACTGACATATTCATGTATCATGGTCATCAAGACATGTTTATGTAAAGTAAATCTGTAGATTTGTTCCTCAACTGTAGTCTGATTGTCGCATTTTAAACGAACGACTTTCTAATACGATCTTTTATAATCTTTTACTACATGTTTGTATTAGTTTAATTTTTATCTTAAACCAATATTTTTTGTATTTTCTGTACATTTCCTTGTTGTAATGTCTTCAGCAGATATTAACAATGTATTAACTAGCTTTCGTCGAAAGTAATGACCATATTATAGATGTGCAACTAATCATTGATACTAAAATAATTCCATTTTGACTGGAATTTCTACACTACTTCAGGTCTTGCTTCATTTTGCTCTACTTCTCGTTACAAGAGCTGAACTGATTTAAATAGATAATAAAAACTAAATAAAAGAACCCTGTGAACTCTTCTGAATAGTGCCTAATAAAACTATATAACTATAATAATGTTATACAAAATATTATAAATTAATTCCTCTTAGTCTGTTTTCCTTGTCGTATCGTAGTTTGAAGTTATTTTATTTGTTTACTAGGAGAGTCTAATTCGTACTTACAGGGGAAAAATAATATGAACCCAATGCGATATATTACATTTTACTGTATGTTGGCAACACTGCTTCTGTGTAAATAATGCGACACGTATGTCTTGCTCAGTAACATATATATGCCAAGTTGTTGTTGGTTAAATTTTCTTCGACAGTTAAAACAAGATATTGGTCTGTAATGTATCAGAATTCGAAAAAGGGCAAACTCTAAGCTTCAAAAGAAGCGGTGCAACTATCACAATACATATACACTTGATTATTGGAAGAATGTGATATAGTCCGATGAATCATTGTTTACATTGTCTTCTACAAACAGCCAGGTTTATATACGGAGAACCTTAAATTTAGCCTACTATTTGTCTGCTTCCTACAACATAAAGAAGATTCCATTATGGTAGTAAAAAAAGCTGCTCCTCTCAATCGCATCACTGGTCGGATTGCTGCTGTATATTGCAGCCAAACACTATTAAATACCAAGATGAAAATGCACCAATACATACTACCAAAATGTTCAGTTTTAGTTTGAGGAATATCAAAATATCAAATATTTCCTTTGGCTAGCATAATCATCAGACCTCAACACCTAATCGAACCGGGGGGTTTATGGGGGTTTTAGAGTAGAAAATGAGGTGTATATATCCATATTCAACATCACGAAGCCATTGGCGAACCGTAAAAACACCTTAATAATAAATAAGTATTGTTGCATATGTCAGCTTTTTTTGCAGTTATAAATATACTTCACTCCACTAAGATGAAGTGTTTCGACCCTTCTGAGTCTTTGTTCCGCGCGAGTTTTATCCAAGAGTTGTAATACCTTTATATTAGCTTGAGTGTGACAGTTGTTTTCTTGAGTGATAGTCGGTATCTCAAGGTTTCGGTATAAACAATCATAACATTATTTATGTTACATTTCACGGAACATCCCCATAATGTTAATTCCGTACTTTCATATCGGTTTTTTTTAATTGCTTCTACAACTTATTATGTACGGGTATCTGAGGTTTAGTTCCGATTGACCAACATATGTTTTTGTATTTCAAAACTAGTTCGTTTCATTTTAATATTCTCCAAATGTATTTAAACAGAATCTACTGCCTTACATGTTCCTTAAAATATCTTAGTCACCGATTAACGCCCCCATGGAGATTTTTCTTAATAGTTTATAATTCGAGAATCTTAGCGACTGACGAGTGATGAGCTTCGAGATCGTTCCAGAAGATATGTCCCCTTACACAGCTTGGTCATTGGTTAATAATTTAAGAAAGAAACGCTGTTTTATATAAATAATGTTTCATAGTAAATATCCAAATATAAATTCTAAAACCCATGATTTTATTCAGTATCTATAATCAAGACTCATATTTCATGTTTATTAACTGTTAAACGTATATATAATGAGTTTCGAATAAATTAAATTACACCGTAAAATTAAATAATTTAAATGCTAGTTGGTGTACTTACCATTCGGAAACATATCATTGGATATGTATCGTTTTTATTAATGTTTTATGTAAATAAAGCTTTAATAAAAGCGCCCATGCTTTCTACAAATTCTAAATGTGCTAACTCAATGAAATGCCAGAAAAGCAAATTCATTAATATTAATGTGAGGCAGATTAAATTATGGTACATTTCTGGTTTAAAGTTTATAAAAAGTTGTACAATAACCATGTAAATTCGCCTGATTTCGATAAAAGTAATACGTCTGCGGACTACGCAAAATACGACAATCCTACACTCATCTAGTATATTTAACACCTACTAGCACTACGTCGAAAATTATTGTGGGACGTAATATGTACAGGTGTCAGATATATAATATGATGATGCTACTAACTTTTCCATTCTTGAAAAATTTATTTCATTGTGAATTTTATGGACTTATTATCATAAAACTGTCGGAACTTAAGAATTAATATACAACTGTTCACTACATGGCGACTAAATGGTATTAAATGCTTGCCTGTATTTTGGTAAGCGTTATCTATTGACAAAACTTTGAATACGTAAACAACTGTTCAACAACCAAGCCAAACTGTTGAATTCGATGCTTCTAATATTCTAAAATAACAGTTTTCCCTTTATTATTATTAAATTATTCGGTGTATACAAAGCTAATCATGGAACGTTCAAAATTGCATTTTCGAAATTTATTACTTTTACTGTCAAAGCTCATCAAACATTTTTTAGAATCTTATGGTGATGTTACATTCCAATTATCGGTTTTGATTTCAATGGGCCAAAAGTGGTGATTTTAATATCCGTGACATAGAACGACCACATGAAAAACAATTGAAAATTTAATTCTAATATTATTTCCCATAGAGTTACCATTTTAGTCTTACTATACTATGCTAAGAATCAGCAAGGTGTAATATATTAGGAGCGCTACTAAAACCGAATAATTTCATTAAATATATTAAAGAGATCAGAGTAATTTAACCAATTGGCGTAATATATTAAGGTCTGGCACACGGTTTCCAAATTCTGAAGATGTGTCAAAATGGATCGATGATGGGATCGCTATCAAACCAACATCCTGCGTTCGACATGGCATCACCATGTTACCGAAAACATGAAAAAAAGTTGCATAAAATGAAGAAAAATGCTTTAGTTATTATATAGTATATCAAATTTTCTTTAAAAAATAAAATTTTTCAAATTTTGTCTTTTTAAGGTGAAAAAATTATCGGAATACATGCAAGTACTTAATATTCATTACTAATTGATTCAATAGGCACTGCTTCTTGTTATTATTTACGCGGTAACAGAAACACTAGTTAGATATTATTTATTTATTTGATATGAATTTTAGATGGTTAACGAGGGGATGAACAGGAATATGTTTTAAGAAAAAAGTTAACAATAATCTGGAAATAGGAAGGAAATGTACATTATCTTCATGGTCTTTTTAAAAATATACCAGAAATGGATAAAAGAGGGGAAGACATGGTTGTTCTTTTTTTTATACCTTCTGAGCGCTGGTACCAGCCGCTTGTTCTTAGTTGGTAAATGCTCACTGACATAGTCGTGACGTCGCCACAAATAATTTCGCAGTAATGCACCTATAAAAACGCAGCCAAAATTTGAGATTAAAAGATTAAAATCTTCACAATGCTCAAGAACTAAATCTAGAAGCTAAAATCAGTGAATGAAAGCATGCTTTGTGTCAGCTTATAGCTTATTCACTAGAATTACTCATTTATGTTACTTACCTTATGACGTTTCATTCTCATTTTATTTGATTTTAAAAAATTAAAAATATCTAAATTATATTTTTATTATTTTTATACAAATCAAGCGAATCGAGCTCTTTCGTATTGTTAAAAAACAATAAACATGCCTTATGGTATTTAGGCAACGCTTATGTATTCAAATCAAGGCAAATTTATGAACATAAACAAACATTAACCACAAAAACTAGATTTAATAACAATAATTTCAGTTATAGCCCACTATAATCAAAATGGAGGGACAGTCCATTTTCACAAGCTAAGCCAATTTATTAACGTAAAATCAGTGAAATAGTTTACAATGAACGAAAATAGGTGGTATTAACTTGAGGCCAGATCGGGACTAATAAAGTGGACGCCTAAGGACCTCCCAGTTAAACTAGCAAGTGGCTAGTGGCTTCTAGCAAGACTGTATTGGTGTGTGTACCGTGGCCTTGAACATATCGTAGTGGTGACAGTTGTTCGCTTCTTAGTGTTCCCAACTGTTCAGAGTAGAAATTCAAATTAAGAGTCTGAATGTATGGCATCAGCTGTTATATAGTATAAAACAACAAATATAACAAACGCACAGGCGCATCAGCGACGAGTACTTTCGCTTGACATTGCCGTGAGGAGTATACTTTTCATTATACATCCAACTTATTTTTGTTATTCAGCATTTTTCAAATGCTTCTAATCTTCTCTAATAATATCTAATGAATCTTTGATATCTAATGACATTGATATTGGAATGACTAATTTGACACGGAATCGACGACACTAAAACTACGCTTTATTGCATATTACAGTATCAGAACCTTAAACGTTTCTTATTTTCAACCACCTAGCTTTCTAGAGTTTTCATCTTTGTCGAAAGAAAAACTAAAACATAGCTTGTTTTTTCTTTGCTGGTCTCCATCTTTGACGCGAATTCAAACAAAACTGAATCAACCATTCACAAAACTGCAAAATAAATTTGGTTAGTATAGAGTGACAGCTTTGTCAGTATCCACCGGACTTTTCCAGTGTGAGATAAAATTTATTAAGGACATCTGTTGAAAAATTATATAATTATTTTGGCTAGACCAAATATATGATCAACTATTAAGCTATTAAATCCGTTTAATCTAACTAACGTAGCATCATTTAACAAAACATGAATATTGATCAATTTCAGTTTAATGTATTCGACTAATGAAAATAAGAAAAGAACGTATTTTTCATGGTGATTCTAAGATGTTGTGTTCTTTGATATAAAACAAAATTATGGGTTAAATATGACAATATTTTAAACAAATTATTTCCTTCGTTTTAAAATGTTTCCCAGATTCCGCGTATTCTAAAATTTACGTTACAAACTTGTTATCTTAACAAATAATTTTTCGGTATAATTATATAAAAAACACATATAAATATTTATCAAAACGTTTTATAACCCTATTAGATTAACTAATTATCTGTACCACTCAATCTGTTATTTATCATCTAATAAAATTTTATTGGGTAATTTAAATGCAAAAATATATTTGAAATACTATCAATTCCATTAATTACATTAGCCAAATAGTGTTGTTTTCTCAGTACCATTCATGATTTTAACTGGGAAAATTCTCACTCACTCAATAATGTGTTTACGGCATATATGCAAAGAATGTCGAACCATTATGGATACTAATTACACAATAAATCTGTATACTTAATCGCCCATTGAATTACAAGGTAACCGTTTTAGGAATTAATTCACTGGATGAATTATTTTAATAATTAAGAATATATTTAAATGATCAAAGATTTCCTAGATGTTGTTCAATATAGCTTTTAATTGGTTTCTATGTTTTCGTATCGAGTAAATTCGTTAGCATGGAGCTAATTCTAGTCTCGGTAATATGTTTCAAGTTTACAGCCAGTTATTTGATCTTGAGTTTCGTCGGCATTATTTTTTACTTTTAAATTTAATTATTCAGATATTTTGTTATTTAGATATATTTGAGCAGAATATATATATATATATATATATATATATATATATTAGTGTATCGCTTATTTCCTTAAATAAAATAGTATTTCCAAATAAATTGATAATTTGTGTTCCAACGCCTTCATATTTGATAACTAGCGCAGTCAGAAGAATTCCATCGAGGTCATAACACTGTTCTCTTTTGAATTTCTGTAATTAACTAGAATCAAATTAATTATCAAGAGATAATACTGAATGATGATGAAAAGAAGACGGGTTGATGTTGCATCGACAATCGTTTCGCAGTTAGTTGGAGTATTCCTAGGTCTACTTAAGTAGAGTTCGGCCGAAAGTATCGAAGCTTAAGCTGTAAGCCGAAAGAAGGTGCATTGAACGTGCTCAAAAACCCCTAGCCTTGAAGAATTCCAATTAGAAAACATTCAAGTTTTGTAAAACATTGCTAGTCGGTGGATTCTTGGCACAAGTATAACAATTCAAGGTGTAGGGACACCAAACTGAGGTTGTTGTGAACTGACATAGTCTCCTGGAATTTGAACAGAAGCTTGCATTTTATGTCAATGGCCACCAAAGGAGGATTGTAGTAACTCAGATTTTTAGCCGTAGACTATTGGAATTTGGAGCAGCCAAAAATTAGAAAGCCATTTCATACGTGATAATACCATAATAATTTGGGTAGGAACAGTGCTATTCAGAATATCAACAAAGGGAAACAAGCCGACGAAGGTACAGATGATACAATTAATTTTACAACTGTAAGCTATCAAGACGTTGCAAGAACCACGAGACGTCTAGACATAGTTTGGTTTATGTCCTAATGGATTTAAATCGTCACTGTTGTTTTGTATCACCGTTCAACAAGTTGCCTCTTCTTCTACTACAAAAAAAAGTATTTTTTAGTAGATTAAGAGATTTTGTGTATATTAAGTGTCAACTCATTTACAACATTTCCTTTATATTTCGTAACATTTTTATTTATTTTTCTCCGTAACACATCATTTAATAAGTCTTTAACTAACTTGATACATAAAAAGTTACAGTAATTTTAGCAAAACTTTTTGAAAATAACAAAAAAATTTGTTATTTTCAAAACTGAATGAAACAGTTTAAGTATTTTGTGTAACATATAACAAACATCTTAAATACAATTTTTATAGGAAAAAGATAATTTCTTTTTTTTGTGATAGATGGCCACATATTAGATAATATTCGGTAGAGCCATTCAAGCAAGATAACAGTTAATAGGACATTTTAGATATTTGTTTTACTCAGTTAAAAGTTAGTATGTTTTGAGACTTTAGAGAGTTTTTTAAACACTTTGTTTTCTTAATTCCGAAAAAGAGAAAATACAGTCTTATCGAAAACTGACAGGCATTTATAAATAAGTGCTTAAAAGTTTTGGCCATAAATTTTTTTAAATATTTTAATTATCCGCTAACAATGCGCTAATACCCAAAAACATAATATTATCAAAAATAATACGTTAAAAAATATTGTTCTTTTATTATAATAAATTAGTTTTTATGCGGAAGTTGATTAGTTTTAAAGCCGTCTCGATATTTTGGCCAGTATTCATCCAAAGTTCTGTCAAAGCTGACTGGGTGGGCCTCCATATCTCACATGCCATCTTCTCCTTTAGCGAATCTCTTTTTGCTTTGGGGTTTGGGGCACCTGAAACATAATTCTGTCTGGTTTGAATATAACTTTAATATTGCTCTTTAGTAGTACAATCCCAGTGCGATCTCTTGCTCCTTGAAGATACAGGAGGACAACTAAGGAAACTTTTTTGGTCTTATTTTCTTCTCTTTTCTTTTTTATAGTAAGTGAACTTACTGAATCTTATTGCTCATTTGGAAGATCTTTTTATTTATATCCCTGAAGCTCAAGCTAATTGTGTAAAGAATGGGATGTGGTTAAGCTGTATAAATTAAGGAACTCAGATAATTTATGGTGTGAAGCCTGAAGCTATCAGCCTGTAATATTGGTCTTCTGTAAACCTGATATCCTAGTTGACCATAGTCCTTTCGTCCAACTAAAACGTCCAAGAAGGAAGTATCAAAGTTATTTGCGATTCTCATGGTGAATTGGATATTTCAGAAGATTTCAGTGACATTAAATGAGAATTGAGATGAGCCAGAAATTGGTTGAGTTTGTCCCATCTATGTTTCTGAATGAGAAAGGTGTTATCTAGCTGTTTAATGGTTTAGTGGGGTACTGGTAAGTGCAGTAAGTCTTTATCAATCATACAGTAATGACATGCATTTGCTTGATTGGGATAATGTTGATTATAAGGGCTTCAGTATCAGAGCTCCCACTCTAAATCTGTTATGATTAGGAAACGTCGTTTAGTCAATAATCTCAAATCCTCTCAATCCGGAAGCCAATAATTTAAATAAATACATTTTACAGAGTCTAGAATCAGGTTAGTTAACACGCTGGGTTCCTGGAAGTTCTGAAATCGATCTACTTTCGTAATATATGCCTCAAAATAATTCGTAACATTTTTGTATCCGTGATTTATTTACATAGTTGCTTAGAGTTAATCTTTTGCATGTGGGTCAATCACCCTATCGGTAACAAACACAGTAGCGAAACCGATTATTCGTACATCACAGAACTGGCGCCGTCCGCACCTCACTACCAATAGCAGAAAACAATATTAACCTCGATTTTTCGGAACGCACTCGGGCCAATTCGAAAATGCCACATTGCTGGCCTGAAGGCAATCGACGACGATTCGCGAGTGTTTGTTATTGTTTTGAATAGTATACGTGAAATCGGTGTGGATGCATCATTAAAGCTTCCATGAAAGTTTTAGTTTATTGGTATTCAGCTGACTGAAGTATAACACGTAAGGGGGTCTTCACGCAATATCGCATTAATTTATTTTTATGCTGCATCTAATATTGTGTGTTTTAACAAACATAACATCTTCTTTTTATATTCTTTATTTTGTTTTGTAGGGTATATGTAACAGGTCAATTGAAAAATCCTCGGCCTACCACTGTAAAACATATCTTTTTGGCAAAATTATTTTTTTTTATTCAACATAATTCCCTTCAAGGGTGATACACTGATTATCGATCCTCCAACTTTTCGATACCATTTTTGTAGTACGATTTGTCCTTTGCTTCAAAATAGGCCTCAGGTGATCACCTCTTCATTCGACGAAAATTTCTCCCCAGCGAGCATTCTTTTGAGATCTAAGAACAGGAAATAGTCGCTAGGGGCTAGATCTGGAGAATAGGGGGTATGAGGAAGCAATTCGAAGCCCAATTCATGGATTTATACCATCGTTTTCACTGACTTGTAACACGGTGCATAGTCTTGGTGATGTAGCACTTTCTCTTTCTTCAAATGTGGCCGTTTTTCAGCGATTTCGTCCTTCGAACGATCCAATAATGCTATGTAATAGTCGCTGTTGATGGTCCTTCCTTTTTCAAGGTAGTCAATGAAAATTATTTCATGTGCATCCAAAAATACAGACGCTATAACCTTGCCAGCCGACTGTTGCGTATTCCCACGCATTGGAGCGGGTTCAGCGTATGCAGTTCACTCGGATGACTCTCGATTGGATTTCGGAGTGAAATGATGAAGCCTTATTTCATCCATTGTCACATATCGACGCAAAAACTCGCGTTTATTATACTTGATCATCTTTAAACACTGCTCCGAATCATGAACTCGTCGTTATTTTTGGTCAAAAGTGAGCTGGCGCACAGCACCCACTTTGCACAGAGCTTTCTCATACCCAAATATTCATGAATGATATTATGCACACGTTCAATTGATATCTTTAGGGTGTCTGCTATTTCATTAAATTTCAATTTACAGTCATTCATAATCATTTTGTGGATTTTTTAATGTTTTCGTCGGTAACAACCTCTTTTGGGCGTCCATTGCGTTCACCGTCTTCGATGCTCATTTCACCACGTCTAAATTTAGCATACCAATCTTTGATGGTTGATTTTCCTGGGGCAGTGTCCGAAAAGCCAAAATTTTGCTTCAACTGTATTTTTTCCTTCAAAAATCAATATTTTATCAACACGCGAAATCCCTTTTTATACATTTTTTTCACAATAACAAAAGTTGCTTCACTCAAAATGCTATAATTGACAAACTAATGATCCGACATCTGTCAAATTTATACACGCATCTTTTGATGATTAGGACTAACTAAAAAACATATGGATATATTTTTAGTAGCGCCATCTATGTGTCACGCGGGGACACATAGATGTATAGTTTATATAGATGTATATTCTTTATGTATAGTTTCTCGAAAACTTTCGAGATTATCGGTAATAAACTTATAGGCCGGCAGGAAGTCACATCTTCTGGTATTTTTCCTGGTTCAAGAATCATTCATATTTTACCTACTTTCCAGATGCTAGGGTATTAATTAATTCGTAGCATAGCGTCAAATATAAATGTTAATAGTTTTATACCCTTTTTTGATAGTTCTTTTAAAATTTTACCAGTAATTAAGTCATAACCAGGAGCTTTTTTAATATTAATCTCTCTCATTATTGTTTGTTTAACTCAATATGTCCAATGAATATGAATATGAATTATGTTTGATTTTAATGATTCTCCTGGACCAATCCATAACTTCTTGCGCTTGGAATTTCCGTAGAATATTCGCCCAATCGCAATATACCATATAAAACCTCCTATATTTTTGCCCGCTATGCGCGGTGTTAATTCGGTAATTCGTGTGCTAGTCAATTTTCTCCTTTTGGATCTTCCCCGTCGCATGCGAGCGCCTGGAAATAGTTGAATCATCAACAGCCAAGTGGTCCGAAAATTCTTTGAGAGTTATAGCTGTGTTTTCGCCCGATATATCTTGTAATTAACTATTTTCGAAGTTTTATTGACTCTCAGGTCGTTCAAAATCTCCTTTTTGAAATCGTAGAAATCGGCAATTGTGATATGACGGAGCAGATTCATTATAATTTTCTAAAAGCGTTTGTTAGACTTCATCAACAGTTTTCTTTAAATCAAACAACAGAAGTAACGGATGTGAAAAATGCAAATTACCTACATGTATGCATGATTACAATGCTTTTACAGTCTTGGACACATTTACTGAATTCGATTTCTAGAATTTTGTTAAAGCCTCTTTCGATTCAAGCAATCTGCTTAAAACGATGTCCTTGGATATTAAATTGAGTAAATGGTCAGTCCGGCGTAGCTAAATGACCCAAATAGGGCGGTTGTCGGACGAACCGTTCTCTCGAAGAAACAATACAGTTTGATACTCCATCCCGGCGTCTTCAAGCTTCAAGCAAACAACAGAAAGTTTGGTTCAATATAAGGAAATCATGAGAATACCACTATTTTTTTATGTCAGTATTTTGATAACTGAGGTTTAAGCGCGACAATACGTCCCTTAAATACTTAAAAATAATGCGATTAATTCTATACACATGTTAATCTAAGAAATTGTTGCATTAGTACCAGGTTTTAAACATGACGATTCAAGGAGAAAGATTGAACGTAGAAGCGTTTACAATATAGAGCTTTCTTTGATATTAAAACAAGATTGAGCCGGCATTCCTATTTTCGATTTAACAAATCACTACACCATTACCTTCAACCTAGCAGAATTGAATCATTTGTATAACAAGGAAAGAAGATAAGTTGATGTTAAATTGCCGATCGTTCTAAAACAATATAAAGTATTCCCTAATCAACACAATTTTCTAAGTTTGGGCGAAAACATCACAGGACTAATTTTCGATATTTTCGAACTTTCTCATAATAGCCGTCACCTATTTGAATTTAATCACTCCTAGTCCATAGATTGCTGAAGTTGAGGATCCTGCTGGAGTTTAACTGGCCTTACCATATTTCTAGGTGTAATGCCACAAAAAGTGAATTGGAGTTGCTCGAAATATTCCTAACGGCGGACTATTAAATATTGAGACCACCAAAGCTTAGGAAACCAGTATATCCCCTGGATATACATTTTATTACAACTGAAAACATTCGAGATGAATCGGCGTTGAAACTAAATGGAAATGATTTGTTCAAATTCATAACTTATACATTATATGTTATTACTATATACACATAAATTAGATATTATAATCAATACAAGTTGTTATTAAACATGTTATTTTTAGTACAATAATATAAATCTCAAATTAAAATTAAATATTTTTCTAAAAACTGTAACAATTATAAACGTTAAAACGTAGTACATTTTATTAACATTATACTAAATCTCTTTATATCTCGAAAATCAACCTAAATACCATTGCAACCTGAAATATTTGATCTATTTACACACAGTATTTATGAAACAATATTTCTTGTCCGTTATAATCAGAATTTTCGATGGTTTAGATTCAGTGTCAGTTAAAATTTAAATGAAAAAATCGTTCCTCATTTATTGACGTCATCCAAGCGTAAGAAACGCATTTAGGCAAATGCTCAGGCACGATCACGCTCCGCTTGTTTTATTATTATGTTTCCTATTGTTCAATTGACCGTAAATGTGCTTGTGATGAAATTGGGTATGAAAGCTATGGCTGTATTCATATTGAAGCGTTGGAATTTATCTTACAGGGCAAGTGAGAATTAATTAACATTTTTAAGATATTTTCGATTGAGGACCATACAAAAATATGGAATTTCCTGTTTTTTGGCAGACTATTTTGGGGATTTGATTTTTATATCATTTTTCGTTATAAATTGTTATGAATAATGATACATCTTATTAATTGATCTTTCACTTCTCATTTCTTGGTATAGATTGAATCTTAAATGTTTGATAACATAATCGAGTGGTTCGGTGTTATCTCCAAATTGCAACAACATTTCCAAGATTTTCTAGCTATTTATAATGTTAACACTTAAATATTCTAATCGTATTTCAGTTCCATCACCTTAACACGTAATAAACATATTTAGCTACAGCACCTTAACCATTTTTGGAACGTTCAGGCAATTTTAACATGCATCTAGTGCATCCTGAATTGAATATAGCCAGATATCCTCATATAGGTTTCAGAATGAAAAAGTAGTTAATGACACATCACTCATGGAGTCTCCTGTCTGACAGATACATGGCATCACTGTTGACAAACTTACGCAAATACTGATTTCTTTCACTTATTTATTTGGTACCAAATTACATATGGTAGACGGGAACGGTATGGTAGAACTTTATATTTTATAACTGATTTATAAAATAGTAGAAACTAAGTTTCGTGTGCGTTGAAATCACAGCGTTGAAGCGACACAGTGGCTTTAAAAATAATGTCGGAACTTTCCATCAGATATGGTTGTAATAGCCTAAATAAACTATAATTGGCTGTGGTCTTTCAAACACCGATGATTCTAAACGTTCTAATCGACCAAACTTAGCAGTTGTGAATTTTCGTGAGATAAGTAATACTAAATATATCAAAATGAAGCGATTTTACGGGAAAATTTGATCATACGTCAGGTTACGCGTTCGATTACGTGTAAAAATAAAAAAGACCGTGCCCACGTAAAAGCTATTTCACCAAGATGGTAAAATTCAATGAATTATGCTTTGAACTGCTTCTCCGTCCATCATTCTCAAACCTAATCGCTAATGATGATCAGTTTTTTGTACACAGAACAGATAGAAATTTGACTACCGTAACCCGGATTTATTTTGAGAATAAAGGAAAACCATTCTACAAGATATCATCAAAATTCTAGGGGATTTTATTTAAACTACTAAAGAAGAATGATAAGTTTGTTGATTACCCTTCCTATTATTGATAAGTAAAATTAAATTTCTAAAAAAAAATTTTGATTTTTTGGAACAAAACCAAATGGTTTACTGATAATGTGTTATATTCTTTTATATTTAAAAACTAGCTGACCCGACAGACTTCGTCCTGTCAAAAAGATTTGTAATGTGGCAGTTTTTGTGCCTACGTATTTTAAAAAATTCTCCTGAACAGAACCATCACCCTGGTGATAGGGCGTTGTGAATAAAAAATAATTAAATAAAACATATATAAGGATTGAAAAGTCAGTAATCGCTTTATTGTTAATCATATGAATCATAATTATTATTATTATTATCATTGTAGTGCTTTGTGGTATACGATGTTTTTTGTTTGATTACCTGGCGCATAGATAAACAAATCTGATGGTTTTCCAACACGGGAACAGGCAACATACAATTGACCATGTGAGAAACATGGGTTTTCTAGATTAATACCACAAGCACTTAATGATTGCCCCTGGGACTTGTTTATAGTCATAGCAAAAGCAAGCCGCACTGGAAACTGTAGTAGTCGTTTAAACTCAAATGGCACATCAGTCGGAATCATTGGGATGCGCGGTATGAGAACATCTTCTCCTTTATACTTTCCTTTGAGTATAGTTGCTTCTATCACATTGTTTAGTAATTTTTTTATCGCTAACCGTGTACCGTTGCAAAGACGCGGTTGGTTGATATTTCGCAACATTATAACCACCGATCCAACCTTTAATTGAAGATTGTGAGGTGGCAATCCTGGCAAATCCAGCGAGTTTAAAAATTCCGGTGGATAGTTGACTACATCATCTTGATTAGTAGCCGTAGTATTCTGTAATTTTGAGAAACATCTGGAAACACCTTCTGAATAAGTTCATCTTTTGATCGAGTTAACTGACAAAAACTTTGAGGAAAGTTAATGCAGCCAGTCAACATGTCTATAGGAAATTTGCCATTACCAATGTCAATGAGTTGTTTGGAGAATATGTTTCCAGATTGGTCATTTTGCAACTCGACTCGCATATTCTTGCTTAAATGAAGTACTTTGACATGTTTCCACAAATTGGAGGACTTTAGACATGCATTGAGTTCATCAGCTGGCGTTGATCGTGGAATCACTGACAATGTTTGACGAAAATCTCCTGCTAATAAAATCATTGCACCACCAAATCGGTTATTATTGCTACGTAGATCTTTTAAGGTTCTGTCTAAAGCCTCCAAAGATTTTTTATGTGCCATCGTGCATTCATCCCAAACAATCAATTTACATTGCTGCAAAACCTTTGCCATTGCAGAGTTCTTCGAAACGTTGCAGGTTGGAGTTTCATTGCTTTGCATATTTAATGGCAATTTTAGTGCTGAATGGGCTGTTCGACCACCTTCAAGCAAAGTTGCTGCGATTCCCGACGAAGCGAGTGCAAGTGCAATTTTATTTTGTGAGCGAATTGTTGCTAATATTAATGAAATCAAAAAAGTTTTTCCTGTACCACCAGGTGCATCTAAGAAGTAAATCCCTCCAGTTTCATCATTTGTTACTTTCATAAGAGTTTCAAATACATACTTCTGTTGTTCATTTAACAGTGGAAGATTTGTTTGAATTAATTCTTTCAAAGCGTTGAGATCATACAGTCTTTCTCGATGCAACTCTTGGTTAAAAGCGTCATGCATTGGACGATTGGGCGCGGTCAGGCCTAATTGAATTAATAGTTTGTTTGACGTTATCAAGCACATGTCCTCAATTGAAATCAATGCTTCATTGTAAATTTCTTCACTGATTTGTATATTTGGATTTCCCATTCTATTCCGTATTTGATACAAAATATCATCACACATATAATCTTTGTACTTCATCCACAAATCAATTGGGTTTGATGGGAAGCATGTAGATATGATTATAGAAAACAATGTTCGTATTTGATGAGCGTGTGATGATATTACAGCATCATTAAGAGTTTGATCCCAATGAGCGTCATTTTCAAGCAATTGCAAACGTTGACAGGCTTCTCTGTAGGATCCACACAATTCACCATCAACAGTTCGTAACTGTTGGAATGATGTTGGGCCACGTACATTGACTAATAGCAGTCGTAAATAAAAACATTCATCATTGCTTGGATGTACTGAATAAATCCGGCCAATCGCATCGCTGGAATATACAACTGTATATCCTGGAACTGGTTTTCCTTGTTTCCGTCGTATAAATCTCCTTGAGGATTGATTCCAGGTATAATATTTTGGCATTTCAGAATATAGCAATGTTTGTGCGAAATCATCGTTTTGGCATGTCTCAAAAAAACTGGTTAATGTAGTAGATGGTGGCTGAGCAGCTCTTTGTACTGCGTTCTGTGCTGTAAAATACACTCTTTGTCCATTTTCTAAATGCACAGCTAAGTGAACAACAGAAGGGTGTCTCTCATGAATAGGAAAAGAAAATATTCGCCAAACTGCTTCATTACTACTGACATAGCGGCCCATTTGGTATTGGGTAACTTCATCATTAGAATTCTCTGCACCAATTCCAATCACAGCCATATCACTCCCTTTGGTTACATATTTGCAAATGTATTTAATCGATTTCACTGAATGGCAAGATTCAACGTTGATGTGTGCTTTGAATGTCTTTGATAAAATGGGTGAATATGGAACAATCCAACGATTATCTATTTCAATATCTTGTTGATTTAATTTGACAATTGTTGATTTTCCATTGTCTGCTGTCGATCTGCGACGATACAATGGATAACCGTCATTACCAGTAATTGTTTCCGATATTAATGTCTGTGGATATCGTTTTGAACATTTACCATCCATCATACACGGTGAATTTTGATTAAGAGTTCCACAGGGACCATGTATCATGTTTTTGATAACTACCTCATGCAATCCAGGATCTACTTGTACATTAGGGATTTCAGCTGATATCACTGCATCAACTTCATTTGGCCTTATCTTTTCAACCAACCAAATCAAAATGTGTGCATGTGGCAATCCTCGTTTCTGCCACTCCACAGAATACATCCAGCAGCGTGTCTCACCAAACACATTATGTTTTACGATGAAATTCATTAAAGATTTCAACTTTTGTCTAAAGACTCTGGCTGTAATATCATGACGATCAATGGGTGATTGCCCAGGGAATAACTCCTGCTTAATTTCTATCCATTGGGGATTGCATGTAAATGTGATGAACAAATCTGCTGTACCATAATGACGAACATACGACATGGCATCTTGAGCATATTCGTGCATATGCCGAGGGCTTCCGATGTATGTTGCTGGAAGAATAGTCATCCGACCGACATTCTGTGCATTTCCATCAGTATTAATCGCATCTCGAAGGTGAATATACTCTTCAGATCGGAGTTTGGTTTGATTCAACCTGATGAATGTTAATCTCTCCGTTTCAATTTTAACATACATGTCAACAACATATTTGTGATATAATCGCCGACATTTCAATATGTGATTATCTTCATTTTCCCGAATCATTAGGCGGTATGAATAATAGTTCATTGAACTGACTTTTTTGTTGGTTTCAGAACCTGTAAACAGATTTTGTTTTAATAACATTCAAATACATAATATAGTGACTGAGATATTATCGCCATAGCTAAACTAATATTTTAGTTACCTGTAATGGGATTTATCATTTTTATTGATAAATCGTAGCCATCTTCACCTTGCCAAAATATAATGGGATATTGCAGTGCATCATATGAGCGGTGTGTTTCCTTTATACGTTGTAATTGATCATTCCGACGATGTAAAACAATATCACGGGATTCCAAATTTTCTCCAACTACAACGATAGCAACTTCATCAATATTTGGTGCATTAAAACGTCTTGTATGTTGACCTGCAGGTGTTTTATCAGCTCTGATTACAATTTTGTGATTATCGGATGGCATCAGATCCAGGGCAGTTTTAAACAATATAATCAATTGATTGTGTTGATGAAATAAAGTTTGTAATTGTTCTACAATAGACCTCTTTACTAAATTGTTATGTGCACAACGCAGATCAATTTCTTGTGGTGAATTGCCCATAAAATAAATTTGCAGGAATTTGTTGTCGCTATCTGACACTGGTAACAGTGAACCTGCTCTGTGATATATTTGCCCTTGTATCTGTAAATAAAAAAAATATTATGGTGTGGTATAAATTAATGGATTGTCAGTGATCAAACTTAAATAATATTTGATCTTAAAAAGTATATATTTAGTTTTAACTAATATCTATCAAATATAAAATATAATAAAAGTGTCACTGAAACTGAATCACCATATAATATGATGACTAAGTGATATATTTCGTAATGATTAAGAAATTGAAGATTAGTAACACATCTTAACTTTGGTGACAGAAAATTTTGTTCGCTAAAATAATTATGAGTAACTGCTATAATACATACCTTGAAAGTTGGCATAAAATTTTCCCGAACTGCATTTGTTGCCCCAAATGAAGTCATTTGAAAGCAATTGTTATATTGTTGGATATGTGTCAAAAAGTGTATAGAATCTGTTCCTATTCCTGAAACCAATGAGTACAATGGTTCTGGTGGTGGATCCAATGGTATCAATTTCACTTTACCATTTGCGCAACACAATCCATTGGCTTCGTTTTTGTATTTTAATGCCTTACAGTGTGAGCAAACCAAGTTCATAGAACCAATAACAACACATTGGTAGTTACTGTAGTCAATTAACACATCGTAACTGAAAGCAGCTCGATTCAAACTCGCGCTCGCTCTTCACGCGTTTGTGATATCCGAATTCTTTCACGTTCATTTCCGTCGTCACGTTCTTGTGCAGTACGATTAGATCGGTAATTAGCTTAGTTTATAGCATTTCTGGTTCTTCTACCTAAATTGCTTCGTCTTATAGGAGGCATATCAAATATAAATTATTTTTTCACTAATCACGAACTAAACAAACACTAACTAACTAAACACTCTGCACAAAACACGATATACGAATTTGTTTCGTGTATCAGTTGACAATTCATCTGTCATCTGTCAAAAGTCATCTGTAACAGATAACTTTTTTTTTAAATTTGATATGACTTGAACTCAAATCCTTTTAAGCCGTACGAATTGTTTTATTTATTTAAAATTTGGATATTAAAAATAATAAAACACTGTTGGTAACGCGATTTTTGTTTGACTGATATAATGACGTGGAAACTGATGCATTTTATCTCGCGTGCCGAAACTAATACAAAAGAAACGCGAGTTTCGGAACGCGACATTAAACTCCTCCAACTATATATTCTGTGCTCCAACGCACACACGCACATTGTTTTGATAGATATGATCTTTGACGTTAGGAACACACCTACATTTCTTAGACAACAGTGAGTGCTTGTAATTTAATATGAACTTTATACCATAGCAATAAAGCTCAAATTGACTACGTTTTAGTTACAAATCATTTGTATGGGAAAAAGAAAAGGGCTATTTTTAGGGTTTTTCCAGCAATAATTCTAATTTTTCTCGCCGTAAAAACCATCCTTGAACTTCAACGAACATTTTAAAAAAAGATTTGGCCAAATTGGTCCAGGCGTTGTTGAGTTATGCGCTTACCAACACATTTTGCGATTTATTTTTATATATAAGATTAATAGTCCATGTTCGTTAATCATTTAGCCAATCTTAGATTTTTTTCAATCTTTTTCAAATATTACCAGACAAAAAAGAATAATGTTTGAAAAATTGTGTCTCATGAACAGAAACATTTAAAAATTAATTTGTTTACATTTTTTACTCAACAGCCTCCATAATTTAGAAATCTACCTTCAATAAGTGATTATCCTAAATTTAATCTTAAATCATATATCTGAATACTGGGTCACTAGTATTCACTGTATAGTTTAACAACCGAAGAAAAATTAGTGACTCCTTAATAAAAACATTCCTAAGTCAAAACACTTTTAAAAATGAACTAACGTAAAAGGTTAAAAAGGTCGGAACGGCAATAGCAACCTCTTCCACTTCACTAAATGAGGCGGGATTCTTTCGGTCAAGATAAATTACTGTCATTATTTTCTACAATTTTTTTAGCTGTCTATTCATATCGCACCTTGCCCAGAACTGGCCATAGCTCGTGCTCATCAAATAAACAGATTCTATTGCTTACCATTTGCATATCTGAAATATGAATAATAATTAACAGCGTAGGTGTGCCGGGGGACCGTATGTACATAGTAGAAAATTGTTTTTGAAGGAACAGCTATTTAAATATTAAGGAAATAAGTTGTATGAATTCCTCGTTGTAGTGTCAATCAGAAATTTTATGACTGATTCTTGAACAAATTGTTAACGTTACCATATGCTTACGTGCGGAAAGTTGCGCAGGTGGTGTTAACAAGAGAGTGGTCGTCTAGACAAGACAGCACGCACAAGTAAAAAATGTTATTTGGATATTTACTGGATATTCATGACTATTAGAAGCTCATGAATATTTAATGTCTATGTCCATTGATTGTTTTTAGGAAATTAGTTTTTATTGTAACTTAAAATTTCTCATTTTGTATTCTTAGATGATTCTCGAGTATATCTCTTGCGTTTTTGGTACCACTATTTCCATTCATTACAAGTTATTTTTATGGGTTCATTGTTTTCGGCTGTTTATATATCTACGTGTTAGAATTTTTATTTACTTTTTAGGTGGGATATCATAGAAACGTTTGAAGATTTTTATTTAATTTTAGTGTCGTAATTATCACAATATCACAACTCGCATACCGATCTCATGTATATGTGAGATTCTAGGATGGGTACGCGGTATTTGGAAATAGAACGATTGGGATGATTAATGGTTTACTCAAGCTAGCGATTTTAGATTAATCAATAACAATTAAATTACTATCCAGTCCTGTACCACTCTATCGGTGACTGTGCCAGGTGAGTCGGTAATTGTTTTCCGGTTTTTGTAACAGATTTCACTAGTTATAAGTGCTCAATGTTACAGATTTAATTTTTTTTTGGTCAAGTTTTTGTCTGAAAATGTACTTTCTTGTTTCATCAAAAGCTACCACTGAAGGGTATCGTTTCCTGCTAGAAACTCACGATAATCATGAATGCTCGAACGATAACAACATATGAACAATGTGAACATGTGGTTTCGGCAATTAAAATTTGGTGATTTTGACGTTAAAAATATAGAACATCCTGGCAGGCCCAAAATGTTTGAAGATGACCAAATTGCAGAAGTTATTGGATGAAGGCCCCACACAAACTCAATAACAATTGGCAGAAAAGTTGGATGTGAGCCGAGTCGCAATTTGTGAACGATAAATGCGTTTGATTGTCACATGAATTGAATGAGGAACGATTAGACAACATATACATTGTCATCGAAATGGTTCAGATGTATCAAAGAAGACGTTTCTGCATCGAATAATAATCTAAAAAAAATCTCTTTGGCAGGTACATGCTCTGCATCTGATGAGACTAGGTCGGTTCATATATTATTGTTGAAACCTGGACAAAAAATTAATACTGATCGCATTGATTAAGAACTAAGAAATATTTCCGAATACGCTTTTTTGCAGAACTTGTTATTTTAATAATAGTGAAATTTCTACAGTTCATTTGTATATTACGGGTCTAATCTTCCCTTTAAAAGTATATTCTTACTATTTGATGTTGTTATTTCAGAATGTACCTGAATTTTCGACTTGCGTGGGTTCGTTTATATAATGCTAAGCTAGAGTAGATATTATTCATATTAAGGTATACTTTAAATGACGGGTAGTTAAAGAAGTTAATATTCAATCATTTAAAAAAATCTTTTCTATA
This sequence comes from Rhynchophorus ferrugineus, assembly GCF_030347505.1. Taxonomy (NCBI): domain Eukaryota; kingdom Metazoa; phylum Arthropoda; class Insecta; order Coleoptera; family Curculionidae; genus Rhynchophorus; species Rhynchophorus ferrugineus. The sequence continues at coordinate 58,492,770 of NW_027472580.1, read as the reverse complement.
TCATTTTGGGTGTTTATATATTTATTGAGTTTTTGTTTCAAGAATAGATGTTTATGTTTAATTATTTAATTTGCTCGCATGTGCCTTTAATATATACAGATACTAAAAGAAATACATCATTAAAACTATAATTAATTGATGTTATAATAAAAACATTTATTTTTATTTGGATAATTAAACAATGCATTCTAATGGCATGCTAGTCCAGTGGCACTAATTTTTAACCGACCTCAAAAAGCAGGAGGTTCTATATTCGGCTTTTTTTATGTATGTTCGCCGATTTCTCCATCAATTATGGACCGATTTTCAAAATTATTTTTTTATTCGAAAGTGTGCACTTCCGAGGTCGTCACATCCCAGAAAACCTCAAATTTCAAAGGCACGCACAAGTCAGCTTGCGTTTTAAGCATTAACCATATCATATGAGACGTCGTAGAAACATTCTAGGCAACGGTTTCTATGGTGTAATGATTAGAACGTTGAGCTCACACGCGGAGGTCGTGGATTCGTTTCCCAACAGGGCAGCAGGTTTTTTGTTCTAGTTTGATTGGAACCTTTGTCAAATCACCTAGACTAGGTGGCCTAAACAATACAAAAGTAATAATATAATTTTATGACATATACACAAAATTAAATTATGAAAATAATTCTATTTTGTTGCTCGGTACTGACTTCAAAGTGATCAATTGATTAAGCTAAATTGTATGTATATGTATAGTAGATAAAGTATGTATATAAAGAATATGTAGTAGATAGGTTAAATCAGTTTTTTGTTTATTTTTATTTAGTTATTGCAACGATTATTATGTACATATTTTATTTTAAAATTTTTATTTAAATTTTTTTTGTGTTAAAAATCTAAGTTTGATTTTTTTTTACTTTTTAGTGAGTTCCTTATTTATTTTTTGAAGTCGGTTCAATTTTTTTATTAAAAATATTTTCAAAACAATGTAATTTAAAAAAGTGTTTAAGTAAATATTGTTATGATTGGGAGTACCCCTTGTTTTCTCTGTATAATGATAAAAAACCAAATAATAAATAAGACTGATTTTACTACTTTTTACCAGTGACTGTTTCAGTCGCTTTTTTCGGTCCGACTGATTTTGTTACCATTTACTATCGACTGTTTACTATCGACCATTTACTATCGATTTACTTACTATTTTTGGTTCTACTAGTTTCATTTGACTGATTTTACTACTTTTTACCAGTGACTGTTTCAGTCCACTGTTTTCAGTCGCTATTTTCGGTCCCACTGATTTTGCTAGTATTTACTATCGACTGTTTCAGTTGTACTTTTAGTTACTACTTGTTTCATTCGACTGATTTTTAGCGTTCTGGCTCTGGCGTTCTAGCCGCGATCTTGACAAAAATGTACCCAATTTATGCTTACATAGGTTTATATGTAATATATATAGTTTTATGATTTTTTTGGTAGTTCGCTCTTAATATAGCAGCATTTTGGAACGATGTTTTTTAAGATCGTTAATATAATATATTTTATATTTAATTGTTATATAAAATATTTCCCTTCAATAATATATAAAGCATTTACATTATTTAAAAAAGCTCTAGTGGTTATTCTGTGATCATTTTTAATTATGTGATGGATTAGTTTTTTTTTCTATTATTAGGTATATGTTTAATGTTTATTTAGTATTTATGGTTATCGTACTTCTTTAGTTTTAGGTTTTGTTTAAGTTCTATTTTATTGTCTATATTTATTATGGTATATTATTTAAAAATAGCATTTCACATATTAAAATGCGATAAAATATGTGTGCGGTATTATTCCATTCCATAGAAATATTCCATAAAAATATCCTTTTTAGAGATCCACAGAACATTCAAATATAAAAGTAATTCTACTAGTATTCTAATAGTAATTCTCTAGTATTCTTAATAGTATTCAGTAATTATATTTTTCCTTTTGTGAAGGAATATGAATACATCTACGTCTAGCTTATACTACGGTTAGAAAAAATAATCACATATAAAATTAACTGCTGCGAGTAATTATCTCCATCCTTTGCTCTCACAATTTTTATAGGAAAGGGTTCGTATATCTTCGTGTGACATCACAAATTGAAAAAAAAACAAACAAATAGTAATTATTTTTGTTTGTATCTAGTACAAGTTTCATTTGATACTATATACTATACTGTATTATTCCCTGCCCTACTGTTGGATAAACGAAGATCTAGACACATGTACATGTTGCTCAGGTTTTGAGCAATATTGAGTCTTTAAGCCTTGCTCTCGAACCTTTTCAATATTTTTGTTGCTATCATTTTGCTCTCATTGATTAAATGAAAATGACGACCTGTTAACCAATTCAAACTACGGGCCTAATTTCAAATTTATGCTTGGTGCTTCTGGCAAGTTAATCTACGATCCAAGTAAAGTAACGTATTTTGCATGTTCCTCTTGTGGAATGTTTTCGTTATATAATTTTGCCCATGGACAGATTTCTTTACTCAGTTTGTAAGTAACATGAGTAGGTTTTGTTTGCCTTTATTCACCGTTGGTTAAACCATTTCTCGATTTTATTTAGATGGCATTGGAGTTGGAACGAAGCAGTTTTTGGATCAGAATTCACTGAGACGATGGCGTATCGTCAGCATAGGTCGCGATCATTTTCTCCTCTCTAGTCCAGTACGCTGCCCTGTGAGACATCTCAACGTATTTCATGCAAAATAGAATATTCACCATTACATTCAATAATAAAGCTCCTTCGATTGAGGTAGTATGGGAGTATATGGAAGTGTCTTTTTTAGTTTGTATACTAGTTCATAATACCAGACTTTGTTAAATGCTTTACTTACGTCCATACAGGTAGCACGACAGTACATACATGACAGACCATTTTCCAGATATCTACTTATGAAATCCACAGTATGATCATTTTGGAATACAAATTAGTGACAGGATATTGTGTTGTTTAGGTGCCTCTTCATTCTGTTTAAAATTATTTCTAAAAAGAAGTTCTACTCTATGGTGATTTGCCTCATTTGGGCATCGTTACGACTTGGGCAATTTTCCATTGTTCTGGGAATTGTTCGAGCTCACTGTAAGCATTGAATATTTTCACTAGGCTCTTGAATCTCTTGTGTGACAGGTGTTTTATGAGAGTTGCGCCAAAAAGATGGCTTTTCCTTTCTTAAGAATTCGTATTTCTCTCAGAACCTCTTTAGGATGTACGTTCTTAAAGCTAACATTTGTAGAGGTGATTTAAGGTATTCTTATGTTCCGACTCCGAGAATGGTTGAAATACTTTACTTATATAGTCAGCAAACATACTGACTTTCTCCGTATTTGATCCTATATATTATTTGATAATGTAATAAATTAATACAATTAAAAAGATGTTTAAATTTTCAGTCAGAATTGTTATCATTAGGTTCTGAATCAGCCACTAACCTTCATAATGTCTATTTATCGTTATATTGATATCTCCTCTAAATCCATTGTATTAACAGAACGCTCGCAGGTAAATATTTACCATTGATTATATATTATGGTATGCGTCACTTCCTTTGCCAACACATACGGGAACTCGCTTAAAGTTGCCAGAATCAGCAATTTTACGCCGGTGAATTATTATTCTGGATTTATTTTCGAAACGGGCTGTTCGCCGATGGCACCTCGGTTATTTATTTTCCGTATTCCAAACTCGAGAATACGCGGAAAACTAAACTGCAGGTGAGTCAGTCAACTGTACACTGCCGCCGGTTGGTGCTGATGCCGCGGGCGAAAAACCGGGAATCCAGGTCGAAAGCGCCGATATTTTTACCTTTGGTTTGTTGGGATTTGATTATGCAGATCCACTTTCTGCTCATTATGTGCCATCCGTCTGACGGAACTTGTTTGCGCACTCGAAGAATGATTGCCTTCGTTACAAGCACTGTAGATCAAACGAACGCGTTTCGATGTCATGCCGAAAATATAATTTTATATGACTTGTAATAAATATTACCGCGCTCTGATTTATTATCAGCTTGATATTTTTGGGTCCAGTCTTATTGGATGTAAAAAAATTGACAGCGTTTTAATAAATTGGACTTATTTTATGGTTCAGTGCAATAAGCTAGATGACTGTAATAAAGAATCACAAAAATATTTATTTATAATAACAATATACCATAGGGAGATTATTAAAAATACATTTGTTTTAATATTATAAGTTGTATTACTTAGATTTTGCTAAAAATAAAAACACATTTTAAAATTCATTATTGTAAGACACTCATCAGAAACGCGACGAAATATTGACGTCACTTACCGTTTCCTAAGCATCATTTCCGCATTCCAACATTTAAACTTTTTAGCGCGTTTCGATTGTATTGTGAAACACTAAAACAACCAATGTGAAACCGTATAAAACAAAAGATAAACGAAAAGTAAATTTGAACTGATATAACGACTTTAAAAAGACTTTTACTTTTTGAAAAAGAAACTTTTATAGAATTGAAATGCGTGAGTAAGTATTCTAGAGACACTAATAACGAAAGGTGGTAGAATATTGAAGAACATTAAGTAAAATGCTATCAGTATATTACTATCAATAACACTCGGCAAGAAAATTAATAAATGCTAGTAATAACTTTAAAGAGTACCCAATAATAACACAATCGCCACTTGGGAACTGTGTTATATATTATTGAATTGATATTATTGAAATCAAGTGCCTCATATTTGCTAGGACAAATTAACATTGTATCGATGGCAAATCTTTCGAAGATGAAAACATTTTTAAAGATAATTTGAAGATACAAGTTCAAATGTATTTGATAGGACTATGAAGATATTCATTTTTCATTGTTGATAGTAATTACGACATAAAAAAGGTTATACATTTAATGATGGATCTTTGATTTTTTTAAAAATTTTAGCAGATGTGTAGTATTTGGATAAATTAAATGCACAATTTGTATTGTTGAAGTTCATTTTAATAATAGCCTTACAATGTTTGTTTATACTACCAGTTACCAGCTGTGTTTATACGTGTTTTAACATATCAAGTGTTCTCCTATGAATTCTTCTGCTAGATCTTGGCTTAGTTTCTTTTATTTTACTTAACTTCAGTGACGCCATTTAGTTCGTACATTGTTTGTATGTTCGAAATGTTTTGTGATATTTCTGTTTGCCATAACACATATACCAGGATGTAATAACTTTATAAAACTACATTTTAACAAAATATTGTATCACTTACTCTTAACCTGGTGAACTATAGCCCATCAAACTAGTTTTCACCGACTTCAAATAATGAGGAGGTTCTATGTTCGGCTGTATATGTTATTTTGTAATGTATGTTCGCCGATTTCTCCGTCAAGTATGAGCCGATTTTCAAAATTATTTTTTATTCGAAAGAATGCAATTCCGAGGTGGTCCCATTGGAACCATATGAGAAATCAATTTTCAAAGGAAAATGTTTTCACATATTTTTTTCTGAAATAATTAGATATTTCGGTATAATGTTTATTTCTATTTTTTATACAGGCTGCACTTTTACTGGGGCTCTTGTAATACTTAAAAAATAACTGCGTAATTTATTGACTAAATATCTAACACTAAAAAAATTGAACCGACTTCAAAAATTAAATAAAGAATTTTTAATACAAAAAAAAACCTTTTAAAATAATTTTAATATAATATAACTAAATAAATATTGAAGTATAATAAATAATACATAAAGCTTGAAGTCGGTGGCGAGCACTCAAACAATACAAAAATAATCATATAATTTTATATCATAAACACAAAATTAAATTAGGAACAAATCAAATCTAATTTAATATAACTGTTTGGGCACAGTACGATGAATATATGGTCAGTACTACAATAGTGAATGTTCAGTTCACCTAGCATTCGAATCTTGTAGAAACATATACTGGCTCACTTGTACGACTAAACTAGTTAAATTATATTAAATATAATTTTATATATTATTTGGTAACTGATGTCACGTGCAGTGTCAATTATATCTAAAAGCCTTATATGACTGTAGTGTCCATCTCATACCAGCACAGTGGGATCTTCTTGAGATGATTTTACTGTGAACATGAAATGTGTTTCAGGCATTTGATTGAAGAATAAACTAAGCAGTAGGTCATATACATGTAACAATAGTCACTAATGCTCACCTCTCAACAGATGATAATTTGTAAACTTCTTGTCTACTCCTGTAGCCTTCACCGCCGCAGTAAGAATTTTTCTGACTTTCTACTAATTTTTGTTAGATCAACACTAAATATTTTATTAGGATTGCAATTAATCTTTCACAGTTCAGGTTTCAATATGCCAAAGAAATCTTAATGTTTTTTTTTTCAGTATGGAATTCTTTTTCAGGACGGAATTAGCTTCATTCCTTTTTCCCGCGTTTTTGGTCTGTGAAAATGAATGTGGAATGTTATTCCCATAGCCAAATGAAACGCCATTTGTTTTAAATCCGAAACGGCGACGCTATAGTAATTCATATTCATTTGGTTACTTGATTTAATTAATATTGGTTTTCTTTTCTCCCATTTTCTCAGAAATTAAAGATATTTCAGAATTTTTCACATAATCTTTCAAAGTAGCTCTTAGGATGTGAAATAATATTAACTTTTTTATATAACCCATTTCTTTTGTTCGTACAGTTCGCACAACTTTTTCCATCAATTCAGGATCACACAACTTTTTCTTTGGCATCTAAAAGGTAAAGAAATATATTAGATAAATGCACTTAATAAATATAGAAAATTCATTAAAAAGAGAAAAAAAAAAATAACGCAGTGGGACGTTATTAAAACATAACATAAATCATAATCAGATTTTTTTCTACCCTTTTAAATAATATGTAATAATATTCATTTTACATAACTTTTGTTTCAATGAGTCAAACGTAAAGGAAAATAAATTTAACTAAAATAAAGAAAGAAAAAATATCTTACGGTAAATTGAAATTATAAATATATTTCGTACAAGATATACTATTAAGCAAACAAACATTTTTAATGCAACCCAGCAAATATTTATAAAAATTCTTCTATAATTAGTTCAAAGTGAACAGAGCACATTTATCAGATTTTCGATACAATGAAAAAAATCCAAATTTATTAGTTGATTGAAGTTAGTAGCGAAAATAATGGTAGTATTCAACTGTCAACTGTAAATGTGTATATTTCGACCATAAGAAACTGTATGTCACGACCTCACTTATTACATTAGCATAAATTTTGTTATTTTGTTACCAAAGTTATTGAGTTGCTTGAAAAACTGATAGTCGCTAGGTTAAAGGTCTAATATGTACAGTTGCTGAAGTATATTATCGTAAATCAAGCATGCCATACTATTTCTTAAAACATTATTGATTGTTGTTGAGTTGAGATTTCTGAATAAATATCTTCACTATATATTTAATAAAGAAGCTGTTACAAACCATTCAAATTTTACTGTCAGTGCTGTCAGTGATGAACGTATAAATAATTTTACTACTATTAAAATTATAATTGATTATTGCTATTGTCATTATTTATTAGGTGTATAAATAAACATTATATGTTCAACAAACGAAAATATCACCAGTTGTCTTGTTACGTTTTCGCTCTTTAATTACTTTTGGTTTAGTTTTAAATGGTAAGCACCACTTGCGAGAACTTTTATTCCTTTAATCTGTGGTATTCTTTTTAGAAGCACATGGTAGCCTTGATTCTTGTGAAACATGTGGTGATAGGAATTTAGTTGTGAAAGTGAAAAAAGACGCGGGCTTGAAAGTTCTTACACCTTCTAACTATCTCATTCCTTCTGGTCAATAACTTATGGTTTAGTCATTCTGCTATTCACTTGTTACACAGATTCCAGGAAATTGGCTTCTGCAAATGCTAAATTGCATCACCTGTTCTTAATTACTATAGATATACAATACAATACATAAGAATACAATTTTTACAAAGAAAACCGCGTGGAAAATATACTGTGATCACATAATCATTACATCCCTCATTCGCCTTACTTATAAATTGATTCAAATACAACAGTAACACTAGTACAAATGTATTTTTAAATTAATATTGTACTAAGCTTATCTAATAAAGTCGATATATCGAGATAGTATTACACAGAACTGATAATAAGCAAACATTATATACTATTTCATTTCCTCTCACACACACATTACAATTTTCGCATAATCTAAAATTAATTATATATCTACATAATAATAGATAAACCTAATATATTAATATAATTATGACATACAAGATAAACGTTCCCACAATAGAAGGATATGAATAACGTGTGGTTCATATTATAAGCTAAATAGATATTGATACATATCTATGAAGTATCGGTAGTTTTGATTCATTGGTGCAAGTTGGGCTTTGGGAACCGTTGCAATCTTTTTAGTCGATGTTGTAAAAATAGATCTTATCGATATGGTTTCCTGTTCCTTAGTAATCAATCATGCAATTGTATGAAAGTATAACTCAATTCATATAAGAAATTCATATCTGAAAACAATTTCCATAGAAAGAAATTGATTGGAAAAAACTTTTGCCTCAGGGGTAGATTATTTGTATATTTATTGAAATCATTTTTTTAATAATTAATAACAGGTCAATTGAAAAGTCCCCGGCCTACCATAGGAAAACACATTTTTTTGACAAAATTAGTTTTTTTTATTCAACATAATTCCCTTCAAGGGTGATACACTGATTATAGCGACCCTTCAACTCTTCGATGCCATTTTTGTAATACGATTTGTCCTTTCCTTCAATATAGGCCTCAGTTTCGGAGATCACCTTTTCATTCGACGAAAATTTCTTCCCAGCGAGCATTCTTTTTAGATCTGAGACCAGAAAATAATCGCTGGGGACCAGATCTGAAGAATACGGTGGATAAGGAAACAATTTGAAGCCCAATTCATGGATTTTTGTACCATTTTCACTGTTGATATTCCTTCCTTTTTCAAGGTAGTCAATGAAAATTATTCTATGCGCATCCCAAAATATAGACACCATAAAATTGCCAGCCGACTGTTGCATTTTCCCACGATTTGGAGCGGGTTCATCGTGTGCAGTCCACTCGGATGACTATCGATTGGACTTCGGAGTGAAATGATGGAGTTATGTTTCATCCACTGTCACATATCTACGCCAAACGCTAAACTCGGGTTTATTACGCTTGATCATCTTCAAACTCTGCTCCAAATCATCAACTCGTCGTTTTTCGTCAAAAGTGAGCTCGCGCGACACCCACTTTGCACAGAGCTTTCTCATACCCAAATATTCGTGAATGATCTGATGTACACGTTCACTTGATATCTTTAGAGTGTCTGCTATTTCATTCAATTTCAATTTCCCGTCATTGAAAATGATTTTGTCAATTTTTTAAATTTTTTCGTTGGTAACAACCTCTTCGGTGCTCATTTCACCACGTCTATACTTAGCATACCAATCCTTGATGGTTGAATTTCCTGGGGCAGTGAAGTTTTTGCTTCAACTATATTTTTTCCCTTCAAAAAGCTATATTTTATCAACACGCGATATTCTTTTTTATCCAGTTTTATCACAATAATTAAAGTTGCTTCACTTAAAATGCTATAATTCACAAACTAATGATCCGACAGCTGTCAAATTTATACACGCATCTTTTGAGAATTAGTGCTAATTAAAAAATATATGGATTTAATTATAGTAGCGCCAACAACAACAACGCCAACCTTTCAATTGATCTATTATATTGTCACTAGTTGTTGCCAACAAACCTAATATTTGTTTTTACAATAACTTAATATCTAGAAGGATTCATCGGTCTTTACTTAGTCTTTAATGTTCATGTACTAATTAACACTTCTGTTTTTTCTTTTCATCTTCACTGCACTAAACTATTTACATATACTCAGTTCTGATCGAGTGTTATTCAAAAGCTACAATATTCGTTATTAACATGAGAGTGGAGTCTTTTCTCATGTTTGCGATTATCTTGATTTCCTGTATCGGTATATCTTCTATATCGGTATCATTCCTATAGAACCTAAATGCATCTAAATGCACCTAAACAGTTGTTAGGACTTTGTTCTGAAATATTTTTTATTTTATTTATATTACATTTCCGGCAAACCAAACATCTGACACATATTTTAGTCGAAATACTGTATTAATCAACTTGATAAGTTTTCAATTCCCTTTCTTGATATACTTTGCAGCACTTGCCTTATTATAAAATCATAGTCCGGTGCTTCTTTTGGGTTGATTGGAGATCATATAAAATAATAAAATATATTGTGCATTTTTATAATATAATGTATTTACATATGAATAAATTCTTTGGCTTATTGAACAAACATTTCGCATTAAGTGGTTATCTTGAAAATGATTTGGGAAATAGAGGAAGGCTTTGATTTAAATTGTTCATCTACTGCAGTAAGTATATTTATCTCGCCAGTAATTATTATTTCTACGCATATCGTACTAGGTGATACCAGAAAATGAGCAATAAACAATGAGCTTAAGAGACATTGTATTTCGACGCTTTTTAAATTTTAAATAATAAATTTATTCGAAACATTTAAAAAAAAACAAACGTTTTTTAACCGATTATGTTATCTGCAACATATTCCCGTCGAGAATGCGTTTAATTCATGAAGCAACACGAATAGATCATCTTATCATATTTTCCGCTCGATGAAACAAATTTAGAACAAAGCCTCGCATTGAGAAATATATTAATGAGTGTGACGTCAGCAAAGCGATTTCTTATTCGGGCCACCAATGGCAAGTACGGTAACCGCGTCTTTTCATTCAGCAATTTCAAAATCGTAAATGTGTAAAAAGTCTGGCGACTGATAATGAACGGGTCAAGAGTAGCTTATCTGCGCTTCAATTGATAAAACGGTATGCTATAATTCTTTGTTCGGCACATCAAATCGAAATTGTTCAAGATCTAAAAATATTCAAGTGATTTATTTTAGTTGCAATATGGTTGTGCATAAACAGTATATTTAGATTACTTTCTTTTCTGTCGTAATCACATTTTAATGCGGTATATGTATAACTTTTTCACTACTTTCATTTTTTTTTTTTTGGTCAAATTCAACAATTACAAATATTCTATAATATTTTCCTGTTGATAGCTACGTTGATAGCTTTGTTCAAAATCTCATTTTACTAACAGGTGCTGGTATGTATTAATGCTATGTAATATGTAGTAGGCGCTGGTATGTATGTAACTTAACATTCATTTTAAATTCTATGGCTTTGACATTTCTCTAATTTTATTGTTCAATTTGAAGAAATCTGCTGCGGAAACGCATCAAACAATTTTAGAAACTTATGATGATGCTGCTCCATCATTTTGATTGTCGGTTTTCGTTTTAATGATTTAAAAGGGGTACTTTGATATCAATAACAAAGAACGAAGGACCTGGCGGATCAAAATGATCCAAGACTAATTTTAGGTCTTACTGGACCAAAACTCAACGCAAACTCTTAAAGGATAAGATATATTAGTATTATATTAACTGTTTCCAAACATTTACTATGGGAAATCAAAATTTCAATCAATTTCAACATCGCAGTTTCATTGATTGCCAGGAAGAAAAAAGTCGATCTTCTCGCAGAGACTTATGAGGCCCAGATGAAATACCTCCCTCCCGAAAACAGTAAACCTAAGAACAACAGCACCAGCTCAACAACATCATCAACAAATCCAACTCCATCCGAAGACCAGTCACCCCAGCCTTTTTTCTCAACTATTACGTGCCTCCAATGTCTCTACAGACTATGATCGCCAAATTTCAAACCAAAAAATCTCCAGTTTTCGACAGAATATCGATTAAATTAAAAAAGCTCGCGGAATTGGCAAATATCATTAACTCCATCATTAGGCTGCAACATTTTCCGTCTTGGAAACACGCACATATAGCGGTTATTCCCAAGAAAGCAGCAACATCATCTGAGTAGTCAGATACTAATGGCCCATCAGCCTTCTCAGTGCCATTTCTAAGATTGCCGAGAAGGCAATACTCTACGCTCTCAACTCTTTGACAAAGGAACATAACATCATTCCTTATGAACAATACGGCTTTCATGCTCACCACTCCTAACCAAAGCCTTCGACAAGGCCTGGCACTACGATTTGGGCCCAAAGTGCGTGCGGTTAGGCCTCCCAGAAGACCTAACCGCTCAAGTACTATCTATCGGACAGATCTTTCTAGGTTGAAATTAGGAAAACATTTTCCAGTCGAAAACAAATCGACGCTGGCGTTACCTCAAGAGTCCCCACTGGTGCCAGCCTTATTTAACCTCTTTATTTCAGATCTGCCGAGAAAAGAGCACATTGTCGTCGCGTTTTACGCTGACGAATCTGCTAGCTTTACGGCCGCCAGGTTCGAGGTTACAATACAAGAACCTTTACAGGGGCAGCTCGATCATGCGATCAAGTGGTTCAAATTCTGGAGGTTCAAATCAACCCCCTGAAAACCCAGGCCATCATTTTCCATAAGAAGCGTTACGCATTGCGCGTCTCGCAACTTAAGATCGACACCGCAAGATTTCCATGACTGAATAACGTCATGTACCTAGGTTTCTACTTCGACCGACGGTTCGGTTGGCATTCCCAAATCCAGAGAGGTTCGGGGATAGCAAACCTTCTATCTTCTCTGATCTGCCCTTCTAGCAGGCTTCCCATCTTCATCAAATGCTTATTTTACAATATGTTAATTCGGTTCATCACTCCTCTACGGATCTAATCTCTATTTCAAGTCTGTTACACCCAACCAGGTGAAACGACTTCAAGTTTTCCATTATAAGCTCCTCAGGAGAATCTTAAACGCTCCATGGTTTGTCAGGAATAATCAAATTCATAAGGAAACTGACACTCCAGATACGAAGCACTTCATATTTCAATCATCAAGTTCTTCTGAAAATACACTTGTTCACGAGCTGGTCGACATGCTGAGAGATTAGCGGTGACGCGGTAATTTTCCAGGCTGAAACGACCTCATCCGTCGCTGCAGTCAATCCCCAAATTGAATGCAGTAGCAATAGCGACCCATAGGGGTCAACTGTGAGGCGGTTTCGGTTTAATTTATTAGTAAGCCCAGAGACAGTCCAATATAACTCGGTCCAACTTGTCACTATAGGGCAAGTCTCCGCTATCAGGTATGCGTCATGCATTCCTCCGCCTGGTTTTAGGCCAGAACAATGGACAACCACATTTACAATCATCCACATCCCCATGATCATCGAGGTGGAATATTCTAATCATAAATTCTTGTTGTGTTTATTGTGGTATTAGCAAGGTGTAGAGTATTATGGGGTGCTAATATCGAATGTAAGGGTTGTACAAATTAAACGACGTATTGCAAAAAAGACAGTAATAGATGCAAAGTCATCCTTTTGTATGAGAACGCAATGTGGCAGCAGCACCCAGCGTACTCGCCTGGCATTGCAGAAAGTTGTAGAAAAGGGTTGAAAATATTTAATTAATATATATTGTGTAAATTCACCTCAATAAATACATTTTTGGAAAGCAAAAATGTGCGTATAAACACCTAATAAAAATAATAAAACTTAAAAGCAAAACTATAATTAATAAATTATATTATTATCTGTTTTTAGAACGTACTAATACTGTACTATGGTGTTCAATAAGTTTCCAGACATGAAACGGTTTGTATTAACTTTAAACTGTTTTTTATATTTTTATCTACATCAATATGCATAGTTGCTTTCATATTTTGTTGAATGGTATGAGATTTATTAGTCTTCCTTTAAAATTAGCTTAGATGATAAATATTGAAATATGAATTAACATATTTTCTTCTGTATTTCATCCTCCTGTTACATGGAAACTTTGCTGATCTATGGATAGTTATAATTTATACTTGAATATTTATCAGTGTTTGATGCATGTTAAAATTTATGGACGATTTAACACATATGCACACTCTCGTTTAATATACGTTGAACGCCATGTACGCAGGTTCAGGATACATTATTCATAAAATATGGGTTAGAGATCGAGATGACGGTATTGTTGTGTCAAGATATTTTCCCTGGGTTTAAAGAAATGGCCATTACTGCAAAACGAACCCGGCTTGAGCTTATCTACCATCAGTTTTGTCTCTCAGGTAGGCTTCTAAAACACATAAGACCATTTTATTCGCGAAGTCGTATTTACTGTTGAATGTTCAGATTATTCGTTAAATAATGATACCTAGTAACATTATTTTTAACATTTACCTAGACAGGTGAATACGTTTTATCGCATTGTATTTTAACTTTAAAATTTAAGATAATCGTTGTTGAACATACGATTATTGTTTGTTATTATTATCCATTACTGCTGGTAATATACTATCGACTATAATTATGTACAAATTTACTGTATATTGGAATTATTGTCATTTCTTAGCCGGCCTTTTGAGAGATCCCAAATCAAAACGCTGCGCTGCACGAAGTAGAATAATCCTCAGAAATTTCGACCAACTAGCGATTGTTCAGATCGTGCTCTATAACTTTAAATCTTTTTTGGGATTTCCTAGTGTCTTCAGCTCAAGACTTCGACGTCGGCGCAAAAGTCGTTCATATTTTATTTGACAGTATTTAGTTTGATTCTTCGACTTTTCATTAATTAATTATCATCAGATCATACCGGCGCCTGGTAAGAGTGTCTACATTTCTACCAATACGATGCTGCTCATGGAGCAGGAACATTCTTCACTAAATTCCGTCATTTTCCAGCTCAGTCTCCTATTTTTCAGATCGACTTCAATGATCTTGATCCAGGTCTTCCTCCTAAATCGTCAGTTTCGCCACAGAAGTCCTTAGGAATGCGTTTACCTTTCATTCGACGGACATGTCCAAACCATTACAACCTGAGTCCCTAAATTTGTTCCTCATCTGTACTCTGATTATAGCATCTTAAACGTATTAATTTATTTTTAAAACGGTCTCGCAGAATTGGTCATATGCCAGACTCTAACAGAATCCAACTCTCTGAATTATACAGAAAAACCGGCAAGATGAAGACGAGCGTTCGAAAAAAACCGATTTCAGTCTTAATTCTAATAATTCTTCTCTTCCATACGCACTATCTTAAAGAAGCAAAAGCTACTGCAGCTTGGCCTATTTGGTTATTACTTCAGCGGTAGATGTCACTTTTTTCTCATGTATTACTGATCCCAAGTACTTCAATTACTGCACTAGCTCCAACTGGATCCCATTAATATTTACAATAGGAGGCGATCCGTCAGTTGTCAGGACTTTGGCCTTTTCTTCATTAACGTTCTTTAAACTTCATTAATTGCAACAGCTTAATCCAATATCCTCTATTTGTAATATTACACGATTTCATAAAGGAAAACGCTAAACTATCACATTTGGTATATTGGCCTTAGTTATTACATGTTGTTATTCCTATTCTTAATTTGTGAAGTCTGATCAGAAGACGAAATATTCGGAATGCAAATTGTTAATAATTGTTAAACTCTTTGGCGGTCATGAGTGTATAGCTAAATGAAGAACTCTCTTCATCGTTGCATATGCTCATAATGTAGGTACAAATGTTCCATCCGCTTTGTGATGCTGCTGTTGATATTTTTAAATTAAACTGATATTTCGAGGGATTTCAGTCATCGACTCATTTTCAAACCACACCTTTAGTTGATTCAAGTTGATCTGGATGAATTATATATAAGGTATGCCAATATAAAATAAAAGAAATTAAAGCAATGATAAATGATTGCAAAGCGCAAATTGAAGACCATAATCTGGTAAAAATGCAATGTTTAGATTTCAGTATATTATTCGTTTGGATCCATGAAAACATAGAAACATATCAAATTGTTGATAAAACAAGTTTATTGAATATTTCTAATTTTTATGTTTTAAAGACAAAAGTTATTAACCAATGCGAAACATGTTTTTTTTATAAAGTCGCAATATTCTTCCTGCATAAATTACAAAATGCTACCTAAAAGAACTGTATATATTTCTAAATAAAATAATGAAGAATTGAATATTCTCCATTGTATGTGGAAAATAAATAAATACATCAGAACAGCCTCAGAGTTGAGAAACGAATTATTGAAAACTTCATAAAATTAATTTAATTCAATCAATTTCGAGTCTGCTATGCTATGTCATCTTACAATTTATTATAATATACCGATTGGTAATTAGGAAAGACTCTCATACCTTCCCCAATTTTTTTTTGTTTACAAATTAGAGATACTCACTTGGCCTATGTTTTGAGTTCAACGTCACAATCTCGATTCCAAGTGGTCAATTGCTTAGTACAAAACACAACATCCTATATATTTTAAAATAATTTCGGTCTAATGTAGTTCACATCTGATTCCAATAATAAAATATTTGAGTGGCATAAATAATGACGTGTTAAATGACTAAATTACTTTTGCTATGACCTGGTCATTAATAAACCCAATATTACAGTAAAATATGTTTTAGATTTAGAACACATAAAATTCGAAACAGTAAAATCAATTGTTTCTATTATACTGTTACAAACTTTCACCGTTTAAAAGTAATTTGGTTACTGCTCATTCCATTATAGTCATCTTATATAAATGTTTTTCTACAGTCCATATTATTTATCATTAACTATATAATAACATCGTCCAACAAGACGAATCAGCATTTCAGTAAACGTTAAAAGTTCCACCCACACGCGACCCAGTGAAAATATAAAAAAATCAAGGATATTTGCAAGATAATAATTAAGGGCCTACCCACGCGTGGTACCAATTCCTCGAAAGATATCCGTCGTATGTTTGAGAAGAAGCACGATGAACAAACACTTGAATTGAGAATGGTTAATGGTATCTTACCAATATTCGAAGAGTCAAGCATCATTTTGAATATTTCGCTCATTTATTTTTACGTAAATTTTATGGTAGTACCAGTCTTACCGGAAAAGTTAAAAAATGTTTATAAATAAATTAAGCTTGTGTATTAAACTTAATGTACTTTTTAAAATCAAAACAAAAAACTCAATAAATTCCTGAAACAAACTTGAGCCTTATGGTCGTTTCACAAACACTTAGAAGTACAATGCAACAAGCAATAAGATAGTAACAGATAAGTTTACAACTATTAAATTGTTTAAAATTATAAAAAAAAATTTGAATGTGTTAGAAATGAATATAATACGAGTAAAAAATTATTTACTGTCAGAATTCCCACATTATAGCTCTTCTCTTCTCAAGCCCAATTGAAATCTTATTACCTTATATATATTACATATTTTGTTACATCTTACATTAGATATGCTTAGTACCCTAAGTGTCAATTAATCAATTCCCCAATCAATTGCATAGTCAATTAGTGCAATTTATAAAGTAAATCTACTTATTATTATTGTTTTGTTGTACTCGCATTAATATACAAAAAAACAAGTGCGGGATAAATACATTAGTATGTATTTTCCAAATTAAATTAAACTACTTGAGCTGAAGTTAGAGTAACACTTATACGCTATACAAGTTCGTGTGGTTTGGTTCGCTTCAGTCTTCGGATTTCTTGCGTTTTATCCTGTAGCTGCATTGCTTCCACTTTTTTGTGATTTACTAACCTTATTTCATGTTTTAAAACGAAATCTTGGATAACTTCGTAAATCTATTTTTGTTTAGATCATGATGAAACTGTTCGTGGGTTACGTGGCGATAAGCATTTCTAATTTATCGTAGTACTTTATTTTGGCAGCGTTGGACTACTAGTTGGTTTAACGTTTTAGTGTAACCCTATATTTGCACCTCATAGGTCCAAATTGTTTTTTTAATTGACTGATAAACCAATCTCTTTGATTTAGGTCAAGTTGAGAGTATCTTCCGTCTAAAAAGTACAGTTGCTTAATTTTTGGTCTAATCTACTCTGCTTTTTGTCTAACATGTTTTCAATTTAATCTTTCAATTTTAATTGAATTATTAATTATGATATATTGAAATTAATTTCAAATTTTTTTTTTATTCAAATAATATAATTAGGTTTTTGTCATTTCGCTGGAACGCAAAATTAATATGGCTAGATTTGGAGCTATTAAATTGAATTTCCCTGTCTCTAGTCCATTTGTAGATCTTGTTGATAGCCACTTATACTTTTCAGGCTTAGGCAGAGATATATCTTTTTCCATGTTAACCGTGTGGTCAGCAAATTTTCCAAATACTGTTTCTTGTTGTCGTTTAGATATAAGCAGTGTAGAGCGCCCAAAGGAGTGGTCCAACACTACCCTAGGGTACTCTAGCCGAATTAGGTTTAATTGTTGGTAATGTCCCTTCATTCGAGACTCTAAATATTTTTTCGACAAGATATGACTCCAGTACTTGACAATACCAGTAGTAGCAATTTGCTTATCTTGTAAATTAGTCCCAAATACCATACCCGGTCAAGACCGTCTTTCAAAGACGTCCAGGCAGTATTTCTTTTCTTCAAACGCCTTTTCAACAGTCCCTCTTACACTGTGCACTTGGTCGATTGTTGAGTAGTGATTTTGAAATCCAAACTGGCAATATGGTATTTTTACAAATGATAATTTTATAAATATTTATTAATACATCTCAACAACAGTTTCTCAAATAATTTTGATATCGCAGGTAGCAGCGAAATGGGCCTGTGAAATACGACTTATTATGCCACATTGTCAGGTGTTTTAATCATAATTATTTCAGCATGCGTAAAACATTCCTGAACATGCTTCAGTCTCAATCAAACCTTGAATATGTATGTCAACATAATGATTGCTTTTCGTGATCGATTTTTCAATAACCCAGTTTCAATAACTATCAATTCCAGGACCCTTTTTAGAACAGAGGTTGTTATCAATTTCCGTGACATCTTGCATTATTCCTGTAAATGCTGTTAATTAAATTAATTTCAGTTGTATTATTGCTAGTTATTAATTTAGCTTTGTTATTCTTTATCACTAATTGCCACGTGAGAAATATCCACTTGAAGGCTACATATATGCCTTCATCATTTGGCAGATACCAGTAATTCATACTAGCCTCCTAACGTTTGACGAGGTTAAGTACCTTTTATCACGATCAGAAAGCTCATAGAATAGAAATTAATATTAATTACTATCAACTAAAATTGTTAGATATTTTCTGTTAGTCTTGTCTTGTAAATGTATAATATTATATATTTAATGTATTAATTCAGTTCCTCGACAACTTTTTAACTAAAATTCACATTTGTCTCCAATCTAAAGGCTAAAGCTAAATCATCGTCACTCAATCGTTCTAGAAGCAGCTTGGAAGTAGTATCAGTTGTATACAAATTAGCGGCAATCATCTAGTTGTGGCGTATGCTGAAGCTAGATTTCGATTTTTATTATTACCGATTAATTACAATAAATCCGTATGTATTAAACTTAATGTACCTTTTAAAATCAAAACAAAATTCAAATCTATTAAATTTAAATTCCTGAAACAAACTTGGGCCTTATGGTCGGTTCACAAACATTTAGAAGTACAATACAACAAGCAATAAGGTCAAACAAAGAAACAACTACCCAACAAACAGCAAACAAAAGGTTTATAGACGATATAAACAGATAATTTGAAATTTTATATCTTTTTCGTATAAACAGATAATTTTCGTAAAAACAAACCTGAACTAAAATTAATATAACATGTCATCATTAAAAACAATTATTAGGATGCCGTTGTATTTTGCGTCAAATATATTATTAACTGATATTTATTCCGGACCTTCTTTTTTTAAGATTCTATATATCGAAATATCTTTAAAAACATCAAAAGTGGTGTGGCCGTTGGTTTTTAAATATCAATATATCGATAGTTTTCCCACATTCCACTTGCTTAATATATACAAACGAATTACGATATAATTTAAACGATATAAGGTAACTGTAAGCGTAATTAGTAATTAAATTGGGCTGAAACTACAAGTTTCATACTGAATTATATATTTGGTTATCACATAACCTAAATGTGAGAGATATTACATGAAAGTACCATACCACTCTAACTATATTAAATAAATTATAGTCCATTATATTGACGTAATAAAGATCACGCTTGCTAAACGTGGAAAATTATAACCGGTTATATTAAGATATCAGCAGCTTCGTTTGCAATAAAATAACGGTTAATTATCTGGTACATTATTGGACTACCGGCTGCTCTGATTACATCGAGCACAACTTTCCGGAGACGCCCCTGGTCATCGCCTACGTAAAAAGCTTCCATTATTCTCGCACAACAAAGCCATCGTTCAGAGTGCGCTTCAGATTGACCCAACGAACGGGGACCGGCGGGAGAAACGTCGAGATACAGGTGGTGTCGGAGTGAAATGAAATAACAAACGAAAATAGTTTCTTTTATGAGTCCACCGCACAATTTCGAATCACAAAATCGAGATAAAGGCGGTTTCGAACATTTCTAACCCTATTGTGGAAAGATGCCTTGTAATCGAGAGCTTTAGAGATCTTTTAAGAATGTAATGCAATCGCTTTTCTAGCGACGCAGGTGTGTTAACGAAAAGAAGATCATTAGGATTGACATATGAGTTATATATAGTCAATTAATTCAGCTCGATCGTTTCAAGTGGTTTAAATGAAATCATTGTAAAACTACTTCTTATTGTCGTGGAAACCTAACGAGAATAATACAGAAAGTAAATTAAAAAGGAGTTGTAATATATATTCAGTTAGTCACGATATATGTTTAATATAGCTTGTATATTAATTATATTTATGTTAAAAAGAACCAAACAAAGCAAACATATTCAATATATTCTTATTAACCTATAGTATATTAGTCTAGTCTAAAAATAAACAAAAACTTTATTTAACCTATCTACTACTCGTATTTTATATTATACTATGTGTATTTTATACACACAATTTAGCTTAATACCTACCTAAACCTATTTATCGATTTACAATATTATTTTAACTACTACCAACTGGTACAAGATGGTGCCGAGTCCAAACAATACAAAAATAATAATATAATTTTGGGACTTATACAAAAAATTAAATTACCAACAAAACAAATCTAAATTAATATAACTATTTGGGTTCCTTTGGGTTATTAAAATTAAAGTACGAACAAAACAAATCTAATTTTTTGCTCGCTAATATTTTATTTTTCTCTTTTTAGTGTTATATATTTACTCAATAAATTACGTTGTTATTTTATTTAATTTTACAATGAGTAGGCCAAGTAAAGGTGCAGTCCTTATGAGGAAAAATAGGGATAAAGAAACAATTATTGAAAACAAGGAGCGCTTCAGACCCCGTCCGGGTCCGCTACCTAACCTAGGCGATTGAACAAATATTCTAACTAAAATAGAATAACAAATTAGAAAAGACCTCCCATTTGGAGCTAAACGCTTTAATAATTACACCATAAAAGCAATTGTCTGCAATATTTCTACGAAGTTGTATATACTATAGTTAGTGCTTAAAAAGCAAACTGAATGGCCTTTGCACTGAACGACTTCTGATTGTCTATCACATCCGCTAAGCAGTAACATTATACCCAAATATCTGATTATTTTAGATAAAAAAATATGTGAGAACTTTGTACGTGCCTTTGAAAATTGAGCGTTTCCCTTGATTACCCCCCTCCCCCCCCCCCCCTTTCCGCTCAATTAGATACTCACCTTGGAAGTGCACTCTTTCGATATACTCTTTTTACACTTTCGAATAAAAAATCGGAAACAAAAGAATTTTAAAAATCGGTCCATAATCGACGGAGAAATCGGCGAACATCCATTTAAAAATTTCATTTCTTCTCGTTATTGACTGGAAATGAATACTTAGAAGTGGTAATTTGGTCTGATCTTCTCTGATGGTAACTCTTCATGATATAACAGTTGGCATTGTAGAACCAAATAGGTTTTGTAAGTACAACTGAAGAGCCATCTGTTTTGGTAAATGTCAACGAGATCCAGCTAGAGCAAATGTAGTAGTTCAGGTATTTGGGAACAGTAATACAGGAAAATCATATCTACTGCTGAAGTAAGCCGAATCGGCCAATCTGTGGAAGTATTTGCTTCTCTAGATGTATGGAAGACAGAAAGTGTCATAATCAATTCTAAAATCCGCCTCTTTTGGTCACTAATCTGGGATCTGAATGTATCTGATGAGACTTGAACATTTTTGCAGTGTGACATCTGCAAACTTAAAATCAAATAACATTCTTAATCAAGTGAATGTGGTGCTTGTGCCATGGTATTTATTGAATCAAATTGATAACCTTGTAATATAACACGTTGTATTGCAGAACCCGAGGCTTGATCGCATAAATAACGGTCAATGCTCAAATTATATTGTACATTTACCAATGATAATCAACCAAAGCAAGATAAATCCCCAATCTCTCGACGACTGCTTTTGAATGCAACTTACCACTATCATACATGCGTTTTTGATAAAGTCAATTTACCTTCTGGGTTACTATAGAAGCCAATTGAGAGTCCGTTTAAGTGGACTTTAAAATAATCAATTACCGGGTCTTTTTTTACAGAATGTATATTACAACGTTAACAATGAAACAACAACAAAATTACTTAAGTACATAATAAACCTAAATCCTTAGATTTAATAGTACCTATTTATAATTATAAGTAAATATATTAATATTATGTATATAATTTGATTCAACATTATCATGCTATTAAACATATGCCAATTAATTTTAAAGATTTATAAATTTATAGATATATTTATGACAGATTATATAATTTATAGATAAAATTAGACTGTTAAAACATGTATTAAATGAAATGAAATTATTAGTCTTGCAATTCTTAGCATAATTCCTTTTTTTAATTTCATTTCTTTAATTGTTTTTGCCAAATACAGCTATTTATTGCTATGGGTATCTGTTATTAATGCCGTGACAATAATCGATATAATCAGTCGGTAGTTTTTAAAAAAGTAAACCAATTTCGTCCACCAAATGGAACAGTTAATCTACCAGTCTGATTCAACGAAACTTGATAAATCCAGCGATTATCCACTGACTAGTAGTTCAAGTTACCTTTTACAGCCTCTTGCCATCTGATAGCTGAAGATAAATGGAGAATTATCGATCCACCTTCACGAAGATTTCGTACATATATCTACTTTCGAATATATATATTTTTTGCCCACGCTACTCGTACACACGCGAGTCCTACGCGATCATCAGATTAACTGACAAGCCCTACTTTTAATTGAAAGCAGCCTTCACAGATTCGTATGATACGTCAACGAATATCCGTGCGTTGATATGAACTTGTTTTGTGTTGATTTTTTTTCTCAGGCGTGATTCTGCGTTTAGATGTCTTTACTTTAAACCAGTGAAGTTGTCATTCAAGTGACGGCTTTATAATTATCGTGATTCAAGTCGTTAAAAACATAAATACGAACTGAAGCTTTATCTTTAAAATACAATATTATATAAATGAGTAGCTTCATATAGTACAATTATAGCAAATTTTATTTTTCTACGATCAATTATTCTTATTTACAAACTACAAAAGTATCACCTGTAAATATTAAATCTACTCCATTCAAAAATAAATTTAATTTTGCATAAAAGTTTAATGTTCTAAACTAAAAAGAGGTACAGTTTTGTAGGTTATCTTCAGTTGATATAGTTTTATATGGTCAATAGAGATAATTTTAAGCTGCAATGACGTTTTCTTTCTGAAGACATTTTTTATAAGTTTTAATACATATGGTATTAATGATACCTGATAATGCTTTAATGAATACAATTTATGTGACTTAATGACTTAAAGTGTTTAAAATCATCTGGCTGTTCAATTATTTTAACTGCAAATAAATTCCTCCGAAACTCCTTTTTTTTTCGGATACTATTAATATCATGATCTGTTAATACATTTTACAGTAAAAAACTATGTTTCTGAACGAAACATCGGATGAAAATTCTACCCAAACACAAGAGCAATTGGCAACACTACATAATCTTTGGAAAATTATGATATAGGATATACCCAAAAACACTGGCCATAAACATCTCTATTAGATATTTGATAAATTATACCGGGTTTTAGGTGAAAACATTAAAGCCGATCTTTATAAACAACACTGCTTTGCCTTGCATCATATAATATAAAGTTGCCGGAATTTCGTTTTTTTTTAAATAGTTTTATTGTAATAGATAGCTTTAAAATCGAAGCTCTCTAGTAATACTTAATCATTGAAGCCATATTATGGCTCCAGGGTCTACAAACATTCTATATAGATAGGTAGTGTCATTTGTAATGTAATAAGTAATATTCGTCTGAACATCTTTACTTCCGGAAAGATAACAATGCAGCTCAGGATCATCAATAACTCTGTAGTGATTACGGCTATAAGTGATGTTATAAGTGAATACCAGTATGAGATTTGGTTTGGTTTTTCGAAAATTTGGATGTCAAAATTAACCCCGCTCGAAAATATCGAAGCAAACCGATATATTTATCTCACGGCATCGCAATAGACCTTAATATGATTTCAATTGAAGCAGTTGATTTAAAAAACGACAAGAATTGATCGATAGAAAGGGCGCCGTTCGTTCATCACTGCAGCCATAGACTACATACATCTTTAGACTACCATTTGTTAGTAGAAAAAAGAAATAGCGACAAAAAGTTATCAATCGGAAAGGCACATATGCCATTGATTAATGTTTAAAATGTATACAAATAAAAGAGCGTTGAAAAAAATTTAAAATTCAAAATTATTATTTCGTCAACCCGTTATATATACAGAATACTTCCATGTTTCTTAGAAAGTCAAAGAATGGGTTTTCTTAAATGAGACTTTTTCCACCGCAAAACTCGTATGCTACTAGGAAAATTGAAAACATTATGGACTTCAGTCGAAATTCTTTTACATAAAATTATTTCTTAATTATACATAGTGGTATTTAATTAAACATCATACCTTAACAATACCTTACCATAAACATCATAATGGACTGTCACTGAGAATTCTACAAAATGTTATGCAGTGTTATTGTTCTGTATACAGTGTTATAAATGTTATCTTGGGGGGAAGGGGAGAAATCGTGGGAAACGCTCGAATTTCAAAGGCACATACAATGTTTTCACATATTTTATTGCTGAACTGATGTGACGGAAAATCGGAAGTCATTCAGTGTAAAATCCATTCGTTTGCTTTTAAGCACAGACTATAGCATATATAGCATCGTAGAAATATTGTACACAACTGCTTCTATCGTGTAATGGTTAAAGCGAAACTAAAACTAAAACGAGTGAAATAAAATATTTTTAACAAAGAAATTGAACCGACTTCACTAAAAATTACAAAATTATCAAACTTTTTTAAAAGATTTTTAGCACAAAAAATGTAATCGTAATAACTAAATAAAAATAATCAGAAAATGTCTACCTATCTACCTAACCTATCTACTACACTTAACGAACCTATCTATTACCATTATTTTATATTCTAATATATACACAATTTAGCTTAATACCTAACTAAACCTATTTATCGATTTACAATATTATTTTAACTACTACCAACTGATCACATTGAAGTTGGTGCCGAGCTCAAACAATACAAAAATTATAATATAATTTTGAGGCATATACAAAAAATTAAATTACCAACAAAACAAACCTAAAATAATATAACTGTTTGGGTTGGGCACCGACTTCAAACTGATCAGTTGGTAGTAGTTAACATAATATTTTAAATAGATAAATAGGTTTAAGTAGGTATTAAACTAAATTGTGTGTATATATTAGAATATAAAATATGTGTAGTAGATAGGTTAAATATAGTTTTTGTTTGTTTTTATTTAGTTATTACAACGATTATTATGTGCATATTTTATTTGGAAACATTTTTGGTGATAAAAATAGTTTTTAAATAAATAAATAATAATAAAATAAAAGTTTCATAATTTTTTAATTTTTAGTAAGTTCCTTATTTATTTTATTTATCGGTTAGATTTTTTTGTTAAAAATATTTTATTATATTAACATTGAACTGTTTCCTATAAGTTCTATGCACGTTTTTTATGTAGAAGTATCCCCTGGAAGTCCAATCCACCTAATTAACTATTGTATATACAAGCACCTTTTTATGTTTAATTCTTGTCTCCTTGTCAAGTTATTTTATACCACTGAATTTCTCATCGCTTTACTTGATATCATTTACCAATATCTGATATTCTACCGATATCTTCTGATTTAATTAGTGGATTACTCCTAATTTATTTGTCATATAATCTGCAAAAGAGTTAGTATATATTCCCTCCTCATATATTATAACCAATATCTTTGTCAAACCACTTATCAGGCTGCAAACTCTGTCTCAAAAATTCTGCTTAAAGAATAAAACCATTCAACTTTAGTTGTCTTTTTGTTACCCTCTTGACATAAGTATCTACCTATACGCAAATTTAAATAATGAATCTTCCTAGATTTTATTATATACATTTAAACTGTATTATTTTACACCATTTAAAACTTATTTTTTTTAAATACTGTATGATAATGTTTATTCCTCAAAGAGTAATATATTCCCAAGTTATCTCTTCATGTAGGCTAACAATTTTTTCGGAAATAATTAAATTTTCTCTGAATACATTTCATAAAAAAGATTAACTTGATTCGCTATCAGCTTCGTATGTGGACGCTTTTTCTTTGGCGAATCTAACATTATATTACTCTTCATTTCTTAAGAGATTCAGCCACAGTGTTCATATTAATATTCAGTGCAGCTGCAATACGCTAAAACATATTTCAAATAAAGACTTCAGTAACTTAACCTATATGAATATATATTGAACTGAAATAATGTAAAAATCAACTACCAAAATTTAATATGACGCATAATATTACACTTTTTATCTGTAATGAATTATCTTGATGATTGCGTAATTATCTACAAATTTTTCAGTCATAGTTAAATAGAAGAATAGTAAATTTAAATAAATGAATGTGTTTTTTAATCTCCAATGTAGAAATTGTCATGATATAAAATCAATTTTGAAATATACCAAAAGCCTGTTGTCACATCTAAAATCAGTGAATCAGTAAAGTATGTTATGATAGAAAAATGACGTATGAATATACAGAATAATATTAACCCACGCCACTGATAACCACGTCATCCGAACCCGAAGAATTAACGTTATTGTACAAGATATGGTTTATTGTGGTAACGTCACTCAAAACCTATGACAGGGACTTACAAGACACATTCAGATTGAAATGATACTTTTGTGAGATGAGGTTTCATTTTCGTTCCAGGGTTAAAAACCAACGTTGAGCGAGCCACGGCGTTATCTTGCATCGCTTTTCCATCAAGCTTATTTTTGTACGGAAAGTTGTATTGTTCGATTTATGTATCTGTTATAACTGACAGTCATTATTGACGACGATTGTTGGATTAATGGCTCGACTGGAAGTGCAATGGATTTCTAAATACGGAATGTTAAGCCGTTTGAAATTTTTGAAGAACGCAAATATTAGTCAAATTTTCTATTATAGTATAACAGGAAATAAAAACTAAAAATATTGTACAAAGTGTTACAAGCAGAAATTGTTTTACATATTTACCTTTTTTAGGTGAAATATTCGGCATTTTTTGTATAATAATACTGTTGGATTCTTACGTTGAAAGAGATTTGTTAAGATAATTTGATTTATCATCTGATATGATGGATATGTTTACTGATATAGGTATTCTGAAATTAAATTATGTATGCAACTTTGATATAAAATGAGTTTTAGTAATATAAAATTAGGAAGTAACAGCTTATAAACTTAAGCCTGTTGTTGACAGTTATCGGGAAAATAGTTACGAGATAAAATTACAATTTGTGAAGAAAAATAGCTAGCCTAATAATAAAAAAACAACTATTTATGATTGAAATTTAATTTATTGTTTTACAGAATATTCTCCATGAAAGTCAATGCATTTTTCCATCTCTTTACTCGGACTTAATGCAATCGATACTCCGGTAAATTTTATGACTTTTTTTCAACTTTATTTGTCAATTCAGTTTTAGAGCCTAGTAGTAAAACAAGATAAACATAGATCAGAAATTTAAAACAATTAAAAAATAGCCGGCTTGGTTGGCGCAGTGGTAAAAGCTACAAGTGATTGGTTAACAATTATAATTGTCCTTAGGCAAGAGTGCAAAATCCGACAAGGAAAATGATCCCATTTACGCCAGTAATCAGGTTGGGTACGACCGGATGTCTTCTTGAATGATTTCCAAGTTGGTCACTCGTTAGTCGGTAGGCTGCGAATACCGAGGAGCGTGATTCGAAGTCCACGTTAAACAGTAGGTCCAGTACAGATAAGTCTTAGATGATAAAAAGGAGACTCGCAAATATTTAAAAAAATATTGGCAGCGGAATGGACACTGAACAACTTACAATATGCAAATTTTATTGGTTACTGGCTTTGATCAAGATCTATGAAATAAAAATAAATTAAAAAAGAAAAAGACAAAAGGGATGAAGATAAATCATAATTCAAGCTAAATCAATATCAAACTAAACAAGGAGGGACTGGAACAGAACTTACATATTCAAATATTAATAATTATATAGATTGACAGCTGAATAGCTAATTACCCTTGATAGTTCAGTCTAATTAAAATTTCTTAAATCCCTTCATTATGAATGTCTTATCGTCTTTTTTTGCTTTTTCCCTTTGCTAAGGCTTGTCGCACTGATTTATTAAATCCGCGTAATATCTAGGACGCTTTTTGTTTGCTTCAATTAAAGAATATTGTCATCTGAATCAATGGGCTATATCAATAACTTACAACATGCGGATCATAGCGGTTATACTCCAAACAAAATCAATCTCAAACCGAATAATGTGAGTCTAGAACCGTATTTACAAAATTTTACTCATCTGGAAATTATAATAATTAAAGAACTGAATTGTAAACAAGTCAGTGACGGTTTGAGTAAATTGGAAAGGCGTTCGAGACCTGTAAATTGTACTTGGCTTGTAAGAGCTTAAACAAAAAAAACTGAAGCTATTAAAATGCTACACCTGAACATTGACAACAACAAAAAAGCTTTAAGGCTTGAAAAGGTGGTTGCAAGAGAGCAAACGTAAGGATAGTAATGACATGTAGCAAGCAGCAACAACAAAAATTACTTTTTACGAATAAACTTATAATGAAAAATAGAAAAAAGAAACGACCTGGGAAGGAAGAACAGCATACATTGTAAGTAAGACAGAGTTATTAAAAATAGTTGCATCAGGGTTAAAAGAAGAAAGCAATTAACTGCAAACAACAAATTGAAAATCTTTTTCAGAAAATTGAATGATTTCTAAAATGTCAACATTGTAGGATATTATGGCTTGGCGCCTAAGAAATATTTGGTAAATATACCGGTCATTAGTCTAATTATCTATCCACCAACGTCAAAAGGTTTTTGCAAATATTTTATCTATATTAAAAATTATCTATATTAATTATATTCTTTTATTTATGTTCTTTCAACACGTTACAATTTAAACTATTAACGAAAAATGGTATAAGATAAATTATATTGAAAAACAAAGTTGTTTTTACACTGTGGTTTCATATAACAGGTCAATTGAATAAACCCCGGTCTACCGTAGTAAAACACATTTTTTTGGCAAAATTAGTTTTTTTTATTCAACATAATTCCCTTCAATCATGATACAGTGATTATAGCGACCCTCCAACTTTTCGATACTATTTTTGCAGTACGATTTGTCCTGTGCTTCAAAACAGGCCTCAGTTTCGGCGATCACTTCTTCATTCGACAAAAATTTCTTTCCAGCAAGCATTCTTTTGAGATCTGAGAACAAGAAATAGTCGCTGGCGGCCAGATCTGGAGAATAATATGTATTAGGAAGTAATTCGAAGCCCAATTCATGGATTTTGCCATCGTTTTCACTGACTTGTGACACGGTGCATTGTCTTGATGAAGCAGCACTTTCTTTTTCTTGAAATGCTGCCGTTTTTCGGCGATTTCGTCCTTCAAACGGCCCGATAACGCTATGTAATAGTCGCTGTTGATAGTCCTTCCTTTTCCAAGGTAGTCAATGAAAATTATTCCGTGCGCATCCCAAAATACAGTAAAAAAGCACAAAGTAAGCTCGCGCGGCACCCACTTTGCACAGAGCTTCCTCATACCCAAATATTCGTGAATGATGTGATGTACACGTTCAGTTGATATCTTTAGAGTATCTGCTATTTTATTCAATTTCAATTTACGGTCATTAAAAATAATTTTGTGGATTTTTTGTATGTTTTCATCAGTAACAACCTCTTTTGGGCGTCCAATGGGTTCACCGTCTTCGGTGCTTATTTCACCACGTCTAAACTTAGCATACCAATACTTAATGGTTGATTTTCCTGGGGCAGTGTCCGGAAATTCGGCTTCGAGCCAAGTTTTTGCTTCAACTGTATTTTTTCTCTTCGAAAAGCAATATTTATCAACACGCGAAATTCCTTTTTATTCATTTTTTCACAATAACAAAAGTTGCTTTACTCAAAATGCTATAATTCACAAACTAATGATCGACAGCTGTCAAATTTATACAGGCATCTTTTGAGGGTTAATGCTAACTAAAAAACGTATAGATTTAATTCTAGTAGCGCTATCTATGTGGGCCGGGGACGTTTCAATTGACCTGCTATCGGTTTTTTTTTATTGAATTTATTGACAAATGTAGTAGTCTGGAATTGATACATTTTAACAAAAATTCAACTTCTCTTATAATATAATAATGTCTTTTAGATTCATTGTAGTAAACATAATAAAAATACCGACAGTCCCTTCTAAAACCGCTATGATTTTATTAATTTATGACCATTAACATAAGTATCATCTTTGAAACACTACTTCGGTTTATAAATCTTAACGATTTATGGCATGTAAATTGTTTCACCTCACTCTGTCCATTTTACGACTCCGACCCGCTTATTACATTAAGGCGGCACTCGAATTAAATTTGTTTGGAAAACGTGGGAGGAGGTCGTATATATAAGCGCGCTCATCGAAGCTCAAGCCCTGCTCGCTTCGGTGGAGTATTTCCTACCGCAAATATTTACAGGGTATCATGAAATTGGTAAATATATAAGGCGGAAAAGAGGCAAGACTGAGTAGGTCGCCATTTTGTTCGACCAGAGGTGACACTGGGCAGAGATTAATAGGGAGGGGAGACCGTGTACAATGTACGACCAACAAGGGGTTTTAATTACGATTTTGTTTGTGCGGTCAAATGGAATTAAAATCATAAATGGAATGGGGCCTGCCTGATGTCTTTGTATTTAATTATTGTTTTAAGAGCTCAAGAGATTTTCTCGGAACATTAAATTAACAATACAACTAGTCAGTCATCTTAATTACTAAGTTAACCTCCATGCAATTCTGAGAAATCTAGGATATATTATTGTTTCATTTTTTTAAATTCAGCAGCATAGATGAATTTGACATTCTACATACCCTACTATTATTTTAATTATGGAATAGTTTTTTTTTATCCACCGGAATTTATGAAGAAATTAGTAATTTATGGGTACTATCATTTTAATAATTCATATCTACTTAATTAACTTGTGTTTCTTCACTCCTTGTGTCGTAAGTTACATAAACTATTAATTTGAATAATTTTTTCCTGCTGTTAGATATTTAACAAAGCTCTGGAAAAAAATTGTTATATAAGTTACTACAGATTTATTAGAATATTTTCCCTGTAATACAGCTGTTATTATTTTTTTTTGTATATTTTATTTGATTAAGGGGCAGTAACTTATACTTTATGAGATATGTTGTATTTGATGCCGAATACTTGATGAAGTTGTTTATGCAAGGAGTTTTACTTCACTATTTTAATGAAACCATTACTGCGGATTGGTGTTAACTGGTGTTGGGAACTATCGACTGAATATGACTGTTTAGTACAACTAGTATGTTATGACTTAACTTATGACTGTTATGTACTACTTTAGACTTCTCTGTACTATCGACTTTTCCAGTCGCTACTTTTGGTTCGACTGATTTTACTACTTTTTACTACTGACTGTTTCAGTCGACTGTTTTCAGTCGCTATTTTCGATCCGACTTATTTTGTTACTATTTACTATCGACTATTTCAGTCGTGTACTTTTATTTACCATTTTTGGTTCTACTAGATTCATTCGACTGATTTTTAACATTCTGGCTCCGTGGTCCTAGCCGCGATAAAAATGTACCCAATTTATGCTTACTTAGATTTATACATATATATATATATATATATATATATATATATATATATATGTATGATCTTTTTGGTAGTTTGCTTGTAAATAACAATATATTATATATTAATATAGCAGCGTTTTGGAACGATATTTTTCAAGATTGTTAATATAATAGGGTACAAAGATGAAAATTGTGAATAAAAATAGTAAAATAATTTTGACTGTTTTTATGGCAATAATAGGTAATATTTCGATTAGTCTCTAACGATCTGTGTGATTACACGTTATCGTGCCGTAAAATCACTTTACCGTGTCTTCCGACCGATTTTTGACGTACTTCAATCATGGTTCATATAGTTTTTGGTTGATAGCGATCATTATTAACTGTTTCACCAATTTCAACAGTGATACACCACGCCACTCTGGTCCCACCAAACACAGACCATTTTCTTGGGATTAAAACAATTTGGCCTTGGAGTCCATCAGTCATAATTATGATTTTTTGCGCTTAGTGTTTTTAGAATAAATCCACTTTTCATATCCCGTCACTATTCGATACAGAAATGACTTCCGCTCGTACCTTTGAAAGAGCATTTCACAGATTAGTTTTCGATTTTCCATTTGTCTGGGTCACATTCACCGCTTCTGCCAATTATAGTTGAGTTTGGGTTGGGTTTTGATCCAATAATTCTTGAGTTGTTCCGCATCTTCAAACTTTTTCAGTCTAACAGAACGTTCTTGGTCTTGCACATCGAAATCACCACTTATGAATTTTCGAAACCACGCCAGAGCATGTTCACCGTAACTTTCTACCAGCAGACTTTATTATATAAAGCAGGCTTTATTCTTTTTATTAAATAAGAAAAGTAATGCGTGCCGTAAATACACGTTTTCAGGCACACAACTTGACATTTTAAAATAGATATAAATCAATGATGGAATTACTTTCGTAAAATATAACATGTATAGCTTTGAAGTAGAATAAAGTGACATATATGTCAAGTAATAAGCTTGCGTACTTAAGCCTAGAGATATCTGTTAGAAACACCGGTAATGATTATCCGGTAAACCTGGTGTAAAGTAAAAACCATCGAATTTAATTGTTAGGTTAAGTTGTTTAACTTTTTTTACTTTACTGCTTCTCGTTTTTGCAAATACATATCGCTGACCGGAATACATTCAAATACCGTGCCACCGTGTACCGCACCAATACAGTAAGTGTCAATATCATGTCGAATATGTTAGTGCAAGATGTCATTCATATACATAGAATCGACCTATTTTTCATATATCAATACTCAATATTTCATTACTCGGCATTTCTATATACAAAATAATTTGACAATACATAAAAAAACTTCAAATAGTGAGACAAAAACTATAAAACATTTATTAGCACCTACACGATGGTAAAAAAAAACGTTGCAAGATATCATCTGCGAATAACAGTATTGAATGGTAATGGACGTGAAAAAAAAATACGAACTTTAAATTACATAATTCAATATTAAGCGTTCCCGAAGTAAACAGAATGTAAATTGCTTGATAGCAAAACAGGTTTTGAAACAAGATGCTGACATTCAAGAAGAATATATTTTATTCAAATAGTTTTGGTTAACAATTAACAGAGACAGCGCCATATAAACTCCACAATGGAAGTCAAACACTTATAAAAACTATTTACTCTTATTTGAGTCTATAAATAAGCAATCATTTATTGTCGACAGAAAAAAAATCAGCATGGACGTCGTATTATTTGATATTCTGTGACAGCTTATTTAAAAACCACCTGTGTATGGCAGGCTTTCGCTCCCTAATATGTTATCCTCCCGAGTAGTATTAACATTTTAAATCGATGTGATTTATTGTAAACATGTATTTAATGTATTTGTTATTGAATTATTCAAGGAAATGTGCTGTGCAAAAGTCGTATTGGCATGTATTTTCAATGAAAAATTGTTCGTGTGTATGATGATTACCTTGATTACCCTAAACGTGATGTGGGCTTCTGACCATAATCTTTTTGATTAATTATTTAGTAACATATACTACTAGGTAGACGTTAAGAATCTGCGCCATCTTAGTAATTCACCTTTTACAAGAACATCACCAACATTTTGCTATCAAATCATTTTAATTTAAATATTTTAAAGACATAGATATGTTGCGCAAACTGAACTACATTGGAAGGTTTGACCATGAATCAAATCAAGAATCTAATATTGTTAGCATCAATTTTTTAGGTTTTAATTATTGTTGTAAGCTAGAGGATTAATTACATGTAAAAATAAAGCAGAATAAAAAATGAAAACAAAAATCTAGTCACACAGCCTCAAAAACTATAACCAAATCAGTGAATTAAAGTACGCGTTTTTTCAATAACTTGCTTATTCGTCAGATTTAGCTTCCTTTGACTCTTATAGAAAACGATGTTAATCAAATTAAGAGGTTACCTCTAGTTGCTGTGGAATACCACTATCGTTGTTGACAATTGACATAATTACAGTTGGAGATTGTTGGAATAAATGTATTATTTGAGGGAAATTGTATTGGAACATATGGTTGTTTTTACAAATATTAACCCTTTTTACCCATTTGTATTTCTATAAATTATTGCACTTATTGAACTTTACAGTACCTTTA
This sequence comes from Rhynchophorus ferrugineus, assembly GCF_030347505.1. Taxonomy (NCBI): domain Eukaryota; kingdom Metazoa; phylum Arthropoda; class Insecta; order Coleoptera; family Curculionidae; genus Rhynchophorus; species Rhynchophorus ferrugineus. Next base: position 58,457,927 of record NW_027472580.1, on the reverse strand, counting down.
TTTGTAGGCATACACACGTCTGTTATATCTCGCAACTAATACGATCCTGATCGCGGACTGTGTATTCGATGAAACGCAGCCATGTACAAGTGCTTGTGTTAAGATTGAATGGTATAATGAGTGAGATGTCTAAAAATAGACGTCGATATAGATGTTTGATTTGTTTTGTAGTAGTTGAAAACCCCCAATATTGTACATGTACAAACATCGGTTCAACAAATCGACATTTCTTTCCTTAAAATAAAATGGAATTTCAAAGTAATTTTTTTGTATTTTAAACCCTTTCACATTTCATAACTCTATCGTTTATATCGAAAATGTTTGAGAGAATGCTCTCCTAAATGTGAATATTAGAACATCAACATTATTTAATTTAATAATACAATATTTAATCTTTGTTAATTATTATATAGTTTAGTTACAAATATTTTATAAATATTTTTTCTCTAATTATAATAGTCTGAATTAGATAAAACTTTAAGAAAGCCGAACACTATTTAGCTCCAAGGTTGCGGAATTGAAGAAATTTTTTTTTATTACTCTTCGAGATTCCAAAATCTGGCCTATTGACAATAAGTATTTCTTATGTCTATATTATATATACATGGCATGTAGAAAATCATTTCATTAAGCAATCTTCTGTATAAAATATTATCTTAATTAATTAGTCTTATTCTAAAGGTTATTCTAAAGTCTACATATGTCCAGTAATCAGATCAGGTGTTGTTAAACGTTTTAGTCTACGCACTTCACTATCACGTCGCATATTTAGCTGATTAGCAAGTACATTGGGATGCACTGATACTCTTTCGAGGTATTTCACACAAACACGTTGAATTACACTCGTTATAGGTCCTAGAGGAATATCCCGTTGTATCACTTTATTTGAAATATAGTACGGAGCATCAACAATGGTACGCAATACCTTATTTTGGAACCGTTGAATGATGGATATATTAGATTTGCTAGCGGTACCCCATAGTTGGATTCCATATGACCAAATAGGTTTGAGTATAGACTCATACAGCAATACCTTGTTATCCAATGAAAACTTAGATTTGCGCCCGATAATCCAATACATTTGATATAATTTAAGTCCAAGTTGTTTCCGTTTAGAGAGTATGTGCTTCTTCCAGGTTAGGCGTCGATCTAAGTGCATACCACAATATTTAACATGCTCTGCTTGGGGGTGTTGACGATGATTGATATTCACTGGTGGACATGTACTTCTACGCAGGGTAAACGTTACATGCGTGGATTTTGTTTCATTGGCTTTAATGCGCCTTGTCTTGAACCATAATTGTATTTGCTCCAGGTGGGTTTGAAGGTTTATTGATGCTGTGACTGGATCTTCATGGGATGCTAAGATTGCTGTGTCGTCTGCGTATGTTGCCACAGTAGTTATTTTTGTGGTGGGCAGATTGGCCGTATACAGAAAATACAGTACTGGATCCTTGTACACTACAATAAAATTTCTATGAGTGAGGTACGATTCTAGTAACTGATAATCCGGATGAGGGAGAAGTTTCTTTAATTTAACCTGCAAGCCCGTATGCCATACATTGTCAAAAGCCTGAGATATGTCTAGAAAAGCATTCGAACAATATCTTTTGGCATTTAGGTCAGTGTTTATTTTATTTACAAGTCTATACACTTGATCTATAGTCTCATGCTTATTGCGAAAGCTAAATTGATGTTCTGGAATAATTGTTCTTTTTTCTATTATATAGTTTAGCTTTTTTATGCATATTTTCTCGAAAACTTTCAAGATTAACGATAATAAACTTATAGGTCGGTAGGAGGTCACATCTGGTATTTTTTCTGGTTTAAGAATCATTAATATTTTAGCTACTTTCCAGATACTAGGGAAGTAATTAATTCGTAGCATAGCATTAAATATAAATGTTAGTAATTTTATACCCTTTTCTGATAGTTCTTTTAAAATTGTACCAGTAATTAAATCATAACCAGGAGCTTTTTTAATATTAATCTCTCTCATTATTGTTTGTTTAACTGTTTTGACCGTTAATTTCTGGTGCGGTAAGTCTATTTGAAATGGCGAATCTAGAAAGCTAGTAATTTGTTTTTCCTCATCTTTATGTAGCTGAGACTGGAAAGGTTTAAGAACATTTTTTAAGTGTTTTGAGAAAATGTCGGCCTTCTCTTTATTGCTTCTAGCTCAATTATTTTCGTTTGTTTTAATAGGTGGGTTATGCTGCTGGGATCTCCTAAGCTTTTTAGGTATTCTTGAATGCCTTGGTTTTGTTCATTTTGGATTAGTTCTTTAAGCTCTTTTATTGCCCTATTAAATTTTCTTTTATTTTCTTCAATCCTTTGCTGTTGCCAATTCCGTCGTAATTTTCTTTTTTCTGCTATCTTTTTCTGTTTTGTACTTGATATATGTGTATTTTTTCTGGGAAATGTTTCACTGTTAGGAGTCGCGGAAAATGCTGCCTGTATATTTTTTTGTAAGGTTTATTGCTGCTATTTATATATCCATTTCTGTTTGTAACGGTAAGTTTAGAGAGATGTTTAGGTCTAAGTTTTCTCTAATTGAAGGCCAGTTAGTTCTATTATTGCACAAAAAGGGAGTTTATCTTTGATGGTAATTTTTGAAGAAATTGTTACTATTATTGATGAATGATCGGAAGACAGGTCGAAACATGATTCTGCATGACACTTTTTTGTATCAATATTTTTTGTAATACAGAAATCTATAGTATCTGGTTTTTTGTTTCTGTCTGAAGGCCAATATGTTGGTTCACCAGTAGAAATATGTTGTAAATTATCTGTCTTTATTTAGTAGTTCCTAACCTTTTGAGGTTATTATTCTTGAACCCCACATTAAATGTTTTGCATTGTAATTTCGTCGGGATATCAATCTATTACCTAGCGTACTGAAGAATTCTTGAAAGTGTTCTGCCTTGTTATGTTTGGGTGGAAAATAAATCGCAGACATTGTTAATGGTCAATGGAATTCCTCTATGGTTATACTGGTGGCTTGCAGGTAATCTTTGCGGAATTTTTCTTTTTCGAAATGCTTTATATCATCTCGAATGATTATGGTTGTACCTCTATGTGCTTTATCATCAGGATGATTTGTATGATAATGTTTATATTTGGGAACTTTCAAATAATGTTTGTCCGTAAAATGTGTTTCGGAAACCATCATAACGTCAATATTTTGTTCAGTTACGAACATTTTTAGTTCCCTGGCGTGTTGTTGGAGCCCATTGGCATTCCAGACGGCGATTTTGTAGCTACTGGTTTCAGGCATTAGGCAAGTTTGCTGACGACGGTTGTAAGTAGACTAAGCATCGTACTCATTTGATCCATTAGTTTGGCCATCATCTTTTCTAATCTAGAAATGTTGCTACTAGTTTCAGTAGGTTGTGATGTGGTTTCTCGATTTTGTGCTGAACCATTTTCAACCATTTGGGCAAAAGTTATGTCTGGTTGACTTGGTCTGGTGGGCAGACTGGTAGGTGTGGATTGTTTTTGTTGCTGTTGACGCCTTTTTTCTCTTACGGCAGGATAGAGTTTCTGTTGTAGTTGCTTTTGAACTGCGCAACCTTTGTAGTTCGCTGGATGATTTCCGTTACAGTTAGCAGATTTCACTTTTTCATCGCGGACTTTACGAGTATAATCTTCTGTTTTGTGTTCTCCTGCACATTTTACTCATCTATATGATTTTCGACAGTAAGTCTTATGTGCCCGTGCGCTTGACACCTCGTGCATTGTGGTATAATTCTTTTTGTATGTGGTGGTTCGCATTTAATAATATTATTTTCCAATTTGGTGATTTCATACACCGCATTATTATTTCCATTAGGTTTTAAATCAATATAGAACATAGGCAGAGGTTTTTTTGTCGTATGATTTCGTATATCGTGAACATTTACGACCTCGAGGCCTTTTTCAGCTAGAGCTACCTTGATGGTGTTAAAGCCCTAATCCTTTTATCACGAGTTTAATATTCTCTCGGATTTTGGCCTGAATGTACGGTATTTGGTGTTTTTTTTTCATCTAATACTTTTACTAGAACTTTAAAGTGCTCCGCTTCCAACAATTGAATTTTTATTGTTTCATAGCTCACTGTTTTAATTGTGTAGTTCGTAGTAATGGTTTTCAGTAGGCCATGAATGTGTTTTATTACTCCTACCTTGTAGACTGTTATTGGTGGTAGTTTGGGAACAAGTTTTTCAGGGCTCTTCAATTTCTTCCGACAGGTTGCTAAAGCTGTTTTTTGTCTCTATTGGTTTCTGTCACCAATAGTCACTGATTCTTGTTTGTTTCCTCGCGATTTCTTCTTCTGGGCTTCTCAATCGTTTTTTGTTTTTGACTGTAGTCCATTCCGTTTGTGGGGTTTGTGTTATGCTGATTTTTCTAATCTTACATCATAGTGTGCAGGTGATTTGGTTGAATCGCTATGGTTTACCATTTTTAGATTGTTAATATTTTATTTTATTTACTTCCAAAGATAAAAAATAAAATAAATACATTGTTTATTTCACGCACTCATTTTTCACCCAAGTATTATTTTTTGCACTAGTTTTTGACCAAAAATACTATAGATGTATTTCAAAAGGAGTGTTCTAAAATTGGGGAAAATAATTTTAAAACACTAATAAAAATGAAGTGCGGTCTTTTTGTCTGATCACATAATACGTATTCACTACAGTTTAGGCCCACTGAGAGACAGATAGCCACATCTGTTTTGCGTTTTTAACACTCAATTAAATAACCTTAATAAAATACTGTTCTTTTTAAAAAAGGTATCTTTCTAGAGCTTGGAGCGTATTGAAAATACGTCTTCACACTACGAAGGTTGGAACCGAACTAAGAAATATTTTTATGATAAATTTATGACGAAGTTGAATTTATCGTGTATATTTATTATATATTATATTTATTTGGAGGCAGTATAAGTTGATAAAAGACATTAGAATCGACTTCAATTGATTAGTTATTGGATGGAAGTAGAATAAAACCATTATGAAAAATTACTTTCGATTGCAATTGATGTACATTAAAAGAGTAAACTAGCATGAATGAAAAAGGAAAAATCAGCATATCAAAATGTATACCAAAATACTGTCACTTTATACTGCCATCTGTTAGTCCCCTTAATGAAGGGATAATAGTGGTATATGTTTTTTTTTTAAATTTTCAAGTCAATGTTATTGGCTAAATATAATTTTTTTCTATTTTTTTGCAAGCTTAGATTATCTCCCAAGGTTACCATAAAAGCTTTGAATTTTGGTAGAGATGAGCTTATTTTAATGGTCATCCTTAGTTGGTCGTGAAAAGATTACCTCGACGATTCCACCTTATTCATATTCATCCTTATTCGACAATTTGAAAGCAGTTAAAATTTTTCAATCAGATAAAATTTACAAATGAGTGCCCATTGGAAGTAAAATATAGAAACATTAGTTTTAAATTTAGTACAAACTCGCAGTTATTCCAGTATTCAAGTGTGTTACATAGATATAAGAATAAGTTGGTCACTCTATAGTTGGTAGGTTTAATGCGGAAAACTCTAAAACCTAAAAATTTAATGCTCTCTGTTACAGCATCAATAATTTCACTTGATCTAACAAAATAATACATACCCATTTTAACGAAAAATATTAAAATAATATGATTTAGTGGGCATGAATGAATACATATTTCTTTATAATGTTTGAAGTCACGCAGTATGAAAAGGATTTTGAACAACTATTTTTCTATGGTTCTTTTTTTTTATTAACTAGCCTACCCACCACCCACTGAACATCCCAGAATCAGTTTTCACTTTTCAATATTTTAGTAATAATATTACTAATGAACAGGATATTTTAATAAACCTTTAAAATTAAGCACCAAAGTGCACCAAACCTTTAATTCAAAGTTTTTTAATATGCCTGTTTTTTTTTTGAAAAAATGTCGGCGATTAGAAATATCGATATATCGTTAATTTTTCCACATCCCTTGTTCCAATAACAAACGCTAACCTCCCTTTTTCCAGGCTGAAATGACCTCATCCGTCGCTACAGTCATAACTTTGCCCCCAAACGATATCATCCAGTCGTGTGTTAACTCAAGTTCGCGAATCTATAACTAGTTTCACTATCTGTTTTTTCGCCGGGTTCTCGTGCCCTATAACGGCTGCCCAGTTGGCGGGTGCGATATCCCCAAATTTAATGCAGTAGCAAGAGCGACTCACAGGGGTCAACTGTGAAGCGGTTTCGGTTTAGTGTATAATTGGTGTGATAAACCCAGAAGCGTGGGACTGCTAACTGATAACCCAATTTGTCACTCTAGGGCAAGTCTCCACGGCCAGGTATGCGTCGTGCATTCCACCGCCTGGTTTTAGGCCAGAACAAAAAAGTCCAATAACAAACATAAAGTACATCCATGTCCGGACAGTATTCAAACCCACAACTATCGCAACAGTAGGTGAACCACCCTGTTACCTTAACCACTGCGGCTACCAAGCAGCACTCCTTTTAACTGATTCACTCTTTGTCCTTGAGCAAGCCGTAACATTACATTCATATTTTTTGTTCTGTAAAAAATAAATATAATTATATATTCAGAAATGATTAGTAACGAAATAAATTTATTTAAATATATGAAAAATAGTACAAATAGATGTTAGGACTCCTATGTTCGTTCATTAGCATGGCGACTATCACCGATTAAAAACGAATGGGGTATTCGTCACGCGAAAGATTTCAATATGAGCATCAAACTCTCGGTCCGTTTGCCTTTTCCACGCACCCGAACGAATTTACATAACAAGCCGTACCAAAGGCGCAATTAGCCTCACAAAACACCACTACACTCGACAATTCCGTCGTGGGTCTTCTTCAACTTCATACCCGGTGGATTTATTCAGCGACGCTCGGCCCATAAATATGTATTTATTTTTCACGGAGTGTCTGCCCAGCCAGTCAAAACTCGCCAACATTACGGAATTATGAATGGGCGAATTAATGAATGGGTATGCAAATTGCGACTGGTTCTCGATGTCGACAACAACGCTTTTTCGTAATCGTAAATGTTAATGGCGACGGCGATATAAATTTACGTATTTTAAAAGGTCGCGTGTTCGAATCAATGGTCGTGTCTACGAGAAATTTCCTACTCATACTAATAATGGATTTTTTGGATAAACGACCACGTTTCTGAGTGTTTTTATAAGTGGATGTTTTGTCAACATTATTCGAAACTTTGTAACTGTAATATGGAGATTTACTGTCTGTTTTTTTTCCTCAATTATCGTAGGCTGAAAATTATGGAAAGTGTTTAAAAATCTTTAGTATTACGAAATGTTTTTTTCAATAATCTGTCTAATGACAATTACATATTTTATATTTTACGTATTTTATATTAAATGTTTTAGGATTTTCATTATATAATGATACGTAAAAGATCGTTTCAGTAAGTGATGCCCTGCACTAAATTATGACCTTTAACTTAATTTAATTACTATTCTGCTAGGTATTTCTGTTTATCTTTTATATGTATTACTGGTTTTAAACAGTTATATATGTGGAGTATAGCAGAGTAATTCTTCTACAATTATTGTAACAGATCAATTGAAAAGTCCCCGGCCTGGCACATAGATGGCGCTACTAGAATTAAATTCATATGTTGTATAGTTAGTCCTAACTCTCAAAAGATGCCTGTATAAATTTGACAGCTGTCGGATCATTAGTTTGTGAATTATAGCATTTTGAGTGAAGTGAACTTTTGTTATTGTGAAAAAAAAAGGATACAAGGGCACTTCGCGTGTTGATAAAATATTGCTTTTTGAAGGGAAAAAATACAGTTGAAACAAAAACTTGACTTGACGCCGAGTTTCCGGACACTGCCCCAGGAAAATCATCCATCAAGGATTGTTGATGCCAAGTTTAGATATGGTGAAATGAGCACCGAAGACGGTGAACGCAGTGGACGCCCAAAAGAGGTTGTTATCATTGAAAACATTTAAAAAATCCACAAAATGCTTTTGAATGGCCGTAAATTGAAATTGAATGAAATAGCAGACACTGTAAAGATATCATCTGAACGTGTACATCATATCATTCACGAATATTTTGGTATGAGAAAGCTCTGTGCAAAGTCTGCGCCGTGCGAGCTCACTTTTGACCAAAAACAACGACGAGTTGATGATTCGGAGCACTGTTTGAAGATGATCAAGCGTAAGAAACCCGAGTTTTTGGATCGATATGTGACAATGGATGATACATGGCTCCATCATTTCACTCCGAAGTCCAATCGATAGTCTGAACTGGAGTGGGACTGCACACGATGAACCCGCTCCAAAGCGTGGGAAAACGCAACAGTCGTCTGGCAAGATTATGGCGTCTGTATTTTGGGATGCGCATGGAATAATTTTTTACTACCTTGAAAAAGAAAGGACCTTCAACCGCGATTATTACATGGTGTTATTGGACCGTTTGAAGGACGAAACCGCCGAAAACCTGCCGCATTTGAGGAAAAAGAAAGTACTCCTTCACCAAGATAATGCACCGTGTCACAAGTCAGTGAAAACGATGGCAAAAATCCATGAATATGGCTTCGAATTGTTTCCCCATCCACCGTATTCTCCAGATCTGACCCCCAGCGCCTATTTCCTGTTCTCCGATCTCAAGAGAATGCTCGCAGGGAAAAAATTTTCCTCGAATGAAGAGATGATCGCGGAAACTGAGCCCTATTTTGAAGCAAAGGACAAATCGCACTACAAAAATGGCATCGAAAATTTAGAGGGTCGCTATAATCGTTGCATCACCCTTGAAGGGAATTATGTTGAATAAAAAAAAACTAATTTTGCCAAAATTGTGTGTTCTGCAATGGTAGGCCGAGGACTTTTCCATTGACCTGTTGATGTTTTCGTTTATTTATTGTAAGTGTGTTTTTCACAAAATGTATACAACTTAAAATCGAATTAGAACTTGCACTGTTGAATATCGAAACAAATTGAAAAACTAATAGTTTTAAGGTAATAATTGTGGTAATAAGCTAACGTACTACAAAAATGCGCCATATTATACAAGGACTATAACGCGCAGGTCAGTGGCATTGAACAATGTTTGGTATTTTTCTAGATTTTGGACTAGTGTGAAATCTCTTTCACATTTTTACTTGTATTTTGTTTTTATATTTGGGTTCTTTATATTTCAAGTATAATTTTGGTTATTTTTGCTTTTTTCGAAGCAGTCTTGGTTGACCGTATCATATTATAATAACGAGTAAAACATTGAAGCTAATACTCGAACCATCACTGGGTTTTAATAAATCTAGAAACAGGTGTCTAGTTAGCTCCTAATTGATTACTATTTTATATATTACTAGCGACCCGCCCCGGCTTCGCACGGGTGCAATGCTGATACTAAATTAAATACACTACAGAAAAAATATGAACGTTGTATATAAAAACATAGCGGCCCGCTCCGACTTTGCACGGGCATAAAATATATATGCCTATGTCACTCAATGAAAACATGATTAAAATCGATCCAGTATTTTTGGTTCATTCATTACTGCCCTTGGCCTGCACGCATTAAATTTGGAGTAAAACAATTCCTCTTCCCCTATACTTACTATGAAGATTTCCTGCTATCTTTGGAATATCTAAATTCATACAATTTTTATTACATTACACATTTTTAAACGCAAATTTTAAATTTGTAATATCTCCGAAAATATTTGTTTAATTTACATGCTGTAAGGAACCATATTGATCTATATTAATTGCACACTATATTTAAGGTACTTAATTCGATAAGGATTAATGGCGTATTGCTTAAAATAGCTTCGTAAATAAGCCATTTTCTCACGTAAAAAGTAAACAATAAAAATGGTTAATGTGGGTTATCCCTAAAAGATAAACATATACTATCGCGGACTTTTTTGTAGACCTTTTTATGGTGTACAATACTGTAGTACATTAATTTGATCTAACTCGTAGGGTTAGGCAGCGTTTTTGCTAATTGCTAAATAAGCCTAAAAAAATAGGTTAATTTACGACATCACGTTAGAAACCTCTAAAATTAGCAATGTTGCCTTAGTATATTATGCATGTATTATACATATAAACCTTCCTCTTGAATCACTATCTATCTATTGAAAAACCGCATCAAAATCCGTTGCGTAGTTTTAAAGATTTAAGCGCACATAGGGATATAGGGACAGAAAAGGCGACTTTGTTTTATACTATGTAGTGATATACTCTTTTATGATATATCTGGTATGTAAATATACTCATTTCTAGCGTGAATAAAAAATATTGCCAGATTTCTATAATGAAATCATACTTGTGATATATGCAACTTGATATGTTACATTGAAAACCACTTTTACCGGTTAAACAAAGAGACGGCATTTCAAATATATTCGATAATCGGTCCATTAATCGCTCATTCACACTTAAACTAAATCGTCAGTCCAATTGATTATTATTGTTCTTTTAACCTATAATCTACACAGCGCTGTTGTTTAGTATCCAAGCGAAACATCACAATATTAAGAAATAAAACCTATAACCTTCTCGGATTGTAATATAATGGGTTATATAAAATAATTAAAGGACGTATAAAGCTGAACCACTCTTAATTAATGCTTCTATAGAAATAAAAGAAACAGCAGCTTTAAATTGGTCACCAGTTCGATATCAAGCATTCGTAAAGTAAACCGAATGCAAATGGGTTGATTGTAAAACAGGTTTGAAAACAAGATGCGAACTTATACGTACACTTGTATTTAACTGTATTTAACAATTAACAATACAACAAAACAATCTAACGTAATAAAAGGTTTTCAGTTTTATACGACTCAATAAATGGTAAATATTGACAGCAACAATAACAAATTTAAAAACTTGATTCATTGTAAACACAGATTGACTTGATATTTTCTGACAACTTACAAACGATGTGTCGAAATCATACTTGTTTCTTATTTTATTTCACTCTAGGATGATATTAACACTTCAATATGCATGGTTAATTATATGTCTTAATATATAGATATAACAACAATTTGAGGCAGTTTTATACACTTTATCTATATCTTAATAATAATACATTTTTTGACATATACGACATAAGACACATTTTATAGCACTAAATGCTACAGATATATTATATTTGGTGTCGGTTCTTAACTCATGTCTAATGTCATGTCTATATGTACCGCTACAGCCCATTCTTTCTTGCATGTTTGCTTGCTTGTATCCTTGATCTTTGATTGCTGGTATCTTTGATCAGAGTTTTCCTCTTTTCATTCTTCGTATATCCCTGATACCTTTGTTTGAGTTTCCCAAATTTTCTTAACTTACCTCTTCCATATACTGTAAGTGGCTCCATCAACTAAAGTGTCTCTTTTCTATATACCCTTCTATTTCCCTTCGTTATATCTTATTTCTGCGTTTTTCATCTTTCAACTTTTGTTGTGCTCTCAGTCTTCTATGATTTTCCATTACCGCTGCTGCTAAATGTTTTCTTCCTTTTATTTGATAGCACCTATGTTCGATTAGTTCATATTACAAGTCTGGCATTAATTTCTTTCTCCTAGTTTTTGGTTAGTTTCAATTCATATTCTAATATTTAAATGAATTTACTTGTTTACTTTTTTAATTTGGACATTTATTTCTTCTGGCTTTCATTAACATAACTTTAAATTTGCTTTTGTTTAATATTATATCCATCAACTTAGAGTTTTCTCTAGATTGCCCGGACTATTGGTTATTTATCATAACATAAAAGCTCTTTCCTATATTTATTATTATCGTTCTGATAGATGTATTTGTAAGCATCATTCTTAAATACTATAAACAACGTCGGGCTTAAACTTGCGCATTGTCTTAGTTCTTCCTCAATTCTGAATATATGTATTTCATTTCTAGTTGTGTGTAATTGCAGTATTTGCGTGTGTTGTATATATTTCTTGAATTACTCAATATATCCATAATATTTCTGTTCTTACTCAATGTCAAATGCCTTTTTCAATCTTCAACTTCCAAATCTGTTTTTGCGATTCTGTTAGTATCTTGTCTTTTTCTGACTTTCGACATACAGTTTATATATTTTCATAGCTGTACCTTGCAGAGTTTTTCCTAAAAATAGTTATTTTTATGCCCTTTTCATATACCAGAGCATCTCCTTTGCCAATCCTGCGATTTTTTCTTTATATGCAGTTTTGTAATTCTTCAATAATATCTCAGGTGGTATTTGCTTTTTTAATTTAAAAATACTTCCTCTATTATTTTATTTTATCTTGGCCCAGTTTTTTCGTTATTAGGTTTTCTCAATACAATCTATAGTTCTTCATTTTTTTAAAATTATATGCCATTAATTTCATTTTCATAGGTCTTTAATTAAAATGTGTTTTCATACTCTAGTAAACTACTTATATACAGTGGTTCGTAATAATATATTGTTATATTATTTTTAGTGTATAATTTATTATTATTTGCGAACACGCAAAAACTAACCTAATTAAATACCGTATATATGTTAAATATTTGCCAAATTCTGTAAATAGAGCAAAATATAATTTCACCGTTACATTCTACTATATTTTAAATTAAATGTTTGATTTCATAGTAAACTTTCAAGATTAGCATTTTTAGATCATTTTATCGCAAATATGAAACTAAAGTAAATATTTGTATTTAATGCAATACCAAGCTTTTAATCAAATAGTATATTAAAACGTCTGATCTATATAAGCTGAAGTAATTGGCAACCTCGGATTGAAATTAGAACTGGGTTTTGATTACTTTTATTGCATTTGAGTAAAATGTTTTTGATGGTGAATGAAAAAGGCTGCTTGGATTTAAAAAGTTTTAATTTATTACAAAATGTGGAAAAGTTAACAGCTTCTTCTAACATATAACTAGATACTAGATAATACTTATTTAATGATGATTATACTTGAAAGGTCTTGAAGTCTATTAGAGTATTACAGATAAAAAGCAATAATGCAGCAGTATTCGTTTAGTTATTCAACACTTATTACACTTGGAAGGTTGAGATTCTAGAAAGTCATTTTTATCAAATTTTGATCTATTTCTTGGTTCTAAAACACTTTTAACACTCCTACATGTATTTCCTTCAAATCAGAATATTATTAATTCCCTTGTTCAATTCTAAAGAATCTGAAGAATCAATCACATATTGCTTTGGAAGTATTTAATTTAATTTATATATCAAGCCTTCGTGCTAAACTTTGTCGAGGACGCGAGCATTGTTTTTCTCCCGAAGAGTCAAATTAACAAAAATATTGAACCGACTTCAAAATATATATAAGGAACTCCCTAAAAAGTTAAAAATAATGAAACTTAGATTTTTAACACAAAATTTTTTTTTAACATAAAATATGTACCTAATACTCGTTGCAATAACTAAATAAAAATAAAGAAAAAGCTTATTGCCGACGTGGTGGCGCAGTGGTAAAAGCGATGGGACAGTCCTCCTACTGTTGCGATAGCCGCGGGTTCGAATCCTGCTGGGGCATGGTCGTAAATTTATGTTTATGATTGTTTAAAAAATTTGTGAATATTCTAGGCAAGAGTGTAAAATCCGACAAGGAAAATGATCCCAGTCACGCCAGTAACCTGGCTGGGTAAAGTTGGCCACTCGCCAGTCGGTAGGCTTTAATGGTGAGGACCGTGGTTCGGAGCCCACGTTATACTGTAGGTCCAGTCCAGATAAACCCATAGTTGGTAAAAGGAGACTTTAAAATATATTCAACCTATCTGCTATACGTATTTTATATTCTACTCTATACACACAATGTAGCTTAATACCTACCTAAACCTATTTATCTATTTACAATTTTGTTTTAACTACTACCATCTGATCACTTTAAAGTCCGTACTGAGCAACAAATTGGATTTGTTTTTTCGTAATTTAATTTTGTGTATATGTCACAAAAATATATTATTATTTTTGTATTGATTAGGTTAAATCGGGTAAATAAGTTAGGTTAAAAAAATATGAAAGATAATAAGGTTTTTGTTTAATTTTATTTATTACAACAAATACTAGAGTACATATTTTATTTTAAAATTTTAATTTTATATTTTTATTTTTATTTTTTTATTTTTTCCTTTTTAGTGAGTTCGGAAGTAGGTTCAATTTTTTTGTTACAAATGTTTTTGTTTAATTTTATTTATTACAACAAATACTAGTGTACATATTTTATTTTAAAATTTTAATTTTATATTTTTATTTTAATTTTTGTATTTTTTCCTTTTTAGTGAGTTCTTTGTCGACAGTAGGTTCAATTTTTTTGTTACAAATGTTTTTGTTTAATTTTATTTATTACAACAAATACTAGTGTACATATTTTATTTTAAAATTTTAATTTTATATTTTTATTTTTATTTTTTTATTTTTTCCTTTTTAGTAAGTTCCTTGTCGGAAGTAGGTTAAATTTTTTTGTTAAAAATATTTAATTTTTCTCTTTTTAGTGTTAGATATTTACTCAATAAATTACGCAGTTATTTAATTAAGTATTACAATTGATGGCCTAAGTAAAAGAACAGTCCATATGATGAAAAATAGGAATAAAGAAATAATTATTGAAAATAAAGAATGTTTCAGGCCCTGGGTTCCGGTAACTAGCTTAGGGGATTTGACAAATGTTCCCATCAAACTAGAAAAAAGATAGTTGTGCCCTGTTGGGAATCGAATTCGCGACCTCCGCGTGTGAGCTTGACGTTCTACCCATTACGCCATAGAGACAGTTGCCTACAATGTTACTATATGATATATTTTCATATGATGATTCCGATTTTTCGTCACATCAATAACATTATACCCCAATATTTGATTATTTTCTATAAAAATATGTGAAAACATTGCACATGCCTTTGAAATTTGAGGTTTTCCATAGATATCCCCCCTTCCCCTCTTCAGATCCTAACTTGATTCCAATGAGACCACCTCGGAAGTACACTCTTTCGAATAAAAAAGAATAAAAAAAGAATTTTGACAATCGGTCCATAATTGACTGAGAACGTAGAACTTCCTCCTTTTTTAAAGTCAGTTAAAACGAGTTCAATAATGTCCCTTGTTCTGTGGACATGGTCGAGTGTTTTATTGTTTGTGTGTATTGTGTTTTATTTTATTTTATTATTGAAGTCATTGTTTGGCTTGATGTCATTATCATTCCCGCAATTTTCCTGTATGTAGGGGCATTTTTCAGTCTAAAAACTCTGTTAAATACACTGGTAGATTTTTATGCTTTTTCTAGGCAATGTACACGTTTTCACATTTTTCTAGTGGTTAGATTGATCCTTGGTTAGGAGCATATACTTTAGGCAGATGTTCACCCAGAAGCTTTTTGGCTCATCGTGTTTCTTATAAGAAGGTATTATCCTCTTGGTCGCTTTTCTGAATGAGTAATCAGTGCTTATTTGTAAGATTCCAACTTGAGTTGTATGATAAATATTGGAGTATTATTCCCTGAACCAACTTCTTATAAAATTATTTTGCAATTTTACGATAAAATGTCATAGCTTGGTATGACGCGGTAATCTAATATTATGGTCATGTTAATATTTACCTGATAATAAATAATTTTTGACTGTAAATCTTTTTTAAATATGACATACTAAATAATATATTAAATGTTTAACTTAGCTTAAGTTTAGCGAGCTTTATCTGATTTTAATACTGAAATATGACGATCCTTTTACAAATATTAAAACTTTAATATCATAATTTATTAGTTCAGTATATTCTTATAGTAATACAGCTGATGTTTAAAATGTGTTTTATGAAACAATTAACTTCAGCCTGGTTACTGGGGTGACTGGAATCATTTTCATTGTCGGATTTTTACACTCTTGCCTAGGACAATCACAAACATAAATTTACGACCATGCCCCAGCAGGATTCAAACCCGCGGCTATCGCAACAGTAGGAGGACTGACGTAAAATATAGTTCATTAAAGAGACCAAAAAAACTATACGTCATTACAAATCAAATTTTAACAACTGTTTTGCAGACTATAAAAAATATAAAATCAATTGTTCTAATATATTAATTTTTGAGCTTTGAAGATTAGCAGCTATTTCTTCATCGCTTCTTTTTAATTTAATTTAGTTTTTTGTCCTAAAATGCTACGAGCAAGCGTACTATATCAATTATATATAGACGTGCTATAATCTATTGGGAAAAAACTGTCCATTAATTCTTGTCTGTTTTTTTGTTCATTGCATGATTATAGCTTTCCTTTATTTTTTGTATGCTAATGAAATAACCTGCACTCTATATATCTGTTTGGACACAGGTTACTAAATGTATCACGTGACGACTCCTAAGCACTACCATTCATTACCTGTAACTGCCTTCTTCTTCCCTGTCGCATCTAGTTGTATTAGTGGTACACTTTGCCTTTCCTTCTACAATTTTTAGTAGCTTTTGTCACCTAGGTCCGTTATTAGAAAACTATAGCAATTCTAAATTTATATTTTCTGATATTTTTCGGTGACATTTCTCATAAGAATTAATTTAATTTACTAGGAATAGTTAGAAATATTATCATCAAGATTGATTGTCAGAGTCAACAGATTCTACTTGATAGCGCCAGTAATAACGAAATTTTGAATAGTTAGTTCTTTGTGGATTTCCTATAAGCATAAAAGCAATAGACCTTTTGAACAATATCAACTATGACATCATAAAATTAGTTAATTAGAGCTTTCGATAAACTTGAATACTGTCTCTTCTTAAACTGATTTATCGTTTAATAAAGAAAATATTAACATTTTACAGTAATATGATACAAGCTACCTATACGTTACATTTTTTCATTTCAATTAAATCATTTTGAAATAGAAGAAGCAATAACACAAATAGTAAACAAAAGGGATACTGAACTTAATAGTATATTCTTTATGAGAATATTTAAAATTCAATGATATTTAATCTGTAATAAATAATGTCAAGGTTAATTTCGCGGAATGAATAATAGATTTTAATATAACGACTCTAATTGGATTGAAAACTTTGAATATGAATTTTTAATAATTATTTGCAGCTATTTTACGTAACATAACGGTTTTACATTATTGATTTATAATCTGTAAGGTTTCCCTATTAATATAATTCAACCAAAAATCCCATATTTTTATCAAGTCGTAAACGTCTAAATACGATAGGCGAGTCTAGACATATTAATCATATTATTATGTGTAAAACAACATTTTAATAGTCTTGTCTTTTCAGGTTAGTTGGCAGAGGTGTCCGCTTTTCCGAAATAGATTACTCGTGATTTGGAATAATGGGTGAGTTGTTGAAAATATACTGGCAATTTGATGCTCCAATAATCGGGCTATTCCATTTATATAACGTGGTGTTTTGTATTTAAAAAAAAATAAACATCTGATGTTTTTATGAGAAAATAAGATAAATTAGTACCCCCGAGCCATTGATATGGCTTCCTTTTTATGACTAATAGTATATTCAGCTGATAAAATAAATACATTTATCAACGGTTGCTCTGTATTCATGTCAGTGGCAGCTCCTCGTCAAAATCTTGATGTGGTGTTTTTCAAAAAATAGCTTACCTACTTGTTATAAATTATAATATTACTGAATTATTCAGTATATAGAAACGCTAATCATGGAGAGCTCAAAGTTGCATTTTCGACATTCATAACTTTTGTTTACTTAATCTGCTACCGAAGTCAATCCGACACTTAGAAATACGTCATATATATATCGTTGACATTATTTGTTAATTATATATAGACAAAGGTGTCAGTGTATAGTGTTCTTTCGCCTAGCTTACATTATTAGGAGTGTGCTCCAATGAATTATTTATGGCGATCTGTCGAACTTACTATTGCAGATATATTATTTTTTTTACTACTTCATAAATAAGTTTTTGAATGTAATGAACATACTTCTACTAAGTTTGCAAATTTTACTTTTCAATTTCTTTTTCTTCTTTGTTATTTTCTTGAGTTATTCGTATTTTATGATATAATCGGTTAAAACAAGAATATCACCGTATATAAAATATAGAACGTGTGAGCAAATAGGTAAATTCAGTTTGTTTTTATAGAACTAGAAAACTACACATCTTAGCAGACTAGGTTAAGAAATCTTTTCGCAATTTCTGAATTTAAGAATTCCAGAAATTCACGAATTTGGGGTGATTTTCAGAGTTTCTAGAAACCCAAATTATAATAATTTACAGCTAAGAATACTTTGAATAACTTCAGCTCTCCTTTGTTGCTCTTAAATCCTAAATAGCAACTTTTTTCGATAAGTTGTTGTATTTCTGTTGATTGAATTGAAATTCATGTTTTAATATTGAAGGGATGTAAAGAGCTGTCACCACAACTAGAAAAATAATTCTCTACGTATTGGTGTATGGATACAATGGCATAAAAGTCGCAAACCGTAACGGATATAATTAAACAATTATTCTACGAACTATGACTTAAACGTCTCCATACAGCACTATATATCTTCCACTGATGGTTTTCGAAATATTGCATGTAGCATATACACGTAGCGTGGACTAATTAAAAATATTCTTCATAAGATATATTAGTTATACATTATATATATAATACATTAGTTAAACAATATATAATGTACATAAGTTATAAAATCCGATACTATATTAATCACGCAATATAGCACCTCCCTCCAGAAAAAGGATTAAAGGGATTTACGTGTTCGTTCTTCCATACGGACAGCTTAGTGTAGTTAAATTATTTGTGAGTAACGGCTTTACGAATTTCCATAGTATACGCTGTAATGAATGGTATACCAAGTTTACCATGCAACTGAAGTACTGTAATACGCTTTTGTTTCACTGTGTGAGATACAAATTTCAGTAAACTATGCTATTTCATATCAACTTAAATCCGCTTGACATGACAATTAATTGCAATGCTTGAATAGAGGGCCTAGTGTCTGTGTGTTTTTTCTAACTATATGTTAAGTCTAATAATTTATGGCTATTGACCACCTTCAATTCACCCCTCGTGACCTTACTGCGACTTAAACTGCAGTACTTTTGTTTGAACTCCGCTTAACTATATTTATCGTGGTTCGAGTAACTGTGGAACAATTTCCAATCCGGCGCTTTATAAAATTATTTTCGATGATTGAATTATTATGATATGATTGATATTATGAATGATTTCGAATTATTTCGAATATTATTCAATGTTACTGCGCCAATGATAAACATAAACTTTTATTTTTGAAAATTATATAGAGAAAGAAGTGGCAACTTGTTATACTTGCAGCACAGAGAGGAGGGTTCAGTCCAATTTCAAATAAATGAAGCCATTATAATACAAGCGATAGGCTAGATAACTGTAAAATAGATTCCCAAAAGTTTTGATTTATAATAATATTATACCATGGAAACATTGTGAAAAATACATTTATTTTTCTTAAGATACTCTTTATCTTATATTTCACAGTTAAAAGGTGGTTTGGTGCAACCAACGGAAAGCAAAGATAAATGAAAAAATTGAACTGGGATTTATCAAGGCAAATAACCTAAATTTACCCACAATCGATTCGTCCATGACTGTACTGTGTGACCATAACTGAAATGTGGTAGGGTATTGAAGAAAATCTTATCACTATAACACTTGCCACTAACACTAGCCAAGAAAATTAATAATGCCATTAATAGCTCTAAATATAAGTAATAACACAATCCAGTAATAGCACAATCATCACTTGGGAACTTTGAAAATAGTATTATTAAAATCAAGTGCCCTACATTTTCTAAGACGAATCAAAATTTTATTGATGACAAACTTGCTGAAAAAAATATATGACGATAATTTGAAAGTACAGATGTAAATGTATTTGACAGGACTACCAAAATATTCGTTTTACATACTTAATAGTAACTGCAATATAATAAATGATCTAATTTATTGGGTTATATTAATTTGGGTAAATAAAATGCATGAATTGTAATTTTGAAGTTCAATTTAATAATAGCCTTACAATCTTATAAGTAGGTACAACTACAATATTTCCTCAATTAATTTACAAAATCTGTGTTTAGACATGCTTCAACATATTACGTTCTCCTATGTATGTTTAAACTAGATCTCTGCTTAGTTTCTTATATTTTACTTTGCCTTCGGTGGCAATATTTGGGTTCATACATTGCCCGTGCGTAAGTATTGTTCGAGATGTTTAAAACTTTGGTTTGCTATATTACACGTAACAGGCTCTAAAAATTTCATAAAATCACATTGTCCAATGAAATATGTGTCACTTACCCTTATTCTAGTGAAGTATAGCCCAACGAATTGTTTGATGTACAAGGGACGAGATATTTGATGTATTATTGGCTTTTCGTAATTTAACCGTGATGGTATTTGATTGACACTTGTTGAAGGCTTGGATTTAATTAATATTTTTATTTATATATTAAAAATATATAGTCGTTCAGCAATCAACAGCAGTTCAGTAAGTTCAGTTAATTAATTACACTTTAGACATAATTAAAGGTATTTAAAATAGTGAATACTTATATAAGTATAAACTTTATTCTAATATAATGATCTTATTGTAGTAAATAAATTACCGATGTTCAGTGGAATACCGATGTAGAAACACAAAGAAGAGAACTTCTTTGGAGTTTTTACCGAAGGATAATTACATTAGCAGCCCTCAAAGCAGCAATACACATTAATTAGACATACAAACCATCAATTGCAGCCAAAACGCGCAATTTGAAGCGATTTAGGGCGCATTTAAAATTCTACTATTTCAAACGTCAATGTTTCTTTCAAATCCATTTATTTTGCAGAAATAGGTTTTATTCCTGATAAACATCATAAAATACCATATCGATTTATTAAAATATCCAGTACCTTATTAATCGCACCATATCACATATTAATTTGTATTGGGTGTGCTGTTTTAAAATAAAATAACTATTTAAGCTTTACTATATAGGATAAACTTTTCATAGAAAATTAAGTATTTATAATCGTGAAAATCTTACAATAAAGAAACGAAAGACATTATGTTTCTTGTTTATCGAGAAATGAAAAGGTTCGATTATTATCGAAAGCCATATACAATTGTCAACAAACATCTGTTAAAATAGCATCTGCGTTTTGCGCATTGTTCCAATTAGGGTGTTGTTTCATCGCACAATGCGACTATTATTCTTTGTACAGGCAATATTCAATAGATAGTTCGATTCGTACTTATTTGGACGAGTACTTTCAAGGTAAAGGCTTCGTCAGTATAATGTATAATGTGTACCGTTTGGTAAGCCTCAGTTTCAGTACCGGACTTTTAATTTTCATTGGGAATTCTTTGTATATTTGAACAAAATTTTATATCTATTTTTCTAAAATTAGCTTCACTGATGATATTAAGGCGTTAGATAATTATCATTGTCTTTACTTTACTTCATTTCTTGGTTTTGAAATTATCTTAAATTCAATGCAAATAAATCAAGCTCATGACACATCAATCGGAACTGAATATTGACATACTACCAGTAATTACCTTCTTGCAAAATCTCAATGTGGTATGTTAGCTGTTCGGCATTAATTATCAGTATATTACTGATAATCGTATAAAAATATTAGAAAGTATCTTTATATAAATATGATGACATTGAATTAAGAGCCTTGGATTGTTTTTCTCTTAACTTATTTGGTTGTCAAATTTCACACACTTTTACTCCTCTATTGTTACTTTTTAATTTCAATAGATATTTATTTGGTGTTAACCCACATATTTCTAGACTTCATAGCCCGACCATAGATAACCCAGTCGTATTGGCTTTCCTTTCATATTTACCAGGTGTTTATTTGGAAAAGTGTATATTTTAAGTTTGTCTTAAGAACAGTAATTCATACGAGTGGTAATTTGTTAAGAAAGTGAATTTCATGAAATCGGTTCTGTAATCACTGCAAATGATCAGTTCATTAGTATTTTAGTTCATTTCATTAGTATTAATTCAGCTTTTACAGGTCTAAGACGTTCTTTACCTAAACATTCAACCATTTCACAAATTTAATTTCCTATTAAAAATTTCTATTTTTGTTGTTTTGAATTTTTTATTAAAACTGCAGATATTTAGCCTCAAGTAACACAAACGAGAAACATCAACTATTATTAGACATTCCCAAAATATCTCCAAAAACTGGTGCTGTTTATATTATTATAGTTTTGGCCTTTGGGTAAATTACATATTATTGTGTTGTCATCAGGTAGTGCTTTATATTGTGTAAAGACCTATATAAGAAAGCTGAAATTTATATTTAAACATACAGTCGAAGACAAAATGCATTTCTATTTTTACGAAAATGAGCCTATCCTTGAATAAATATGTGAGGCTATATATTCTTAGTATTATACCATAGACGTAGGCCTATTAATTCCTGTTGTGATTAATAAATCTCGTTTCCCAATATTTATTTTTGTCAGAGCTATTTGGAAATTCAAACTAAATCCGAGTTTCGTGTTAATCAGGTGTCTCGGGAATGCAACTTATATATAAATAAAGACTTAATGCATTCATTAAAATATTGAAATTTTTGCTACTTCTATCTTTAATTGTCATGTCAAGCTTTTATGTCAATCTATGTCTTATATTTTGATTTTGTTAGTGTTCTTTTAATACCCAACAATTGTATAAAAAACAACTTAAAACATGTTTGAAGAAGATGTATTTTGTATTTAGAAAAAAAACATACTGAATGAATAAATTCGGAAATTCAGAATTATTCAGAGATTAGTTCAAATTGCAAAGTGATTTCAAAATTTTAAAGGTGAAAAAGATCGAAATTATTTTAGGAAACGTGTAAGTAGTGGCTACAGTGAACAATATTTGTTTAACAAATCTTTATTTTTCACAAAAAACTGTTAATGTAATAATATGTAAAATAAGAAATACAAATTAAATAAAAAATAATAAGTAAAGTAAAAAATATGTTATATGGTCTGTTATACGAATAGTCCATCGACTGATATGTTGACAAAATCGGAGTATCTGTTCCTGATTTAATGTGGTGACGACTAAGATATATACATTTTAAGGATTCTTTTGCGTTAGATTAGTTTAGCAGCAGTAGTATTGATTTTGCTTCTGTTAACATAAATTTAATATTCTTGTATATAATATGTAAATAATAACAACATAGTACAAATCAATGGTTTTGTCCATTTGGTCATACAGAATCGATTTACGGGACAGACGCAGCAAATATATATAGCCGTAGCTACAATCAATATTCCATACTACGTAAAGGAGTGACATCTCTGCTGAATATCCTTCTAAAATACATAATTAGTGTAATTCAAAATGTTAGTGTTAAATACTTCGAAAGATTGCAGTGCTATTACTTATTAAAGTGGATACATATCATGTGTCATTATAATAAGAATAATATTAGCCACTAACCAGATTATTCAACCACTAACAGTAATTAAAAAGCCTTCACAAATCAAAACTAAACACACTATGAAAGTTTTTTTAAAATTTGTATTGAGTCATCAATAGCTACTAAGTTGCTTAAAGCCATGAAAGCTAAACATAATACTAAATATTTTACTTGTTTGTGATGTAATATAATGTTAATTTGCACTCTAAAAATTGTATATTAGAATTAAAATGTATATCCATCCGTTACAAATCAAAGCTGACGCAATATGGCAGTTCTATATTAAATTTGAATTGTATTTTCAATCGCTGCAAAGTGGATTAAAACATTCAAGATTAATTAATTGGAATGTGGACAAAATTATCGTATCATTCAAGTTCTGCAGCTATAAAAAGTGAATTGTTGAAAATGAAAGTTATTATTAATGGTATTCAAATTTAGATTATTGGAGTTTGAATGTGTTGATTTAAGAATATACGTGTTTTTATTACACGGCCAGTGACATGCCTTATAAATCAATACTATTATATATTAACTCTGTATTGTGTATAAGTCTACTCAGAACTAGATCATAACGCGGCAGTTGTAATTGTGATAATCTTAAGGTATACTGACTGGTTTTTGTCTTAAAATCTGATTTATAAAATTAACTTATTGCCATTGCTCTGTTGTACTTTCTTCAACATGTAAGTAGAGCGACTGTGTGATAAATACATCACTATGTGTTTACCAAATTTAAATCAAGTTAGACTAGTAGAAGTTGAATTTAAAATTAAACACTTATACGATATAACATACAAGTTCATGTGATTTGGTTAGCTTCGATCTAGGCATGCCGAAAAGATATCGATATTTTCAACCGATTTTTGTTAGTCGATATTTTCACTATTTTTTCAAAAAAAATAAATATACTTAGACATTATAAAAAAACCACTTAATTATTTCAATAAATCTAAAATTGATTGATAATTGATACTTAATTTTAAAGGATTAGTGTATTTTGGTACTTAATTGTAGAGGTATATTACAAATATCAATATATATTGCATAAAAATATTGATTTGTTTTTTCTCCGATATATCGATATTTTTCTCGGAGGCCGACAACATACATTACGTACATTTATTTGATTGCAGTGCCATTGCGATTTTTATTGGTTACGTAGCGAAAAGTATTAGTAATTAATCGAAATAACTTTATTTTGGCATTGTCAGATTCTGGTTGGTTTAATGTTTTGTTGCCACCCAATAAATCCAAATAGGCTTTATAATTATCTGATAAACTAATCTCCTTGATTTTGATCTACCAGTCTAATCTGGTCTACGCTGTTTATCTAACGCATAATGTATAATGACTAATGAATACATCAAATCTGATCTTCATGTTTAACCGTTCAGTTTTACTACTTGTACATAAACTTTCACGATATTTATACCTTGTTATATTGTTGCAAAATCTCTCTGTTATATACTAGCTACTCGATAAAACTCCATTCTTGTTACTTTTTTCGTTTCCTAGCCTGTTGATTACTGGCATTTTAATTTATCGACTTAACAATCACTTTTTAATTCAAATTTCAAATTTCAAAATTAAAGCTGTTTAAATGTATTACATATTAGAAGTATGCGTCATATATATATTCCGACTCTGTATTGTGTAGACTGACATTATAGGAAGACCAGGTGGTCATGAACGAGAAAAATGTACAAAGTTACAACCTTCCATAAATAGCAGCCTGATATTTTCCAGTTTCCCTTACGATTCTGGAATTTATTGGACAGTTGATAAAAGGACCGTGCGAATGTTCCTTAAACGGTGTGTGGCGTCTGATCTCGTCGTCAAGAAAAATACATTTCATACCGGCCGGTGAAAAATTAGCCATAGAAAAGCCATTTGCGGACTTAATAGTTGCGACCGTTGCGGCGTAGACATTCGTTTTCGTTCAACTAGAAGGAATAATGTGTCATCGATCGAACCGTTTTTGTGTATCAGTCGCTATTGTCGCAAATGACTGAATTAATTTTATCGTGTATGATAATTGTTTTAAGAAATATTTTATAATTCCCACGAGAAAGTTATTGATTTTCTTAGGTAATTGTTTCTTGATTAGTAATCGATCATTCAAATTAATGTATTTTTCTATAAATTAATAACAAATAAATCTAATTAACTATAACATAATATTATTATATTGGTGGTGTTGGCGGGTTTTCATTCTTTTCCAGTAGTATTTAATTATTCAGTGTATACAGTCACTAATCATGGGACGCTCAAAATTGTATCTTCGACAGTCATTACTTTTGTCATCATCTGAAGAAATCTGCTGCCTTCGAATACCTTTGCAAACTTATGCTGGTTTGTTTTAATGATTTAAAAGTTACGATTTTAATCAATCAGTTAATAAAATTGGTCTAAAGTAGATCCTTCATGTACCAAAATCTTAATGGGAAATAAATTACGACATTTCAGTAGTATATAATATTATTTAGGTGATCATGGAGCAATTGGTAGTTAATATAAAAATCTAACCATTTTGTATAACAATCACTCTTTAATATAGTTTTTAATTTCAAATATCATTGAACTGATTTAAGTATAGTACAAATATAGTTTGCAATAATAGAAATAATTGATAATTACAAAGAGTACGGAGTAATAAGAGTCTTATTTTTATACGAAACGTAATTATATTATTTTTAGGATGTCAAAAAAATTATTACTTAATACAGCAATCGTATGGATAATTTCTGGCAGAATCGCTTCCGAATCGTTGAGCGTGTGCCCATGAATGGCGACAGGTCCAGCATCTGTACCTCAACTTGTTTGATATTCTACATTTACCACAAACCATGCAGATGTTGGAATCTTCATTAACGTATTCACAACTCTCACCATCACATGTATTATGATAATTTTTCATTTGCTTTACTTGTTTTTTTTTTCTTTTCTTTGTTTCTCGTTTTGTTCTCTAGTATAATTACCTTCCCTTTTAGTGCATTACTTTTTTCATGAAAAGTTTCTTTTCTTCTGATACAGTTTTGTTTGGCATTCTCATTACCCCGTGTTCACATCCGGTCAGTATGTCAACACTAATATGTCTATAAGAACAACGCCGAAGTAAAAATAATAATAGTTACAACCACAGCCATGTGAAGGTTATTGAGAATGAAAATAGAAAATATTTCTAATAATAAAGATGGAATTAACGTAATGTAATAAATGTCAAAGCAAAGTAGCACTTTAAAAAAAAATTATAACGGTTCAAATATGTAGTATGTTATAATTTTGGAGACTATAAGAAAACTTATTTCGTTTGACTCAAATTTTATCTAAGGTGGAAAACGTTC
Source organism: Rhynchophorus ferrugineus (assembly GCF_030347505.1). Taxonomy (NCBI): domain Eukaryota; kingdom Metazoa; phylum Arthropoda; class Insecta; order Coleoptera; family Curculionidae; genus Rhynchophorus; species Rhynchophorus ferrugineus. Next base: position 58,431,175 of record NW_027472580.1, on the reverse strand, counting down.
TGATTTTAAATTAACGTCAATTTAGATTAAAGTCAAGTGTCCCTCTAATTTAATGTTCTTCATTTTGCCTATTTATGCTTTCTTTATATTAACTCCAATAGTGGATTTATGCAACAAATTTTAAGTTAAGTCGAAGAATGAACATATTAAAATAACGAATATCATTATCAACGCACAACTTCTGTTTACTTGTATTCTCATAACGTCCAGATAAATATTCAAAATGTCATCTCATATTTCTCAATGTTATTTAATCATTATTATGAAGGATGAACTATTTTATGTAGTGTCCGGTGTCAAACAAACAAGCCGACTTGTATATATATATATATATATATATATATATATATATATATATATATATATATATAGATATGGATTGAGACATCTATAGAGAAATATGGAAACATGTTCTAATATAATGCTAAGGCAAGTTGGTTCTCACGGGCTTGCTGGTTATCGAATTTTTTATCAATAAAGGCTGTTTTAGTGGCAACAAAATAAATAAGTCTACTATAGATCGATACGCAATGTTTCATAAGTGCAGGGCTGAAATCAAAAAAATAATAATTTCTATAATTACAGGTGAAATACAACTGAATACAGGTGAACAAACTATTTTGAGTTATGTTAGAAATGGTCACATATATCGAGAAAGAAAAATACCATTCAGTTCACAAACACAAACACAATCGAGTCATTCCCGCTCTGCTCTGCTGTCGTTAGTATTCTGATCTGTTATATTCTGTGCTACGAATTATATTCTGAGTAGCTAGGAATTATTAATTCTTGAAGTCCCTACCAAAATCCCGATTCCAGTTAGTAAAACTATCGTAAATTATATGCAGAATGAAATATATAATTTTAGACTTGTTATTTACGTCATAACCGTTAACCTGATCAGTAAACCGGTATTATTGTAGAATAAAGATTATTTATTTATGACTATTACTACAATTTCATTCATAAATAAGAAAACGATATCGGTCAATTCAAGGCTTAACCGTAATATACACAAGCCGGCATATTTTCAGTCTTCGAAGTCAGTTGCCGAGGTCACAGGTCGAGAATGTCACGGGCCAATATTGAAAGACCAATCGGCGTACATACCTCCCGCCTGGGGGCATAACTTAGATGAAATCAACGCGAAGTATTTTAGCCGTTCCGTAGTATGAGCGTCGATATATCAGCGCAATACATGGATTCCAATCGCACGGAACCATAATCGTAAAGTTTTAATCGCATATTACGTTGATGTTTTTTTCTGTCTTTGAAGATTTAAAAACGAAAATGGCAGTATCTTATTTTTATGAAATCAAATAATGTTTATTCTATAGCTATATATCTGTATGATTTATTATATTTTTTCTATATTAATTGATTATTTGTTTATTTGAATTTAAATGGGCTTCTTGTGTTTAAGCTACATTATTAAGTTTAAGTTATATTAATTAAATTAAATCACCATAATTCGGCATTGATACCTTATGGCATTGGATAATTTTATGTCGTTATATCCGAAATTCAATCAAAAATGTAATCGATCTATTTGCTTCCTTAATACTTGTAATAGGGGTGTTGGTCATCGAAAAAATATCGATATATATATATCGGAGAAAAAAAATCTATATTTTTATACTTAATGCAAAATATATCGATACTTTTTTTTTATAAAAACTCTAAACTCTAATAATTTATTCTGAAAAATATCGAAAAAAATCGGTATATCGGGCAAAAAAAGAAAAGAAAAAAAGATCGTCAGGTTGACTAACCTGTTCAGTATTGAATTCCTTATGTATAATATTATACTACCTTTTAGTATTTATTAAGTGATAACTGAACATTTGTCCAAGTTTAAAGAAATATCTAGTAAATTAATGAAATATCTACATGTAGGTATGAAATCTCATAGATAAAATGTTTTTAACAACGATATCGATATATCAATAGAGTGAACAAATTTGTAAAAGCGTCTACTCCTCTACCAATACGCTGTTATTTTTATCGAAGGTCTTGTTATTTCGTAAGAAAACAAATTAGAAATATTCTTAACTAAATTTCGCCACAGTTGACGATCTTCCGCAACTGTTCTAGTCTCGGATAATGTTAGTCGCTTATTTTTCATATTGGTTCCTACAATTTTGATCCATTTCTTTTTCAGAGCTTTCACCTTTCATTCAGCAGATATGTCCAAACAATTGTAATCTGAGCTTCTGGTTTTTTTCCTCAGCTATGTATTGATTATCGCATCTTAAGGGCTTAATTTTTAATACGTTCTAGACATATGGAATTTACCTTAAGTATAACATCGGAAGCACCTCAAACTTACAGATATCAAATTGTAATAGCATCGAAGTCTCGGAGCTTATAGAAGGAAAATGGATTTTAGTATTAATTGTAATATATCTTCCCTTCCACATGCACCATCTTGTAGAAGCTGAAGCTCCTGAAGCTTGGACGATACAGCTTAATACTTCAACAGTAGGAGGTGCACACTGGTAGAACACCTACACTTGGTCTAATTCGATCCCGTTCAAATTTACTATAGTAGGCTATAGTAGTTGTCTATATTTCGCTCTTTTCTTCGTTAATTCTCAAGAGATATAGATAGGCTCTAGTGTGCTCATTCTATCATGAAGAATGCTAGAAGCCTCTACGCCTGTATCAGCGAACATCAGATTGGTTAAGAAGTTTGTAGCATTATATTGAACGCTATGTCGGTTTTTAAAAACTTGGGATATTAGCATTCACTGCCAATATGTTAAAAAACAGGTAATGGAACATCGTAATATGCCTGAAAAAGTGTGATAACCTAATAAAATTTTAGAGAGCAAGAGCTTTTAGAAAGAAAAAAGAACCCATCGCAACGGTAGGTGGGCTGTCCTGTCGGCTTTACTACTGCTCCACCAAGCCGGCAAAGAATATTATAATATAAATATATAAAAATATTATTAATTATCGTGCATATGATAAAATTAATCTAAGATGCTGATGAAATAGATCACGTAATAATTTTAAAAGAAAACATATTTTACAACTTGGTCTTACGTTAGTCTCAAAACCACTCGCTCGCGTTTCTACTATAAAATAGGTTTATTTCAATGATCCATTGCAATTCACCAAGCAATCTCTAATAATGTAATAATCTTGAGGATTTCTTCAGCGTGAAATTCTAATTCTGCATTTTCGTAGGCTTTAGGTCTTTTGCTATGTTCCTTTTCTTGGGTGTTAATTGTTCTCGAACGCCCGAAATAACTTACATCAAATTCTGTTATTTAGATCTTTATTACCATATTACTATAGAAAGAATCGAGACTGAATGAAATTAATGAATACTGATGTATATGAATAATAATTCTTATTATTGTTATAATTTATATTATTGACAAATACTTAATATTAGGATGTGTCGTTTTAGTAAGATAAGTCATGATTTAAAAGTAGCGTCTTCTTTTATCGAAGATTGGAAACTTATTTCTGTATTTAATATCTAGTGTTATAACTCTTAAACAGTTACGAGTGTGATCTTTTATTTCTATATTACATAATAGATTTTCCTAGTAATTTCTTTATTTTTCTTATGTAAAACCCCTTTGTTAAATGTAATTGCAAAATTAATACCTGCATCATAATGCAGATGAGAAGAATCTCATGCATATTTATATTTGTTTTGCCTTTCAAATATTTTTATTTTTATCTTTGGTTATTATTTAGCAGCTTTATGTTTAAGAGGAAACCAATATTTACATTTCTATTACTTCATCATCATCTTTAATATTTTTTGTATAATAGAATAATATAATATAATTTGCCTTCGAGTTGTTATTAGATTTTTACTTTCAAATCTGCATTATCAAACTAATTTACATTTACAATTACAATTTAATTTACATTTTGGATTTCTATTTTCACAATAACAATATTTCCCAAACTAAACTGTGACCTTTGCAGAAAATATTGTAGTAGATATTAATATTTAACACGAATACATTCCAATCAAAAATACTTGGAGCACTAAATCACTGAAAGTCACCCTTCGCATGCACCAAATGTTACCTTATTATCATTCGTTTCAACTGAAGTTATATGGACTGACTAACCAACAATTTCATTTTTTCGTAGATAAAGAGAATATCTGAAGCTGAGTCTTAGAGCCTTTCACAAATATATCGTTCTAGCTGTAATACATGACATTAATAAGTAACGATGCAGAATTTAATACTATATTGGTATAATAATATACAGTATAAAATATACGAAAGAATATACATATACATACAATATATAAAATAATACTTTTAAACTAATAATATTTATATTTTGCAACAGCATCAATAGAATTTGTTGCAGTCTATCTAATACTGGAGCATTTTTATTTCAAGATTTCTTAGGATTTGTTTTGGCTCAAAATAAATATTAATAAGAAGAGCAATATCACGAGACGTCCGATTTAATCGTTTTCTTATAAATTTTTATAGATTTGCAACACATAATCATACTTATATTAACCTGATAATATATACACTAAGAAGAATAGTCTTTCTCACAGTTTCTTTTAGTCTGTGTGGGTCAGCTAGTCCAAATGATTTAGGATGAGAAAATGGACGTGTGGGCAACTATAATCCAAAATATACGAGACCTGAAATAGAGTTTTAGAATGGGGAAAAGGGTTAGGGTAAAAATTTTCCATCATTTCAGGTCCTGATCAATGGGTGGTAGACTGTTCTGTTCTGATAACGATAGTACCCAAACCGTTTCAGTTACAATTTATAGCAAACTACAATGAACCATACATAATGTGATATATTATTGGCTCGTTCTACGCATGCGCATTTCGATAATCTACATGTGGTTATGTTTATTATTTACTAAATCTATGTTTATATTTTACTTACTTTGATCTTATCAATATATATTAAGACTAGTAAGTATCTGTTACTATTACGGGTGTTGGCCACCGAAAAGAATATCGATATTCAAAAAAAATCGATATATCGTTTTCGATATTTTTAAATTATCGGAAGAAAAAAAATGTAGATATATTTTTAGCAACATGTATAAAAAATATCGATATTTTACTATTTATATATAAATATATATATATATATATATATATATATATATATATATATATATATATATATATATATATATATTCTAAATAATTCAAATAGTGATATTGATGGACCTTTAAAATAGGTACCAGAATTCACCAAACTTTTAAGATTAAGTATTGAGGTAAGATAAAAATAAGAATATCGATATATCGGTCAAAAATATTAATATTTTTTTCAAAAGATATTGATATATCGATATTTTTCTGCATCCCTAGTTAGTATAATATATATTATTAGGACAAAAATCATTACAAACGCAACCTAAATTAAAATATGATTAAAAATTACAACATTTTGGATGAGGTAGCGTGCAACATCAAATAAATTACTAGGACAGGGTAGAGAATATATATGTGTCATTTTTCATAGTAGTTATTAAAAACATGATGTGTAAGCTGCACATTTGATAAGAATATATAAGGAATATATGGATACTAACACTGTTCAATATAATATTGTACGTATATGGAGTATGTAAGATATAGAGACACGAAACAGAAATGCACATACTATGTAAAAAATATAAAGTTATTAGAGAAGTATCTAGATCTATTCACTGTGGTGTGAAAAAAAAACCAGAGGCTAAAAAAGTACACAAATAGACACAAATGAATATAAGATGATGTTACTTCGACGTTAGAATATATGACACCCAAAACAAAACATCGGAAATAACATAATATATGTTAATTTATATGATGATTTTATATAAAACATTTTTATCCTATTTGTATCTCTTTGTTTATCTAATTTATTGACGTCTTGTTTTATCGAACCATAGAATATTGAAATTATGATATTTGTACCAATAATGTTACTTTTACTAAACAACAAAAACTTTTACTAAACAATTAAATATTTTTATTAATAACATTTAGGTAATTTCTGATAGAAAATAGATTCTATCTCATTCAATACAATTTACAACAATTGATCCCTTTTATGTCTGGTCTTGGTAGTCGTAGATATTTTCACTGCGAATCGTAAATTTACAATACCAACGTTAATAACAACCGTAATCGAACTGGTACAAAGAGAGTAAGCAGCACTGGTCGAGAAAATTGCACGTAAGACCTTCATTGACGATGGTTCAAGTTACCCTTATGGCATTAAGTTTCTCGTACAAAAGCAGTCTCGCTTTTAATGCTTTTCAATACGTTCGCGTGTGTGTGTGTGTGTATACGGAACACGAGCGCATTTGAGACATCTCGGGTCTGATTGATAGTATAGAAAGTGAATTTAGTCGATGGTTTTGTATTACAGCAGTGGCCTTCGTTGAAATGCGATTAGATTTTATGAAACTGATTGTTGTATACACTGCGTGGGATCGATGATCGTAATGGCCTAGGAAAAAGTCAAACATATACATATTCACGTATTTAACGATCACATAATATACCAGATGGTAATGCTATTACATTTATCGACTGGATTTAATTTATGTTGGTGGAGAAAAGTGATTACTTAATTAATTACGTGCTGGGTTATGATGCTTACTGGACACTACACCACAGCGAACGGGCTCGATGCGGAATAGCTTTAATAATTAAACCAAATATACAACAATTCGAACAAGAAGAGATTAAAAATGAGAAAACAAGCTACGATAATTAGTATCGACAAAAATGGGCTGAAATAAATATTGGCGTTATATATTGTCCACCAAGACATAAAATGACACAACGACAATATAAAGATATCTTTTGTGAACTAAGCCCAGAAGCACACAAAGCTACTAGTTACTACTACACAAAGCTAGTTACGCTACCGCGTAACTATGTCAATTGCTGGAGTCATATCTTTTCGGAAGAACATTTATAGTATCGCACAAAATGGCGTTATCGATATTTAAAAGTATTTCGGCTGGAGTTCCAAAGGTAGCGTCTTAGGACCTCTCTTGTATCTGCTCTACACTGCTGACATTCCAAAAACAAAAGAAACACTACTTGGAACCTTTGCTGACGACACAATTATCATGGAAAACGACATCTCTGCCTAAGGCAGTGGAAAAAGTACAAGTGGCACTCAACAATATCTACAAATGGACGAAAGATTGGAAAATTCAACTTAATAGCTCCAAATCTGTCCACGTTAATTTTGCATTGGGGCGAAATAATAAAAATTTAATTATACCACTCAATGGATGCTCGATTCAAGCAGAATCAGCTAAATACCTCGGAATCCATCTTGACGGTAGATTAAGTTGGAAATATCATGTTAGACAACAAGTAAAACACATTAGGACCAAAATAAAACAACTATACTGGTTAGTCGGAACATACTCTCAACCTGATCTAAAATCAAAGAGGTTGATTTATAAGACAATCATAAAGCCAAGGGGTTGCACTAAAAATTCAAATGAACTGGTCATACACCGCTGCCATATGCAGTTCGAATTGAAGCTGTTCAACTATATCATGATAAATATTAGAAGCCTCAAAATTTGTATCAGCGAATGTATCATCATATTGATTCCAAAGATATATAGCTTCCAAATTTGCCCAAAACCTTTTTTACACTCTCGATCATCCAAATGCATACATTAGAAACTCAAAGATCAGATAAGCATATCAGTAAAGGGCTCACATGTTTAAAGCTGCAAATAGCCCAAAGAACTTTGATCTCCATCTAACATGGTTAAATTAAATCCAGCAAACCATTGTTCTCTCAAACCATGATATGTTATGTGTTCTGTGTGTTATGTGCAAGTTTTCCAATATAAGATATTGAAGATAATTCTGAATTTTTCATAGTATCTCAGATACAACCAAATAGATCAAGACATTAGTCTCTGAACTCAAAAACAAAATCACAGAAAAATTCGTAAATGTTCCAATTGGCAAATTGCACATTGCAAGACCTAAGAACAAAACTCACAAAAAAAGATAAATATATTGAAAATGTTAATTCTTTTAACATAAAATCTTACATTGTAGCTGCTTTTACAAGGGAAGCTTATACAACAGTGGCTTCTGTGGCATCTATTTATCTTTTTGTATCCATATAATCGAAGATTTCTCGAGATTCAAAGTTGTAATTATATCTTAAAAGGTAATATTTTTAATCAATAAACTTTAACCATTATAAGTATGCTTATATAATTAATTCTTGAAATATAGCAATACAAACAAATATGTTTTCTTTTGTAATTTTAAGAAATATAATGCATATACTGTAATGATAGTATTTCTCTAAGGTTTAATGACCTGAAAGTGTAATACATATCCGGGATTTCTATATTTAATAATTTTAATAATATAAACTTGGAAGTGAAATTATTTACATTCACATTACAGGTTACTGAAACCAATGACTGACTGACAAACCACAACTACTGCATTTTATATCCATGTAAGAATCACGGTTGTCTTGTAGACACGTTGATTTGTGCCAACGGTATTTGAACCAGTGAGTTAGAGATGAGACAGGCGAAAGAGTATATTCAGCTCGGAAGTGAATTTCAACTAAATGTTAGTGAAAATTGGCCTTTTGATTGGTTGCCTAATCAATGTCGAGATTTATATTAACTTTTAAAGTAGACCAATAAATAGTTTCTTATTGCAACTGTATATATTAAAAAACAAATAATAATGAATAGAAAGTGAGCTGTGTCAATTATTAAAACTCATGCTCATCATATCGTATGTTTTTAATAATTGGCCATTACAACAGTCCACCATACATGGTGCGAACATACAAAGTTTTCTTTTGATAGTTCCTCAGTAATGCCAGCAGCCATTTACTTTACGGCCACACATATTTACGTCTGATACCATATTGAGCTTTGAGAAAATAACAGAAAGCAGCCATTTAAAAGCACTAATACATCTCCTTTTTCCCATCATAAAATAATAAAATTATAGCCCCAAGTGTTTATAAAAATGGTCAAACAACCATAAAATGGGAAGGAAAGCCATAAAGCTAAATCGATTCATTCTCTTCCCGCGTAACAAGGCTACAAGACAAGGACCGAAATATAGTTAGCTTAGACGAGATGTCATTTTGGTCAGGCCATATTAATGCACTTTTGTGATTTTGTATATTTCCCCAAGACGCCCGTCTTTCAACATGTGCGGGGTATAAAATTCGACGTGTGAAAAGCATTAAATTTACTTCAGCCCAGTCAAGCTGAATAAATATTGGTGTTTCCTTAGAAAACAAGAGACTTTTCATGCGAGATTTTTGCATTATTGGATCAACAAATATAATTCCACCAATAATAACTGGCTTATTATATTTACGGCTTTACTTACTTATTATATTAATTATTCTTAGAAGTTTTTTATTTGCTAATCTTTAAAGTAGAATTGAAAATTAAGAATACTTAACAAAAAAAAATTTATCTGTTTATTAATAATTTCTATTGCTATACCGCAATTTATCGCCTCTAATTTTAATTTAGCGTTAAATGAATGATGAAATTGTTAAATTTAATGGATAATACAAAATAGTATTCTCGCTTTAGTATTATAGAGTTATTATTTACTTCATACAGACGCTAATCAAGGAATGCTAAAAATTAAACTTTAAACATTTCGTTGCTTTTGTTGTTTTATTTGAAAAAATCAGCTGCCGAAGTGCAAACGTTTTTAGGAACTTATGGCGATACTATCATTCTCAATCGCGTTTGTTTTCAATGATTTAAAAGTTTTTTTTGGAGAGTGACCAGCTAGAACCAAATGGTCATTTGCTGATGTCGCTGCGGGTTCCGGATAGAGAGGTTTTGCGGGCGACAGAAACCCTGGTGTACGACTGGAATTGTCGTATTTGGTTTAACTACCGGGGTTTGTGTATGGCTAGGGATTTGATCAGATTATTTTCGTGTTCTCACGCGCCAAGGGAGAAACTTACACTGAACACATTCGTGATGCTTTTCACAAACGGGATGCCTGATTCTAGGTGTTCACGTTCCTCATAAACCATGGGGCATTGAGTAACGCGCGGACTTTCTTGGACTAGAACATTTGGAGTAGTGCAACTTGTCTGTCAGAGACGTACCTGCACTACACATGTGCCGTAGAGGAAGACTGGACGGACTAGCATTTTATACAGAGTCGCTTTCTTGGTTGTTGGGAGCTTGATTTTTCTGTAGAGGGGTATAAATAATAGGCCGTACACGTCATTGCCTTTGAAGATAGCGTGCTTGATTCGGGCTGACCATTGGAACCTACGGTCGAACTGATACACCTTCTCGTGATGAACTAACTTCTGGAGTCAAACGACAGGAGGTTTTTGATTTGGAGGCGATATGCACGGAATTCCTTACGGTGAATCAGGATAGCCTGAGTTTTGCTCGGGTTAATCTGCAGCCGCCAGAATTTGTACCACTCAATCGCCTGGTTGACATGGACTTGGAATATATCGCGGATGACATCGGGATTGTAAATGATTTAAAAGTGGTGATATTATATCAATGCAATTTTTGACAGATAGTAGTTCAGAATTAAACTATTTCTAGGCATTTACATACGATAGAAGAGTTTCAAAATGTGGAATAGTGTTTACCACACGAATTGCCTGAAAATATTGTTTCGAACTATTTCAACATCGCGGTTTCATTGTTTGCGTGGTATAAAAGAAAAGTTGTCCATGGCCTACCATGATTATCATTGATAATTGATTTACTACAACACCAAGAGGCAAATGTTATGGTTAGTGAACCGTTCACATCAACACAAAAACTAATGAACCTTATCGCAAACGAATATAATTTTTGAGATATGCTCTTCAGTGAAACTTAATTCAAAGAGATGCCAATGTATTATTTCCAGTCAGAAGGGTATAACGAGCAGATAAATACATATACCAAATATAAACCTGTCAGCATGCTAGGTATTGTCACGTATTTGTTTGAAAGTATTTACAAAGGAAACAGACTAAAAATGACGTTTTATCGTATAATGAAAAGAATAAACGAATTATTTCACACTTTTCGTTACAAAAAATAAGTGTAAATTGTAAAATCATACATGACAAACTTTCGAGACATAACAATGAATATATTTCGAAACGTATAGCTTAGAATATAATTAAGATACATTAGCTGCTTTTTGCAATTAAAACGTTTTCATTATTCTGTTTTTAAGACTAAGCATTTAGATATACTGTTAAGTTAATAGAATGCATTATTATCTACTGAGGATAACTGTAAAAGTATCTATAAATAATGAAGAGCAACTAAATTTAATATGTTGTTATTTTGCCTTCGTTCATGTTTCATCTTAGAGATATTAAGAAGGCGAAATATAAAATTCGTGAGTCATACAATCATAATTGGTAAGGTGCAACTATTTAATTAACTAATATACTTAACTGATATAGTGCATGTAGCAATATTTTTAAGGAACTACTTTAAACGATGTTTTAATATAAGTGTTTTATTTAAATAACGATATTCAATATTCAATATTTGTTCATAATTATTACCACCACATCAAAACAAATGTCTTTATGTATTATTTATGATATGCAACTGCATACACCGCCATGTGTTTTTTATGTTACACAACCTTGACAAATTATACCACATTTTATATTATTTATCTTTATGAAATTTTGATGTTTCGTTACCGATGCTAAATCAGTAACGAAACACATCTCGGCTTCTTTCCAAGAAGCGCATGAAATTCGAAACGAGCCGCAATCTGAAGAAAGAAAAGACGACTAACACGAATCCATCCCTTATGAATATACCAACATCTGGTTTGCATTCGACTAGTTCTGCCACCACCTTCAGGCTTGGGATCGATTTCTAAACACACAGTATAAGCACAGCTATAAATTTTACTCTGATATGTAGAAAAACGTATGGCGATTCCTAGAGCCGAATTCTTTAGTTACCTATATGAATTAATAAATTAAGTGGATATTTTTGATGTCGAAACAATGCAATATTGTCGCAGCAACTCTGAGTTTTAGTTCAGTTTGGTTTTGAGATACAAAAAATTCTAATCTAAATAAAATAACTGAACAAAAATATTATCAAATATAATTTATTTTAACATTATAGTACATCTAATACATATCTCGTTGATAATAATTATAAAATATAATCGAACGCCCTCTAAAGAAAACTATTCAGATCAAGATCCTTCATCAAGATGGCAACATTGTAATGTTTCGACGTCACAAATGTCCACGACGCATTACTAAAAAAAGTTTGAATAGATTATATGTTATTGATTTTTCAATAGTATTCTGTATCTCAATTATAGTACATTAGTCACCTTATTTCCATCTTGATCTGAATAGTTTTCTTTACAGAGCGTTCGATTTTATGTTATAATTATTATCAACGAGATATATTGGTAAAAAAAGGAAATATCAATGCAAATGACGCTTTAATACTTCGATGGGTTTTAACATTTCAGAACATAAAATAACTGTTTTCCATTTAGCATTAATGAGTTATTCAGTGTGTACCGACATTAATAGTACAACGCTCATATTTTCAACATTTGTTATTTCTGTTGCTCGGTTTCGGAAAAATTGCTGCCGAAGCAGATCAAACAGTCCTAAAAACTTTTAACGAGGCTGCTCCGTTATATTCCAATTGTCGATTTTGGTTTCAACTGTAAAAATGGTGATTTTGTCAATCACAAAGAATAGCCTGGTGAAACAAAAAAGTGCCAGAACGATGAATGAACTATTTTCTTTTCAAAATGGCTACCACAAATAGTAATGATAAATAGTAATAAGAAAATAAAAATAACCCCAAAGGACAAACAGTTTCAACATCGCGGTTCCATTACTTGCCAGGCAAAAGAGTTTGTTTATAACGTTACATAAGTTATCATTGCCCTTACCGTAGGAATTAATGTTTTATTGGAAGGAAATACATCTTTTTTACATTGCTTGTCAAGCCAAAAAATATAAGAGTTTTCTGTGGCGTATTGTGGCTGGCGATGAAAAGTGAAAAGTGAAATCCCAAGAGCAAAAAATAATAGATTAGTCCAGAAGAACCATCCACATCCACACCGAATCGGAAGGTGTAGCCTATCTCGAGCTGCTAAAATCGAGTGAAACTACTACTGCAGATATCTACAAGCGTCATTTAAACAAGGTAAATGCATTTTGTAATGTTGCAGAAGGATAAAAAGTAATTAGTAATAGACGTAAAGTCATCGTCTTGCGTGACATGGTTCGGCCAAACCTTGCAAAAATTTTAAAGGGTACATTGTTGCAGCTCATCCAGGGTAATTTTCTAAATATAACGCTTGTTGTCTAAAACTTGTTCCAATGGACGCGGCAAATTCTAAATCAGTTCTGTCGACACGATTGCCATGGCGTCAGAAAGGTGTGGAAAGAAAATAATAAAATATTTTGATTAATATATATTGTACCAATTTTCCTCAATAAGTACCCTTTTAAAGTGTCAAATGATCAGAATGTATGCAAGCAGCTAATATCTGAATCTTGATTATTGATCCAAATATGTACAAAGCCCCATCGATTAGAATATAGGTCTAAATTGTATATGGTATGAAGGTACGGTCTACCAATTTACCTTTGGTAGTGGAGGTTTGTATTATTAGAATCCAAGAAATGTGTCGAACTATTTTTTTTTAATTTCTACGCATGATAACCTTTGGAAACGTATGAAGACATTTTCTAATATCTAACCAAATGTGTAATACATATGAGTATAATATCCTTGTATGTAATACATAGTATACTAAATAATCTTAAATAGTAGTGTGATAAACTACTAGCTAAGATATTATAATTGTTAAATTATAAAGGAATATATGAGTATCCAAATGAATCAGTCATTAATTAGTATTTCTCACAATACTCTCATTCTAATTGGAACATCACGCTATTCGAAAAGCTAATTAGATCGGATTCAAAATCAAAGAACTGGACTAGCTAGTTGGATGATGCTCCAAGCTTGACTTAAGATCACAGAGATGGGTTTTGTAGTCTATTATAAAGCTTATTTGAACGGCAAATTGGGGGTTGCACTAAGATATCAAACCGCCTAGTAATACAACGCTGAGCAAACAAAGTTATTCTATTAATTATCTATGTTTTCGCTACGTAAATGTAAAATGTCTCCTTCAATTATGAAAAAAAGGTGTTTGGCACTTGTCTTGCTTGTGTATTGATGCAGGTATAATAGAACAGTAATAGTAAATTATAACGTAAATTAACATTGTAGTTAAGCATATCCTATATAGATCTAATAAAAAAATTCTAACTATAATACGATATAATATAATTCTACAACGACGATAATTCTACGACACACTTTTAGTGGCAAAATAAGTTTTCTATTCAGTTATAGTGATATTTAATTTCTGATTCAAAATATTGGATTATTTATATAATATTATATATTGCGTTTGAATTTAAATTCCTTAAATGTAATTAAAATTCTTCCATGGAGAAATGGTAAAATTCCAACGTTACGGCGTGTTTTTCGAAAGCCAATCTCATATTCTGCACTCACGGCGTCGATATCTCAGCATCGTCGTTCCACAAGCAACACATTTATCGTCTTGGTTAAATCGCTAGTCTTATTTTCGTCGAAGAGTGCCAACCGAGCAATTCACACCGTTTCAGGTCCGGATCGTTCCGTGTTTTTATCGGCCTGTCAGGGACCGCCGAGATACATGCGAAGTGCCATTCAACGAATGTAAACATATGTCCGTTAGTCAAAATGACCGCGCAGAAAAACGGAAATAAATCATGTTCCATCGGGATCAACGGTAATTTGTTTACCAAATTATTTTCAAGAGCATAATCTTCGTATCACATTAAAGTTCAGGCAGATCTTATGGTTTATAATAAGAATATGAACATAGGAAAAACAATGATAAACTTTTTAAATAATTTATTTTTTATTTCCATGCATAACATGTTTTACTTTAATTAAAATACAAATAACATAATACTATCTCGCATGTATTTAAAATGCGAAATACAAAATATGTTTAAGTCGTACATTTTAAATATAACATAAAGTATTTTAACTTTTTTTTATTTAAAATATTGTTAGGTTATGTAAATAGGTTAGAATTAATCCCAGCCCAGGTTATTAAGCAGTAAAAGAAGCAAAGCCTCTGATAAACACTAAATTTTGAAATGTAATTAAATAAATCCTGCTAAAACAAACAATTTTTCCACAGATCCTGATAAGCATAAACCTGTGTTATATTGTATGAACACATTTTTTTATATTTGGATAGCGTTCAAGGATGGTATTTTATTGCTCTTATTGTTTAAGATAAGATACTTAGATACTTTACTAGGTATAGATATCTCAGATGTACCAGGCACACAATTGTTGGTCACTAAAGCAAAACTAAGTAAACCTAATAGAATCTTTAAAGATTCTCGTGCTAATAAAATTCACTATTCAGCAATTAATATATGTATTTTGTTGTGTAATGTGCCCAGAAGACCCAAATCGGCTGAGGTCATAAAAAGCTATCTTGGCCTAACGAAAACCACAGAAGTCCATCATGTATACCATCAACACATGAACACCCTTGCATCACGAAACGGGACACGTAAGACACCACACTTATAGGTACCCTCAAACAAAGCGAAACGCCCCAAGATGAACGACGTCCTGCTACAACTCCGATGGCAGCTGATCCCGTAAAACTCCCCGCTCAGGTTGGGATCCCCATCTCATCAGCAGTCCCTGGGCGTTTCGCTTTGTTTGAGGGTACCTATAAGTGTGGTACCTTACGGGTCCCGTTTCGTGATGCAAGGGTGTTCATGTGTTGATGGTATACATGATGGGCTTCTGTGGTTTTCGTTTATCAGGCTAGTCTCGTGGGATGTCGTCAACCATGTGATGTTGATGAGTTTCATTCCTCGTGATGTCCTTCCATACACGTGTCAATTACCTGTCGAGTGGCTTATGTTGAACTGATTTACCTATTAGGTACTTTGATCACGTCGGGGTCACCAATTGTAGGAATGTTCGTCGTGTCGATCAGTCGGTCGAAATGTGTGGCTGCCGCTGAGATTGTTTGTCCGAACACTCACTACTATTTTTGGAAGGAATTTACACGACAACTAAGAACACTGGTTGAATAAAACTTGCTTATTTTAACTTATAATTTATACATGTGGTCGACGGGAGATTTGACAGAATATTAGGTTAGGTATAGGAAGTACGGTAGCGCTGTGGAAGTGATACTGTTACAAAGGGGTGGAGAAAAGAAAAAGAGAGCGAGACATCGCCGTGATGGTATTTTATAGCCCGGAACTGCATGGTACGAATTCACCGGCGCTGCCAACCTTTGAACTTGTTGTTAGTGAATGCGTGGTGGCCCAAAGGGTCGTGGCGGTCGCCACAACCTTATAGATAAATTACAAAAAACATGAAATAATAATAATAACTGGTAGTAGTAAGAGGAGTAGAAGGATATACTAGTAAAGAAAATTATGATTTTGCAAACAGGGATTATGATCATACACAGACAACATCACTCACCGACAAACATCATAGATGGAGAAGGATAAAAGTAAAAAAATCTTTGAACACTATCCAAATATAAAAAATATGCTCATATAATATAACAAAAGTTTGTACTCATCAGGACCTGTATAAAGATTCTCCAAAAAGAGGATATTTGCGTGATAATACATATAAAAATCTAGCGTTCATGAAAGGAAATTATTCCGTGACTGATTAATAGACTGGCCTGGATGTTCTATTTACATAACCTAACACTTAACACATAACATTTCAAATACACGACTTAAAATATAAAGAAGACATTCTAATGTTGAATGTTGGATAATTGATATTAAGAGTACCTAAATTAGAATCGAAATTCACCATCACCGTCATTCCGGTGTTAGTTCTCAACAAATACACTTATTTTCGCATTATCTGCTGCTAATTTTGCCTATGAAATAATTATATTACCTCAACAAAATGTAAATACATAATTAACCTAAAAATAACATCTAACCACAACTAAGAGTGTGGTACGGAAGGTGTGGTAGAAAAGGACGCGAGTTGTGAAAACTGTCAGGTTAGATTAGAACAAGTGCACATGTGCAGTCCTAGCCAATAGAAACTTGTGTAGTCATTGATGGCGAGGTCTTTTACTGTCATCTTCGAAACTATTGCAATTTGTGCATTTGGATATATTACTCATTATTTTCGATAGAGACGTCACTTCTCGAATATTGAAGATCCAAGTACTTGAACTCTTGTACTTATGCTATCCGAGTACGGTTACAGTTTATAATTACTGATAATCCGTCTGTTATGAAAGCAAATTTTATTTTAGACCCTTTTGTTCTTAATCTCCTTTGAGTAATCATTGTAATAAATAATTAAATTTCAGGTATAGTATAATCAATTTTGTTGATAAACATATGTTACTCTTACTAAAGAGCACATAATATATAAAGAACGACCATAAAAAGGTTATTTATGTAAATATTGCTCCAGTTTTTTAAATAACAGTAATAAATAAGGATATTAAAAATGTCATAAAATAAAATGCGCAAATGTTAACAATAACAGAAATGAACAGGGTTACCATTTGTTTTTCTAGAATTAAACATTTTATTTCTGCTACTTTAGTGGTAAATTAATTCATTTTGATTATGATATTTCTATTTAATAAATTAAAGTCCGTCAGTAGATTAGCGGGCTTTCTACTTGAAATTCCTTAGATATTGTTTCAACAAAATTTACATGTGTTATATTACCATTAAGCGATTTTATTAAAGCATAAATTTGAAAAGCCAGTTAGTTTCGACAACGATCATTTTATTCGCTGCTTGTTAAGAAATTATTACTTGCCATTTGGTAGAAGTTAAATTTAATACAATATAAAACAGGCATTGGAACAGTGTTGCTGGTGCTATTATTATTTAAAAGCGCGAAAATATGTGGGCTTTTCAAATTGGTCTACCGTCCATTTTAGAGTAGTTTTATGAAAGCAAATTATCTATAATATTTCTTATATAATACTATACAGTAAACTAAATTGTCAGTTTATCTTCTACCTACAAGATTCATCTTCCGCTCAAACAGTTTTTAATTCGAGTTAAGGTATTAAATATTATTTTAGTATAATCATAAAATTCTTATATTTAAACCAAAACAAATTTACAAGCGACTGTTAAAACTGTTAAAAATACATAAATGCTCTTTATCTTCAGTCAGTATGAATCTGATGCTTCTTTGTGAGAGCCCTCGTTGCCATGACAATTATACGAATTCTATATGAAAACGTTCATTAAATAGTAGGTTAGATTTTGTTTGGTTTATTATTTTTCATGTTATTCATATTCCCCATTGCTACTTGTTTCTATCTTTCTGTCCGCATTTGAATTCCATGATTAAAAAACGATACATTTTTGAGGACTTCGACAAATGAGCTTATTTTGGAGGTTCTAGAGTAAAAACCAGTTAACGCTTAACTTTGACACATCTGTCGAAACAAGCGACAGTTTTAAGAACTAGTTTTTAAAAATTGCGGCGAAAAAGATTACCAACTAATAATTCAACGTCCAATTGAGCAGCCAAAGTAAAGTTCTACGATCAATTACTAATGCTTATTGCTGCGTAATCAATGAAGCGCTGCCCGATGATCTTGAATTCAAATGCATATACGGAGTGATATAAGATTTCACCTTACCTCTTGTCCTATAAAGGAAGTGTGATCGACTTTTTATAACAGCTAATAGTTATTACCTTATTGAAATAACGTATCATAGAAACATAAATGCATTTAGTAAACATCAAATAAAGACCAAAGGGACCACCTATAGTCATTAAGTAACTAGTTTAATTTATATAGTTAATTACACCGCATAATAGTTCATTTTTGATGTAAACCAACTTAAAATAGTCTCTCACCAACTTGATCGATGATGCCCCAGACGCAAAATGGCTATCTCACTAAGCTAGCACAAGAGCTAATTTGAAATCCTCCTGTTAAAAAAGTTAAAGTCTATTAGGCAGAAATACCACTTTGGGTTTGGCTTTATTAACAAACGTTCAACTGTCAAGTTCAACGTAGAATAACGGAAGTTATTATATTAATTGGGAAATTTCTATATAAGATAAAAACGTTCAAAGTAAGTAAAAAGATTCTATATAAGATATAAGATATAAGATAAAAATCTTACATCACAGTCAGTGTCTTTAGAGTCAAACAAGAGGCAACCTACAACAAAAGAAACGAAAGTAGGTGTAACACAGGTAATTGTACTGGGATCATTTTTTCTTACTCTACTGCAGATGGAAAATATCACTATGGCTACATTTGCTGAGGTTTCTGCGATATTTTCTGTTGGAAACAATTGCGAAAAAGCGCAGTGATAATATAATATAAATAATTTGACTAGTGTTGAGAACATTCGACTGAAATTGATTATCGACTGTTTCAATCGCTATTTTTGGTTCGAGTGTTTTTACTACTTTTTACTAGTGATTGTTTCATTCGAGTGTTTTCAATCGTTATTTTCGGTCCAACTGATCAACCGTGTACTTTTAAAAAATACTTTTACTATTTTCGGTTTCAATCAAATCAATTGATTTTGTATAATTTAGTATAGTCGCTAATATGAAGACAAATTAAAGGTTAGTCGACAACGGCTAGTAACAGTGCAATAAATAGTTTGAAAATAACTACAATAATAAGGAATCATCAAATAAAGGAATAACATTAAATATCCCAAAATATATAACATATATAGAACGCTCGTAAAGTTTTCGATTTCTGCTCATCTGTTTAAGTATTGCTCCAGTTCTTTTAATGACAGTAATAAATAACTATATTGAAAAACACATAAAATATGACGCGCAGAACTTTAAAGTATCAG
Organism: Rhynchophorus ferrugineus; assembly: GCF_030347505.1. Classification (NCBI taxonomy): domain Eukaryota; kingdom Metazoa; phylum Arthropoda; class Insecta; order Coleoptera; family Curculionidae; genus Rhynchophorus; species Rhynchophorus ferrugineus. The sequence goes on along the minus strand of NW_027472580.1, from coordinate 58,411,247 downwards.
GAAACAGAATCTGAACCATTAATTTTTTCCGAATTCATATTCCGTCGTTATCAGAAACCATTTATTTTACTTTCGTCATCCATTGAAAGCGGTAAAAAGCCTGTCTCGCTCCGAAACGAAAACGATCTGCATTTAACCTCAATACGGGTTCGAAACGGCTTCGGTGGGTGTATTTGGCACTGGACCAAAATGCCTTTCAGTTCGTCCAGACTTCTTGTAATCTATTAGGCGTACTTACTTTTGACCGACAATTTGAATGAATCATTCAGTCACGGAGTCAAACGATTCTGTTGTATTAAGTATTATAAGTTTGTCTTGAAATCATTTATATCGTTCCTGCTCCCAAATTAACAACTAATGGTTTCTAAACTCGACCGATATTCTTGGTAACGCACTGGAATTTTAATAGTCTCGGGAGAATTGATATTTTTGTCTTCATTAATCTTCAAGCAGGTGCTGCATTCATAATATTCTTTTAGTTAAAACTGATTAAATCTTTCGTTTTTTATACTTATATATAATAATACTAACATTTCAATAACGTAAATAACGTCATAACGTAAATATTTATAAATATTAGGTGTAAAATTGGTTCCTAGTGTGATAAAAAATATATTAGGCAATTTACACATTTCACCTCGATAGAACGATATATCTTTTGATGTTATCAACTAATCGACCCATTTTTTCATATCTTCATAAGAATTGACTTCACAGATAGGTTACGACTCATATGTCGGAAGAAGTAGCAAGAAGTATCAAAAGGAGCAAGATCTGGAAAATACGGCGGTAGCACTTTGGTTTGTTTTCATCGGTTTTACAACTTGTGGTTGAGCATCGAGCTCGGTTCAAATGCATCAATTGTAGTTGTTGTTGATCCCCACTGATGGTTTCAACACCAAGTTTTAACAACTCAGAATATACCACACCCAGCTGATCCCACCATATACAGAGCATTAGTTTGGAGCCATGGATATTCGCCTTTTCCGTTGGTGTTGATGCATGACCAACACCTCGTCCCCACTTTTCAACATTAGTAATAATACGGTGCATACATAAGCAGCATTTCACACGTGACCAAACGCCTTTCAATATCTGTTGGCTTCAATTCATACAGTACAAAATATCCATGCCTTCGTATCACTGCCATGTTTTTCAAGCTATTGATCAGCATAGATGTCATAAGAAAAAAAAATTGTTCACACTTCGAATAAATGAAAAGTGAAGTCCACCACTGAGTGAAGCTTCCAATTGGTTACAAATATACCCGATGTGATTTAATACACCGTAACTGATGTAAATCTTGTAAAATTAATTTATAGACCTAATATTAGATTGTAAAATGTATATTTTCATATCTTTTTAACCAGAGACAAAATCTGCATGTCTTTAAATGTAATTTATGAATTGATTCAATTTTTGTAATGTTCATGAGAAATTTTGTCCCGTCATACCATTCATACCACCATTGATTGCAAGTAATTTTAACCATTTTTAAGTACACATAGACATATTGACATAGCCATACTAAATTAGATTTTGTGGTGTCCTTTATATGCCTACCATTTTCCTTCAATGAAGAGTTCAGGACAGTAGCTATTTATATAAATATTACACGTTGTAATTCTTCATGAATGTTAGCCATTATTTAACTAGTTATCATATTTTTTATTTATAATAATCAGATATTTGTGTATAATGTTATCGATGAGCTGATACTGAAAATCGGAAGTCGTTCAGTGCAAAAACCATTCAGATTGCTTTTTTAAACACAAACTAGCATATATGACCTCGTAGAAATATTGTACTCAACTGCTTTTATGGTGTAATAGTTAAAGCGTTTAGCTCCCAAACGGAGGTCACGGGTTCGATTCCCGGCGGGGACAGTGTTTTTCTAGTTTAGTTGGAACATATGTCAAATCTGGACTGAAACATTCCTTCATTTCACCATTGTTTCTTTATTCCTATTTTTCCTCATACGGGCTGTACTTTTACATGGGGTATCCATTGTAATTCTTAAAAAAATAACTGCGTAATTTATTGAGTTAAAATCTAACACTAAAAAGAGAAAAATAAAATATTTTTTACAAAACAAATTGAAACGTCAGTTTGAAGTCATAAAAGAAAGTTTTATGTCATAAACACAAAATTAAATTAGGATCAAAATAAATGTAATTTAATATAACTGTTTGGGCACGGTACCGACTTCAAACTGACTTTTATTTATTTATTACAAGGATTATTACGGATATGTTTTATTTTAAAACGTTTTTTTTGTGTTAAATGTCTAAGTTTGATTATTTTTTACTTTTTGGCCGCTTCCTTATTTTTGAAGTGGGTTCATTTTTTTTTGTAAAAATATTTTTCAATCGTTGTTTCTTTATTCCTATTTTTTCTCATACGGGGTGTATTTTTATTTAGGGTATCCATTGTAACTGCGTAATTTATCGAGTAAATATCTAACACTAAAAAGAGAAATATTAAATATTGTAACACAAAATTGAACCGACTTCAAAAAATAAATAAGGAACTCACTAAAAAGGAAAAAATAATCAAAATTCCATTTTTACTACAAAAAGAAACGTTTTATTTATAATATCTATTTATATTATTTTAACTACAACCAACTGATGAGTTTAAAGTCATAATGCCGAGCCCAAACAATACAAAAATAATAACATAATTTTATGAAATATACACGTAATTAAATTACGAACAAAACAATTCTGTTTAATTTGTTGTTAAGCACCGACGTTTTTTTTGTATTAAAAGTCTAAGATTGATTATTTACTTTTTAGTGAGTTTCTATTTATTTCTATTTTTTATTAAAAATATTTTTAAGTATATTTCTTGCATATTCCTGTATGCAACAGTAAGTAGAGTGTTAAATGAAAGTAGAGGTGCATAGTTGAAGCCTATATGGGGAAATGTGGGAAGCTAAAAGTAGCATATAATATGTATTACAAATAAATGAAATAAAATAAAACATATATGTACATACACGCATATATATCAATTCGGCTTCCTACCTAGGCTTATTAAAGGGAGACGTTTGTACAACGAGGCGGTACTGTCAACTTTAGCTTTTTACCGTTTGTCTACTTTCATCGGTAATAACCATTGGCGTAAAAGCAAAGTATAAATGTAAATAGCTATTACAAACAACCAAACCTAACACTTATTACGGAATACCCAAAATTGCATTTTTACATTAATTGCTTTTATTTTTAGATTAGAAGATATCGGCTGACGAATCTTATCAAATACTTTAGAAACTTTTGTTGATGCTGTTTCATGCATATCCCAATTGTCCATTTTGATTTCAACTATTTAAATATGGCAATTTTAATACCAATAACAAAGAACTACCTGGAAGACAAAAAAATTAAAGACAATAAATTGTTTGGACGCAAGCACAGGTCAAACTCTCAATGAACTTTCAAACAGTTTAACCGTTCATGAATCAACTGTTTCCAAAATTTTACATGTGATGGGAAAGCTTTACAACCACACGAATTGGCTGAAGAGTTTTCTGTGAAAAATGAATCCACTCTAATCGCATTCACAAAATATCACGGGTTAGACCAGAAGAGCCCTCTACGTTGACACCAAAGCCAACTAGTCGTAGCTATAGAGTTTTGCTGTGCGTACGGCATCATCAGCAAAGTGAACAAATTGAACGACGTATTGTTACAATAAAACACACCCAATAACGAGTAACAGGCGCAAGGTCGTTACAACACGTTGCCAGTGTTGTGAAGTATACATTTTTTGCTCCAAACAACATCGTTCTTTCACCGGCTTGGTTGGTGCAGTGGTCAAGGTGACTGGACAGTTCTACAGTTGCGATAATCTAATTCGATTCATCGTTTCGGATTCGAATCCTGCTGATGCATGGTCGTAAATCAATGTTTCTGGTTATTCAAAAAAAAGAGTGCAATATCCGACAAGGAAAATGATTCTAGTCACGCCAGTAACTAGACTGGGTAAAACCGGATATTTTCTGGGATGATCTCCATGTTAGTCACTGGCGAATCGGTAAACTTAATAGTTCGGAGGCCACGTTAGGCAGTAGGTCCAGTTAAACCCTAGTTAAAAAAATGAGACTTTTTAAAGTGATAAATTGATCAGAATACCTAATAAGTTCAATAGCAATTAATTAATATTACATAAGTTAAACTCAATCCGTCAAGAAACATATATCTTTTTCAAATCTGCTTATACAAAGTGCAATTTAAAAAAAATTGTCATTTCGATCGTAATTCTAATTAATTCTGAATAAAAAAAGTAATTTTCCAAATTGGTTAATTTTTTTCATGCTCGTAAAATCTCGAAATATTATTGGCTGATGGAGTTATGGGCGTATTGAAAGAAAACACGTGCAACTAAATGGATGTCGTCCGTGCCTATAGGAGGAAATATACGATCCGTCCGTCGTTGATGCCTACAGAACATACCGACAAATGGGATATAGAGAACCACTGAGGCGCACAGCACGTTTAATAAAATAAAATCGAATCTGTTTATTAGCCGAATATTATGACTGGGCGATGTCCAATTTTTCGGAAAGCTTTCGTCATAGACAATGAAGTTTATTGGATAATCTTATAGGAACTTCGTAAAATATATTCACCGTCCAATTTAATACGATTAAATAAATGTTATTACCATAACAAATGACTACATCAAATTATTCCAATAAAAAAATGTTACGATCCATAAGGTTATATTATATTAGGAACATATAGGGTCATAAAAGCATTCACAAAGATTAAGCACATAACGGCCGCCTTCAGAACAGACTAGTAAAGAAGACAGTTAGATTGCTAACAGTTGGAGAGGATTCTTCGTTCTACTACCTCCAAACTATTTTAAACTATATGGAACTCATTTAAAGTATTTTTCTACAAATACTTGAAACTATGAGTGAAAAATAGCGAAATAATTAAATAATTAATTTGGATTTTTCAACAAATACTTGACGATCATAAATAAGGTCGTGGTAGAATGACAGAAGAGAAAACGATTTCCTCAATAATATAATCTTAGATGGCCTATATATGTGACAGACTGTGATACCATCATTTATACTAACTAATTTTTCAGCATCCAATATGGTGAATCAAATACATTCGTGTTTGAAGTGTTATGCTGGGTACTTGCATGTATTTTGACCAACGTTAACTATTAATGAAAATGCATAAGTATAAATGCAAACAACTGTTCAACAACCTAACCATCTTTTGCTATTTCTCTATGTCAAATAACAATGTTGCGTTTAGTATTATTGAGTAGTTCAATGTATACAGATGCTAATCATGGAATAAAACATTTAAAAATATATATATTTCCGCGAGAATAAGCCTTAAGCTATTCCACTATTTTCTAAAACTTTTTAGCACATTTCTAGAATAATGACTATACCGTGTCTAAATAATGATATTGGTTTGGCAGCGATCTAATCATCGATCGATTTTCGCACTTCTTCAATATTTTAGTGAGTACTCTGGGTACTAGAAAACTGTCCATTGGAGGTGCAGCAGTGTACCTTTCACTTGCAACATGTAACCGAAAGTTGTCATGCAAGAGAATGACTTCCAGGCTATTACTGGCCTTTTTTACAGAAACACGTCGTTCAATTAACGTCGGTGGACATCTGCAGTAACAATTTTATTCGGTTTTAGCTGCTCATACCACAATATACCTTGCTGATTCCACCATGCGCACAGTAAAACTTTATCGATGCTACAGATATTGCTGATCAAAATGCATGCAAGTTCCTAATATTTACATTTATATAAAACGTCTTAAATTTTTACTGATTGGCATCATTTGCTTAATCAAATCAAATATGACTACTTATTAATAAAATATTTTTGGGAAAAAATTTGAATCGACGTCAAAAAATAAATAAGGAATTCACTAGAAATTAAAAAATACCCAAACTTAAATTTTTAACACAAAAAAAATATTTTTAAATAAAATATGTAATAATAATCGTTGACTGAAGTTGTGCCAAACCAAAACAGTTATATTAATTTAGATTTGTTTTGTTGGTAATTTAATTTTTTTATATGTTACAAAATTATATTATTATTTTTGTATTTTTTATATATATATATATATATATATATATATATATATATATATATATATAATATTATATCATCCAGAAAGAATCTAAAAATATCATCATGAAATCATCCCAGAAGACATCTGGTTTTACCCAGACTGGTTACTGGCGTGACTGGGAACATTTTCCTTGTCGGATACACTCTTGCCTAGAATTAGAAGTCGGTTCAATATTTTTGCTAAAAAATATTTTATTTTTCTCTTTTTAGTGTTAGATATTTACTCAATAAATTGCGTAGATGTTTTATTTAATATTACAATGGGTAGGCCAAGTATATGTGCAGCCCGTATGAGGAAAAATAGAAATAAAGAAACAGTGCCAAATATTCCAACTAAACTAAAAAAGCAAAAACTTGTTCTCCAAGTCGAGAATCGTACTCAGAATCTCTGCTTGGAAGCTAAACGCTTTAACCATTACAGAGTAGAAGCAGTAGTACAATATAAGAAATATTTCTACGAGGTATGCTACAGTTAGTGCTTAAAAAGCAAACTGAATGAGTTTTGCACTGAATGACTTCCGATTTTTCGCCGCATCAGCTCAACGATAACATTATACACAAATATCTGATATATTTTAGATAAAAAATATGGGAAAACTTTTTACGTGTCTTTGAAATTTGATTGTTTTACTTTTTTGTTCTGGCCTAAAAACCAGGCGGTGGAATGCATGACGCATACCTGGTCGCGGAGACTTGCCCTGGAGTGACAAGTTGGACCGGGTTATGTGGGACTGCCTCTGGGCTTACCAATACACTAAACCAAAACCGCCTCATAGTTGACCCCTGTGGATCGCTACTGCTACTGCATTTAATTTGGGGATATGGCACCCGCTGATCGGGCAGCCGTTATTGGGCACGAGGGCCCGGCGATTCTATTGATTCGCGAACCTGAGTTAACACACAACTGGATACTGTTGTATGGGGGCAAAAGTTATGACTGTAGCGACGTATGAGGTCGTTTCAGCCTGGAAAAGGGGGAAGCTTGGCGGTGACGCGGTTCTAAGCTCCCAGCATGTCGACCAGCTCGCGAACAAGCGCGTTTTCAGAAGAACTTGAGCTGAGTTGTTGTTTGTGGAATGATTGAGATATGAAGTGCTTGATTTCTGGAGTGTCAGTTTCCCTATGAATTTGATTATTTCTGACAAACCATGGAGCCTTTAATATTCTCATGAGGAGCTTATTTTGGAAAACTTGAAGCCGTTTGACCTGGTTGGGTGTAACAAACTTCAAGTAGGCATTAGATCCGTAGAGGAGTACGGACCGAATTAACATCTTGTAAAATAAGCATTTGATGGAGATGGGAAGTCTGCTAGAAGGGCAGATCAGAGAAGATAGCAGGTTTGCTATCCCCGAACCTTTTTGGATTGCTTTCTGGATTTGGGCTTTGAAATTTGAGCGTTTCCATCGATTTCCCTCCCCCCTTATCTACAACAGATCCTGATTTGGTTACAATGGGATCATCTCGAAAGGGCATTCTTTCGAATAAAAAAAGAATTTTGAAAATCGGCGGACATGCATTTAAAAAAATATATACAGCCAAACATAGAATCTCCTCTTTTCTCGAAGTCGATTAATAACTAAATAGCTTTTTATTTAACTGATATTACTTTAAAAACTATTCATCAATATAAATTAAGTTCTTATTAAATTGAGTTTTTGACTCATCCATTAAGATGCGTAAACTAGTTGGGTATGGGACGAGGAGGATATTTTATTGGCAAATTAGTATCCATCAATGTTTTCCTAAATTTCAAGATCAAACAACCTAACTTCGTCGTTCCAGTTAGCATTACTACTTTTTTTATAATGGGATAATTGAAGTTCCTTCACCCAAATAGCGAACCAAGTTGGCAAAACGAAAAGCATTGTAATATAAATAGGGTCAACAGTGCAATGTCAGATGAAGCAACAAACAACCGACGCCATACCACCGTCAAACCCATTCAGTAGCACTAGCCATCCACAGATGTTCTCCGTTCATTATAATTTTTCTTATAATTTCACTATAATTGTCTATTGTAAATCTGTTAACTTATCGGTAATAAATGAGTAAGACATTCTGCTAAGATTATTTTATCACTGAATCACCTGAATAAACTGTTAAGTAGTTGTTCAGTCAGAGATAATCAGAGTGAATATTAACTAGTTCAATATTTTTGTTTAGAATTAATCACTGATTAAATATCAAGTCATCTGAAAAATTATTATTCATTGCACTTTGTATGAATGAATCGGTTAGTACTTTCGACACCACCGTCATCTGTTTTATATAACTTACAATGATTATATTTCTGACGACTAGGCAATTAATATTGTTAACAAACTATTATGGTTAACTATTTGGTTAGTTATTGTTGCTAATGACATTCAGACTAATAACTAGACTTGCTATTAATTAATATTAATAGAGTACGTTAGTGATAGATTAGTACACGATACTGTTTAATCGAAGACAAATAATATCTAAACATTTCAAAATTAAATAAATCTGCGTAACTGGAGAATTTCTTCAATATACAACTGTATTTTAATCACAAGAATATGACATATACAGATGGTCAAAATAACATGAACACCATGCAATACAGTATATGTTGTTGCATGTTGCCAAAACTGCTTCCGTGTAAATAATACGAAGCGTATGTATGGCTCACTTTACATGCCAAGTAAAGTAGTTTTTGTAAAATATATATCAGTGTACTATACGCTCCCTTTTGGTGAATTGTTTAATATTTCGCGAGCAATAGTGTGCACGGTAATATCAAGAAACACAAAACATCATCGGCGAAGAGTGTAGGAATCCCAATAGTGGATGAAACCCAAAGTTAACTGACAGAGGATGACAAACATTAAAAAGATTTTGGCGTGACAAAATAAAACTACCGCACCAAAGTGACGGCAGAGCTCAACGCTCACTTGATTTATAGTGTTTCGATACAAGCAGTACGGCAGCAGCTTCACGATGCTAACACTTATGGAAGGGCTGTGATTGCAAAACCCTTTGTAATGAAAGCCATTGCTTAACTGCGAAAGAACTAGAGCAACGATCATAAAACCTGTACATTTGATGATTGGTGGCAAGAATGAGGTATGGTCCGATGAATCATTGTTTACATTGTTTCTTACAAATAGTCGGTTTTATGTATGGAGAACCCTAAAAGGAGCCTACGATCTGGTGTTCTTGCTTCGTACAGTTAAGTATTCGGGGAGATTCTGTTATGATTTGGGCGGCAATATTGAGGTACTCGGCTGATCACCTCATTTACATCACTAACAGGATGCAGATGCTGCAAATGAATATCTCGATGCCCTGGATGATTTTTATTATAACTAAAATATTGTTGCCACATCCATTTTCCAAAATTATAATGCACCCATACACACAACCAAAAATGCCCAATCTTGGTTTAAGGGGCATTAGAATATCATGAAACATCTTCCCTAGTCAACACAATTGCCAGACCTTAGCATAATTGAACTTTAGAGGAAGTTTAAGAACAGATAACGTGGAGTAGATTTCGGTCTCCAACATCGTTAAAGCAACTGGTGGATGTTTTAGTACAAGAATTGGAGAATATTATGCTGAAAATTATTAGAACACCTTAGCGAAGAATTGCTGTGTTGCAATGTGCCTTATTAATACATATTATCTATATATCAGATATTTATATTATTTTGTGCACCCCCTGTAAATATTAAAATCCTGATGGACTATGGTACTGCGGGAAAATATGATTAAGGCTTGGTAGAATATCCGTAATAGCATAAAGGGTAAGCGAAAAGTAATCTAGAATTTTTTACCATTTTTTGGTAAAATTATAATTATACTGTAGAACTTCTGAGATGTTTGAGTTAAAAAGTGAGAAGTAATTTTTGAGGCTTGCTATTAAAAGAAATTCGCTCAGACCAGAACAAATGATAATCGGACGGAACAAATTTCAGATATACTGTGCATGCATCAAAACTTTCGTGCTAATCAATTCTTTATTAACCTACTTTAAATAGTACTAATTATTGACAATAAATGAGTCGAATTAATAGTTTGGCCAGGTTCGTACAGCTCATGATGAACAATCCTTTTCTAATCCCACCAAACACTTACCCTCATCTTCCATGATGACAATGTGGCATTTTGGTTTGTGAAGCTTCTAGGAGATTGACCACTATTTTTTTCGCACAATCATTGAGGATCATGTTCACATTCATATAGTTCTGTATCGTTTTAGTATGTTAAATGTCCATCCTAATACACGATAATATTCGCATACATATTGCAGCAACAATGTACCAGAAATTACATAGATATAAAAAGTTGTTTAACTTCCAAATTTACCAAGGATATATTCTAATACGATTGCATTAAAGTGCTTAAAGGGTCATTAAATAATTAAAAGTTTATTGGATAATGTACCATAAGAAATTATACAAAGCATAGTCAGTCATAATGGTTTCCTATAGGTGGTAACTTCCTACGCTAGTAGATATACTGTATTTAACTGATACTATAGTTGCTAAATCTCTTTCGTTAATTTCATAAAAAAATACAGAATAATTTGAGAAAATAATTAACTATAACAAAACATACAACCTTGATCATGTAAAAAACCCTAATCTGAAACTATTTTTGTCACTGTCCTAGAATTATCACCTTCCCAAGTAGCTTTGCTTCTTCGTAACTTTTTTATGTTTGGCTCCGAACCACGGTTCTCGAAGACATTCGGTCTTACCCAGCATGGTTACTGGCGTGACTGGGATCATTTTCGTTATCGGATTTTGCTCCGTTTCCTAAGGACAATCACAAATGTTAAAAAATCACAAACATGAATTTACGGCCATGCCCCAGCAGGATTCGAACTCGCGACTATAGCTGGAGGGCGGTCCTGTCACCTTTACCACTGCGCCAAGCAAGCCGGCTTAACTTTTTTAATCCGCAGTTATGTTTTTTCGTGGCTTTCTCTTTTAGATATTTAGGTGATCCGGTAAACGCATAATATAAGACGGTTTTAAAGATCGTTCCAGAAATCGGGTTGAATTACTATTTTAAAGGCCGAGGAAAATATTGGTATAAATGCTAAAATTGAGAAATTGCTCTCATTACAGGGGTGAAAATAAATAATCAGTTTGCGTTTTACTTCTAAAGTTTTAATTATTTTTTTGGTCATAATAATATAGTAATGTTGGTCTGTATGTGTATATTATAATAATAAGTCTAATTAAACCAAACCAGTTCAATGTTACATATGCGTACTAAAGCAAATCATGGTTAACTTGAATTGACATTAACACTCATTTAAATAATTATTAAACATAATTGCTCAAATGGGGAATAATTTTAAACAATTTAATTTTAAAATATACATAACCACCTGGTGGAACCGATTTTATCATGATCGGTAACACCCAAGCACTAATTCATACATTCGCTAAATATACGAAAAAAAACTTTATTCTTACATGTTTGCTTTTTAATCTGTTTATAATTATAACAAAAAAAGTTTAATAATATATAAAATGGGCAGGATTTTAAATAATTCCTAATAACACTTCGGATCGACTGCATCGTTACTCTTTGTGTTGTAGATAGTTTATAATTAATGTCAGATTATGAGAACATAATGACAAGAGACGCGTTACAACAAGGCAGGAACTATAAATATACGATCAGGATATATTTGGTAACTGTTCTCAACAAAAATAGATAGAAAAAGTAGGTAGACACAATAAGTCGGAAATCATTTAATAAATCCGGTACAGTCTTTTTATTTTTAGCTTGAGGGTATCCATAATTATTATTCTTATTCGTCAGGTGATAGAGATAAATTATATTTTCGGCGAGATCATAATGAATGAGTCGTTCCTCTAAATTATAGGAAATTTTGTATCGAATCTGTTTCCAGAAAATCAAGAATTGTGTTGTTATGGTGATTATCGATTATCGAGAGCTTCGTTAAAAATATGATCAAATATTAAAACAACCTTATGTAATCACAACTTATCGTACCTTACTAATGGCAGATTTCACATATTCTCCAAATTTTTCGACTTCGACACACGACAATTATTAGTGAAAATTACTGACATCAAATTAATTAAAATTAAAATAAGTAGATGGTTCTACTCCATTAATAGTTTTATATAGATCAGGACTAGCCCCTTCTATCAGCTGTTTGATACATACGGAATGACCTAACCAAAATAGAATTTGCCTCATTTGAAAGAAACAGGAATTGGCTGAACATGATTTTAGAATTAAGTATTTTTTGAGATAGGAAACTGTCTGGTAGTTGAGATAGAAGTTAAGTCTCCCATTAGAAATGAATCTTTCTCATGAAAAATTAAACTACTTAAAACTGAAACTAAAGTTAAGAATACACTTATACACTAAGCAAGTTCGATGTGGTTTGGTTCACTTCAATCTAATTATTTCTTGCGTGTTGTTCAGTAGCTGTAATTTAGCTTTACATGCTTTAAGCCGAAATTTTGCAGCTCTTGTAGTCTAATTAGTCGTAGAACTTTGGAACAAGAACTCAGCCATTGGATTACTAGTTGATTTGATATTTTAGTGTAACCCCATATTCACATCTCATAGGTCCAAATTGGCCTTATAAGTAACTCATAAACCAATCTCTTTGATTTTAGTTCAAGTTGAGAGTATCTTCCGACCAACCAGTACAGTTGCTTGATTTTGAGACTAATCTGCTCTGCAATATGATGTTGCCAACTTAACCTACCATTGAGATGTATGCCGAGGGATTAAGCTGATTCTGATTAAGGAATCGGACATCCGTCAAGTGACATAATTAGGTTTTTGTCATTTTACCATAATGCAAAATTAACATGAACAGATTTGGAGCTATTGAGCTCTTTTTTCTAGTCTGTGGTCTATTTGTAGATCTTGTTAACAGTTACTTGTACTTTTTCTACAGCCTTTTCTACAGAGATATATATTATGCCATAGTAACTGTGTCGTCATCAATACGCCATTGAAAACTCTTCATTTTTACCTGACAAACAATAAAACAAAGTAGCATTTTCAGCCTATTTGTATGGTAGCCATTTTCCCTCCTTTTGGATCTTTCCTAATTGTTAAACAAAGTTACTAAAAAAGAACCTCATGGAAATTATAAAATAAATGAAAGTAGATATAACAAAGAACCAAGTAGATATGGCAAAAATAATGAGAAACACTATGTAAGAAAATAATCAGTTAAAACTAGATCAGTGTTACTAAAAAGAATAATGAATAAGAAAACATTAAAGGTCATTCAAATACACATTCAAGAATATCGAGATACATTTCAGGAATATTTAAAAATTACAAATCCTAGGCGTTTTCGATACACTTATTGGGTTCTAATAGTACAGGAAAATTCTGAAAAAACTTTGTTAAAAGATTCTTTCGAAATTAATCTCTCATTCTTAACTCTATTATAAGATCTTGGTGTCGTGGTTTTTTAAGCTACACTGTATAGTTAAGAATTTGTAAATGTAAATTCACACAAATTTCCAGTATTTCAGTTCTTCGAAACTCAGTTGTTAGTATGACATTTTTTTAAATTCTGTACCCCGTTGCTGTTAGCAGTTGTTGGTAGGTCTTTGTCGATGATAAGATAATCACAGCCTTACTTATGGTTAATACACTGTTAAAGTATTAGACTCTTTTTTTTCTAGGTTTTTGTGATATGATTACATATTATTTATTACTGTTTGTATATTATAATAAACGTGAACAGCTGATCAAACACATTGTATAACATATACAGTATAAATATTCCGGAAAAATATGTATATGTTTAACCGTTTTCTTTAATACGGTGTTTTATAAAATTTAACAAGAAACCGTAATCATGAAATTAAAGGAATTTATCAGTTAGCAACATGTACAACTCCTAGAATTCAACCATCTAATCTTCACAGTTGTACAAATAAACGATTACTTGTTGTACATGAAAAATGTCCACAATATTTCATAATGGTTCCTCGGTACTGGTACTACTGGAAGTCGAAAAGCATTTAGGAAAACACTTAAGAAACTACAATTGGCAGCTGTTAAGACTTCCCAAGAATAATCGGAGCGCTTTAGAAAGCATACATATAATTTTATTGGTCATTTTATCACTATGAATCGGTCAGGAACATGGGTTACCTGAAGTTTTATTTTTTGTATAAAATACTCTCCAAATGTCCATCCATTTTTGAACATTGCTTTCCTACTTTGCGCAAATCATCGAAAGCGTAGAGTGGAAAAACTCACCTAACATACTAATGCACCAATCTTATTTATCTCTCTATTGAATTAGTTGAGACCGGACATCTGCAGTTTTGGCTCTTCTTTGGCCTCATATAAACATGAAGATTATGGAAATAATCAGCGTTGAGAATTGCTTTATTTAATGTACTCGATTTGGAATATTCTTTCAGCGTAACATCTTTTTAAAACATAATTATTTTCCTTTGTTTTCTTTCTTTTCCTAAGTTTGAAAAATTAAATTTAGGCTTACATTAATTAACTGAAGTAACATTTTTAGAATTCCTTAAATATCTGAAAATGTATACAGAAAACGCCAAGAATCTGCGATAACTGAAGCGCTTCTCTAACTTTTTTAGTCACTTTTTTAAATAAATTAGAACAAATGGTATCTTGAGTATATTTATATAAAGTATACTTTAAAACACATATATTTTTAGTTCAAGGAAATCCAAGTGAATATTGTTGAAATGCAGAACAGACATTGACAGAATTGAAAGTAATTGAAAATAAGAAAAATAATTTATTTACTTATTTAATTTTTTTAAATATTTTAAATTCTTCTTTTTACCAACGATGGTTTATCTCGACTGGACCTACAGTTTAACGTGAGTTCCGAACGACGGTTCTCGGCATTAAGCCTATTCCAGAAGATATTCGGTCTTGCTCAGCCTGGTTACTGGCATGACTGGGATGATTATCCTTTTCGGATTTTTCTGAAGTTCCTGTCTCCTATAAAGACATTTTCAATTACAATCACAAACATAAAGTGCATGCATGCCACAGCAGGATTCGAACCCGCGACTATAGCAACAGTAGGAGGACCGTCCTGGCGCCTTGACCACTGCGCCAACGAAGCCACAAAAGAATTTGTAAAATAACCTATTACATTCTTTCAACTCAGATATCTTATCAATAATTGCAAATACAACTGCCACCAGTATTATAGAGCTTAATTTCACACAAGTGCTTCCACATTTAGACATACAAAATCTAATCTAAACTAATGAAAGCAGGAAAATTCAAGGCCTAGCGCAGAATATACCATGAAAGTACCGAGAAAAATAACACGTGTTATTTTAGTGTAATATAGTGTTATTTTTCACGATTATTTTAAAAGATGAGTATACTGGTAATAATTTTGGATGGATAAAAACATTTTGTATTATAATGTGAATCATTATTTTAAATTCAAATATTTACTTTAATAGTTAACAATGTTGATATGTGATAAGGGTATTATATATACATACCGTTTTAAGGTGTAGCTCATGTATGATGAGTCCTTGTTTTGATCACTTGTTGCGAAATTGCTGAATGCTTTTGTTTAACATTGATATTAATCAATGTACTGTTTTTAAAATGTCATATTTACGAAAAAATGAAATTGCATTTTAAGTTAGTAAACTATTTAGTCACGCTACGCTCTAATAATTATGTATTTCTACATTAGTGCATTACTACAAAGCAACAGACGCGAGGGAAAAATAAAAGTTCAAGAAAAAATCACAGAAGAAAACAATTTTCAAATGTATCTCAGAGTCTTATGAAGAGAATCACTCTGTTAAGTCAATTATTAAAAAAATCAAGAAAAAAGATGTTAAGAAAACTTAACTTTATTCGGGCAGTCCCCCAAGAGAAAAATGGATACAGTTGCAGAGAATGGGATCACATTCTTTTCAAATGCACTTCTTGTGCCAATGATCTTTATGTTTACATAAACTCTGACAGTGACTAAATTAATTAAGTTACTCATTTTGAATTAGAAGTTTATTTAAGTCTTATTTATATTTCTATGGAGAGTCCCACAGGTTTTATTATGTTTTTATTCCCATATTTCTTGTGCTTTAATATGTAGAGGTTTCTATTAACCCATTGGCTCGAGTGATCCCTCTGAGTGGTCTATTAATCAGTTCGTATGGTAGTTTGCGTTTGAGCCGATACACTACAGTGTCATCGTGCACATTTAAATGTTTGGCGAGTGCATTGGGATGCACTAATAGTCTTTCAAAGTACTAACACTTCGAATCACACTCGTTATGAGTTCTAAGGAGATATCGCGCTGAATCAGTTTGTTGGAGACGTAATATTGGGCATCGACGATGACTCGCAACATTTTATTCTGGAACCTCTGGAGGATAGCTATGTTATATTTGCTAGTTGTACCCCACTATTCAATACCATAGATCCAAATAGATCTAAGTATTGACTTATACAGTAAAACCTCGTTAACTAATGATAATTTAGAATTACGCCCTAAATGTATCAGCCAATACATTTGGTTTAATTTAAGCCCAAGCTGTTTGCGTTTTGTCACTACATGTTTTTCCATGTCAAACGTCGATCAAAATGCATTCCCACATAGTTAACGTTGTCTGCTTGCGGGAGGTCATGATTATTCAATTTTACTTTGGGACAAGTTCTTCTACAAAGAGTGAATGTCACATGTGTAGATTTTGTCTCTTTTGCTTTGATACGCCACGTTTTCAACCACATTTCGACTTTGGTAAGATGAAGTTGGAGGTTTCTTGATATTGGTGATATTTCTGATATTGGATCCTTCTGTGATGATAAAACCGCTGTATAGTCAGCATATGTTTCAAGAGTAGTGTTTCTTGAGGTCGGTAGGTTAGCTGTATACAATAGATATAGCAATGGGCCAAGAACACTGCCCTGTGGAACATTGTGCGTTTGAAAATAAAATATATGTCTGTGAGGAAAGATTTCAGCAGTGAAAGTTGAAAGTGCTTACGGGGCAAAAGCTTTTTTAATTTAACATGCAGTGCAGTGTGCCACACCTTGTCGAAGGCATGAGATGTATCAAGAAATGCAGCGGAGCAATAGTTTTTATCGTTTAAGTTTTTGTTAATTTGATTGACTAATCTATGTATTCGTTGTGTTGTTACGTGTTTATTACGGAAGCCAAATTGATGGTCTGAAATAATATTTCTCTCTTCAGTGATTATTTTGAATCTATTAATGTATAGTTTTTCAAAAATTTAGGCAACATTAGATAACATTCCATTTAGGTAACAGGCTTATAGGACTATAAGAGGAGACGTCTTCTGATTTTTTCCCAGGTTTAAGAATCATAATGATTTGAGCCACCATGTGCTAGGAAAGTAATTAAGTCTTAACATGGAATTAAATATAAATATTATTAATTTGATGGACTTTTCTGAGAGCTCTTGAATCTTCCAGTAATAAGGCCAAAACCAGGAGCTTGTTTAGCACTGATTTCTTTAACAATTGTTCGTTTTATTTCCTTAACAGTAAATTTCTCAGGTGGCAGATCCATTTGAAACGGAGTGTTAAGAAAGTGAACTATGTTATTTTCTTCTGTTGCAGTTATTTCAGACGGGTACGGATGAAATACTGTGTTTAAGGTTTAGAGAAAGCTTTCGCTTTATCTTTATCATTCCTAGCCCAGGTATTGTTGTCAATTTTAAGGAGTAACTAATTTAAGTATAACCATTTTCTAACTTTTTGTTTGAATCAACCCTATGCTGATTTGTACAAAATCCGGATCAAGTGATCCCGCTCCGGCCTACTTATAATTAATATCACAATGAAAGCGTGGGCTCAATATGGAAAGATTAATCTAAAATCATTTTACATAATGCATAAAGATGGAACTATTTTCGTAACTGACGTCAAGCTCAGCGATAGCTTTTAACAATTTCCTATTCAATTTTTTTCAACGTTCTGTTCAACCGTCAATCACAATCGATTGAATGGGTCAACCATTATTGTAGTTGCATGCGATAAAAATTAATTACTATGAAATCGGGAATTAAATCTAATAAACGAACAGAAACACAGACCGTTGTTTATCCGTTATGGTGAATTACGAATTTCAACAAACATGGGTTAGGTTTCTCGTGTTAAATCATATATTTGTAAATAGTTAAAAAGCAGACGAAAAAATGTCTCTTGTTTGCACAATTTTACAGTTTTAAAACAACTGCTTTCCCAATAAAGTTATAGTTATGGTTTGGGAGTGGATTGTTTATAATTTAATTTGGCGTGGTACACGCCTTCGCATTTTTCAATGTAATATTATCTTTTCCCATGGGTATGTATTTTAAAACACTGGGTTAGGTATATTACTGTTTTTTTGTTTACATCTACCTATGATATGACAATTTTTTATTCATTTGTTCTCCATTTGGTAGATCCACGAAAAGTTAGGTTTTATTACTTATGTTACAATTTTCTATGTTACGATTAATCACTGATTTGTCATTCAGATTATGTTGCCTTGATACAATTTGTTTTCAAGTTAGAAAAAGATATGATGCTATATAGACCATTTAACATCAAACATCAAAATCACAACTTAAGAAAGTAAGCTGCTTCTCGTAACAGAGTTCAAAATGACCTAATTTAACATCGTAAATCACTAATACAAACTATCTTCTTATCCTAATACATTGATATGGCCAATAATCAGAATGCTCAAAAATGCTCGTTAATATAGTGTTATTGTTGTTGTGGATTGGAAATAATTTAGCATGGATGTAATGATGAGATTAATTAAAGTTAATGGAAATGGAAAATCCCAATAAAGTCAACAACCAGCAGTTTTATTCACGTGTGGGGAATTTCTCGAAATATATATTAGATTGGAAGCTGGAGAAAATATGGAAACACCGAAAAAATATTAAAATATACCTCATTCTGCTATTGCAGATTTCTATATCATGCCAAGGATGGTATTCTACATTAACGCAGATATTACCAAGCGATTTGATTTCTGCTTTCCTTTGTTTTCTGTTATATCTGCTGTAAATTCATCAGAAGCTCACCAGTTCCAAATTAAATCACTGGTGCTACGACTGAAACGATTGATGAGTTAAAGAATAAATTACTCAAGAAATATCTCCGAATTTGGCGCATACGCTTACTGAGCCTCCATTTATTTTTGAAACAGTGAATAATTAAAGTTTGGCGCCTGCGTATATACAGCTTCGTTTACCTACTCCTCTTTTATATATAATTTTTTATATATAAATTATTTTTTATATATAAATTATTTTTTATAAATAAATATACACAAATTTTATAAATAAATATACACAAATTTTATAAAGATTTGATGTTGAAACTATATATAAGGAAGGAACTAAATATTTAAAAAACATTAAATCATTACTAAAATATGTTCTTAATGGACAAATCTCATTAATAAATCTCATTACTTACAGCACAACAAGAATAATTTTCTTCTCTGTTCTCGTTATCATTAAATTTTGTCATATGTTGATACCTATTCGATGTTGTTGAAAATCATGTGTTATAAATTTGGCATCTAACATTCCCGCTATAAATAAAATTGATGCTGTTGGATTTTATGATATTTAAAAATTTAACCTTACATTCTGCACTTGTTCTTCCATATTTTAAATCCAATGTATGTTAACCCTTCAAGAATAACACAACAGTTTATTCATTATTACTATAGAATTATTATTGTACCACAAAATCTAAATATTCTAGACTTTTTTTGTTGTTTTGACTAAAGGAATATATCGTCATTAGAAAAGGCAATATAGTTAATTCTTCTCTATGGTTTTGTATGCAGGATAGTGCGCATATGCTAAATCCGGAGATATTTGTTAAGCAATGTATCCTATTTGTGACGAGCTCGTATTATACCGCATTTTGATCAGCATGGGCTTAAACTTAAGATCAGAGGACCGCAATCAACTCTGTATTCAGTTATAGTGTCTTACTATAGTGTTATGGAGGTCTTCGTGTAATCTATTGAATGAAACTATGTTCCCCTTAACACTTTATTAATAACACTAACTATTATACAACTAATTAACTAATAAAAATGTATTGAATGTAACATGCTGGACGTTGAAAGAGAATGCTGTCTATTTTTCTGCGTGCCCTTAATCGGTTTTAGTCAATCTTATTATGTGGCCAGCTCGCTATAAGAAGAGGCCTGACGTCACCACAGTATCTTTAATGGCAACAATGAATTGTATTCAAAAATTGGGTTGCAACGTTAAATTTAATCGATCAAGATAAACGCTTTCAAGAAGAATATGGAAAAAACTGTAACGTTATAATTCATAACATAATAGCATATTCCGTTATGACAAAACAAAAAATAAATATTATTTACACGGCTGTTTCAATTCTTCAATTCTTAAAACAATTTTGAGGGGAAATTAACTTGGATTAATTCATAAATTTAAATTGGAAAAACTAGTAACCAGATTGAATAAGACTAGATGTGTCTTCTAGAATAGTCTCTTATGTAGTCCATTTATGGTAAGAGTAGGTAGGTTTAATACCGGTAATCCAAGTTTCATGGTTCAATCCCTAAGCTTTGAATTAAAGGGTAATTATAGACGGTAAAATATAACAAATACACAATAATATAATACCGTCTAAAATAATAATTAATTGTTTTGTAATGTATATATTTCTAACCATTACAATTTTTCTATTGCAGGTAAAAATCAGCAACCATAAGAAGTCAAATTCACCCAAATCAAATATTAACTACCGCCACGTATGTATTAAATTGAAACTATGTTTGACGTAACTTAAGAACAATATTAACAACAACAACATTTAAAAAATTATAAATGTTATATTATAAATATTATACAACATATTGTGTTAAATTTTTATTAGTATATTTATCAAAAATTTTTCAAACCTGGCTATTTCAAAAACCAGTTATTTTCTTATTTCTTCAAAATAGCAAATATTTAATATAACCATTATTGAAAAATTGGACTTATTCTTTTAATCACTTTCTATTTAAAAATTAATATTTTATTTGTTTAATAGATGAAAATCTCATATTGCTTCTGTGGTTTCAACTCAACACCGTTTTCCTCTTATTGAAATTATATCAGTAAGCCACCAAAATGTCTAACCGTATGTGTTTATAAAGCGCCTTTGAGGCCATAGTAAAATTAATTCTTTTTACACAAATTTGATTGAATGTTGATAAAACCAATTTTCGTACTTTTCTCTCTAAACCGTTATATTACTAATATGGTTTTATTATTAGAACTAAATATAATTATTTGAAAGTATCTTTTGCAATTCAGAAATATAATAGAAAGCAGCAATTTATGAAACTATGTTTTAGTATTAGTAAAACATTTTTATCACATATAGCCGTATCTATTTTATAATAGAGCATACTTGATAATAGAGATTGGTGCAAATTATCAATAAATATATTTGTTTGTTTCTTGCGAGAGTATAGAAACTAGTTAAATAGTTATTGACTAAAAACAGTTTAAAGTACATTTTACTGTACATTTTTTTTTAGATATATCTATGATATTTATAATATATTTTAATAGATATTTCATAATTTTTTAATTAAATCAACAACATAAACAGCCTTAACGGTTACTGACACGAAAATTCTAAAGAATGTTATCCAAATATTTAGTTTCAGTGGCTGCAATCTTCTCAGATTGATAGAATTTTAAGGCATTCTCATAAAATGAATCTACTCAATGGATATAATAATCTGTTTATTTCTTACCATTTTGAACGGTCGAAAACTATCAATCAATTTAAAAGCAGTAATCCAATTATCGATCAATTGTTACATGTATGCCAGCCAAACCAAGCTGCAGCGTCCTAAAGAAGTGGTAAGGCGCTATATCTGATGAGTGGTGGACTATGCCAGAACTTCCCATTTTAGCTGCAACAGGGTATCCTTCACAAATCTTACAACATATGACTCACTATTGCTGGTCTTTTTGTAGCACTAGGTCGTTAATTTTGTTCAATTGACATCAGTAGGCACTTTGTTGATGCCACCATATGTACAATAAGACTTTATTACCTTTTTGTTCACAATGACTTTTACTTTTGTCTGGCAAGCAATTAAATCGCTATGTTGAAACGGTTTAATTTATTGTTTCCATTGTGTCATTAGTCCTTTTAGATCTTTCCCATCCTATATAAGCGTTGAGAAATGGTTGATTCATCTTCAGTCTTCAAATAGCTTAGCAGCTATTTAAAGATTCTTTGAACGTTTAAGCTGTTTTTTTCAATAGGTTTTGCAATTAATTGTTTTCGAACTTTTTTGGTCCCTCAGGTCGTTCTTTATAATTGGCGTCAAAACTAACATTTTTAAATTCAAAACCGACCGACTTCACTAGAACAACTTTTTCTAATTAAATAATAAAAGCCTTGAAAAAAGAATTTTGAAAATACTATTTGGTATCACTTTGATATTAGACTTCGATTTTCACTTATCGAAAGGAATGTCAAAACAATTTGTTGTTTACCACAGTTGCTTACATTGATATTTTGCATTTTCGCCAATAGATATCGCTGATTAAAATAACTTCTAATAACAAAAGGTAAATATTATTTGAACCTCATTTCTGATTTAATTGGACTGTATATTAAGACAAAACAAAGGAATTCCTTATTTCGGTTTAATGTTCGATGTCTGTTACTTTCTTTACAAACAATTGATTCACCCGCCATTGAATTCATTTGACTAACAGTGCCCGAGAATAAACTGTATATATCTATAAATAACCCACGGCAAAGGATTTGCTTCCTAGCACAATGATCGATAGCATTTGTTCGTCGTCACGTATTTCCGTTTAAGACACATGACATGTGTTCTTTAACATAAGTGTTAAACATCAATAGATCTCGATATATAACGAACAAATTTGGTTTAGTTTACTTAAGGATTGACGTCAAATTTGGATTGTTTAACACCAGTCCGTTAATATTTTTCTATAAATACGGATGCATTGGTACAATTTATTAGAATCTAGTGAGTGATGCATTAGATGCATTAAATGAGTGGTTTACACCAATTCGTAACTATGTTTTTGGCGATTAAAAATAATTAAGTATTATTTTTAACTATGGAAATATAGTTGTGCTAAATATCTGTTTGGTTTACTTTATATATGTAAAAATATCCGGTGTTCTATAAACAATTTATAATTTTTTTTAATTGTGGATTTTTTAATAAATCTACGTTTTATTGTTAAAAATTGTTTATTTCATTATTTTTGCTAGGTTCTACTTTTTTTCTGTTATTCTAGTCGAATTTTAGAAAAATACTTCTTAGGCTTTTTCACATTCAAACGTTATAAAATACTACTCCGCCGTTATACCAGATGTATCCTTAATTACTTTCCGGTTTTTGTAACAGATTTCACTAACCATAAGTATGAAATGTTATGATTTGATATATACGTAATTTGATTGTACTAGCATTAGCCTCAAAATTACACAAGTTACGCTACGCCAAAATAACAGAGTTATAAATTTACAATTTTTTATAAATGTCAAGTTTTTATTTGTGTCTAAAAACGTGCATTTATGGCACAAATTATTCTTCTTATTTACTCAGAAGAAAAAAAATTACTTAAAGTCATTGTATGCCTATACAAACAAAACAACAGCGAACATGCTCCAACTATAAAATATATATGAACATAACGTGGTTTTAACAATTTAAATGTGGTGATTTCAATGTTTAATGCAAAGAACGTTCTGGGAGACCGAAAGCGTTTGAAGATGCAACATTTCAAATCTTATTGGATGAAAACCCAACACCAAAAAATTGACAGGAAGATTAAATGTGTGCCGAGTCTCGCTTTGTGAACGATTACAAGCCATGGGAGAGATCCAAAGATGAAAAGTTGAATGCTACATGAATGGAATAACAATTAAAAAATCGAAAAATCAGTGAGTGAAATGCTCCTTCAGAGGTATTAAAAGAAGTAGTTTCTGCATAGAATAGTAACAAATGATGAAAAATGGATTTATTTCGAAAATCCCCAGCGGAAATAATCATGATTATCACTTGGCGAAACTGCCCTATTAATTGAAACGCTAAATTGTTTTATGTTTGGTATCTGGTGGGACTCGATGCGTATCGTAAATTATGAAATATTGAAACCTGGACAAATATTTAATATTGATTAGTATCGACCATAAATGGTTTATTTAAACTTTAAAAATGTATTTAAGCTTAAACACTAATTTAGTGGAAAATATGCGTTTTCTTTTCCCAATCAGTCGGTGAAATATCGACATTCATTAATATCCAATTAATTTTTCCTTTTTTCGTATAACCAGTGCATATATCGTAGACATCCATCATGGTTTCACTACCTTCGTCTTAAAGAACACCTTGCCTTAATTAGTTATTTGTATGAGAAACATATACATTTTAATAGTATATCAGCATTTTAGCAATAAATATGTATCGGCCTAAAAACTACTGAGAATATAAGAAAGCTTTTAAATCCTTAGATTCCACCACACAGTTGTGGTTATAAACTAGTGATAGGATAGTCAGTAACGGACACTCATCTTGGCGAAATCTTTTTCACTATATATATTTATCGCCGCATTTTATAAATAATTCAGAAATAGTCGACTCCACTAGATTTCCCAAATAACTTTGATCCTTTGTCAATACGTCTAAGTTGTTGTAAAACTATCTTGTCCAATTATTAGGTGCTTGCATGTATTGTGATAATTTTGTTCATTTAAAAAACATTGAGAAAAATTAATACAATTATTATTAGTAGCAATAATAATATTTTCCGTCATCTTCTACAACCTTTTCTCATTTTTATGGCATAGCAGCACATAATAAGTGGTAATGAGAAAGCGTTTTGTCTGTTAAGTAAACTGGTTCCGCAGAACTTCGAATACGAGCTGCAACAGTGTATCCTTCACAGCTTTTGTAGCGTGTAGTAAGAATTTTGGGCACGGAAAAAAATATCGATATTTCGATAGATCGATATTTTAAAAATATCAAACCATTTAATATTCATTAATTGTGGAATAATGTCAAAACAAAAGTTCAATAATCTCCTTGGAAATCAATAATCTCCTAAAAATTCGATACTCTTATTTACGGGCAAAAAAACATCGAGGAAATATATCGATATTTTTTCGATATCCCTGGCGTATCAGGCCGACCTTTGTTATAGAAGAGGGTAACTTTGAGTCTATTACTGGTTATTGCTGGTATTTCTTCATCAATACATCTTTTAACCTCTTCGACTGACATCGGCAGATATCTGCAGTAACTATCTCATTCTGTTTTATCAACTCACAATACATAACACCTTGCTGATCCTACCACATGCTGACCAAAATTTGCCCATGAATATTCCACTTCAGTGTTGATATCTATATATTCTTTGATTTTTTGCACTCTTAGTACCATAGATGCGTACACTTTTCGCCACCAGCCGCAATAGGCCATAGAAAACGTTTTTTGACTGGTAAGCGATGATGTAAATGACTTGAAATGGCATTTTCAATAAATTCAATTTGTGGGGCAGCCATTCTCCCTATTAAATATTTTCCGTTGCACATAGACATCTGAAAACAGTTGGTTCATCAATTACTAAGCTGTCTGAAAGTTCTTTGATAGCTTAAACGGGATTTCTTAGCCTTCCAGACCCTTCTTTACCATTGACAGTAAACTCACCACTTGTAACTCATTGAAACCAAATCCGATTTGGGATATAAAGGTTCTGAGATTTGTGTGCAGTTGATTTGTGTGTTTAAGTGAAAACCGTTATTTTATATAGAGAAACGTTAAAATCATCGAGTTTCACAGCTACACTTATTTACATTGATATTTTGATATTTTAATTAGTGTCGCTGATCAAAATACATGCAAGCATTTAATATAAACACATGAAGATACGCCATGAACTTCATTGAATTCTTCTTTTTGATGTCTTTGGCCGCCAAGCATTTCAAATATATTTTTTTATTAGTTACATCTGACATTAGATATGCTTAATATAGTTTTAATTTATTACAACTGTTCTGTTGAACTTGCATCAATACAAAACAAAGCGATTATGAGATTAGTACGTCGTATGTATTTCCCAATTTAAAATTAAATTGAAGTACTTAAGCTGAACTTAATAGTAACACTATATACTATACAAATTCTTGTGGTTTGCTTCGCTTCAGTCTTTTTATTTCCGGCGTGTTGTCCAGTACCTGTATTACATATATTTCATATTTTAATACAACATGTTAGATAACTTCGTAAATTAATTTTATTTCGAGGTTATGCTGCAGCTCTTCATTGGTTACTTACCGATAACCACTGGCAATTAATCGTAGGACTTTGTTCGTGTTTTGGCAGCGTTCGCTTATTAGTTAGTTTGATGTTTTAGTGCAGCCTCATGTCTAACTAACCAGTATAGTATAGATGTACACCGCTTTTTGTCTAACTTTATGTTTCCAATTTAACTTACCATCGAGATGGATACCGAGGTATAAAATACAATTTTTTTTGTAATATTTGTAGGGAGTCGTTTTTGGAAGGAGAAAATACGTCTAGACTCCATGAAGGTTGGGGACGAATCGCATTTTAAATATAACTGTAACTCAGAAATCTCTTCATCAAAAATATCGCTGCAGAGTGAGTTATAATACGTTAATTTAGTTAGTTAAATAGTTATAATAATTAAAAACAAGCCATTTTCAATGATACGAACATTGTATTTTTGATCATCTAAGAACTTGTTAAACGATCGACATAAGTATAAATAAATCTGTATTGATAATTCTCAAAATCCATTATTTGATACTGTTTTTTTAAGCTGTCTTTCTGAACGCTACCTATATTCAATATATTAAATTATGTATTTATAGGTAATTAAAAGGACAATTTCCATAACTGTATAAATTATTAGATATACTGTTATTCAAACTAATATACTCATAAAATTCCGATTTTCTTTAATTTTGCGTGAGTAATTAAACGATACGCTTTTGCAAAAACTTCCTCCGCCGTAATAGTTAATTTCGAAACTGTAAAAGTACTGTTAAAAAACCTCATCAGACATCGCTAATTAAACGTATTTTTTTAGTCGCGGTGGTTAAAATCAAACACCGTAAAAATAATTTTCCCCTGGTCAGACCCGCGTCATTCCGACTGGCCACTATTACGGACCACGTAGTCTTCGCAAATATGGTTAAATTGCATTTTAAATTTATAATTGAGCAGAAAAATTATCCTTAATGAGGAGGATATAGAGCGGTAACGGTAAGAGTAATTTTTTTCAGCGAGATTTTATCAAGTTTGGCACGGGCAATGATCGTCTTATCGCAGAACAGTAATTTTAGATCTTAATAAAACGTAGGGTATACATTTGCATTATTAACATAATGATAAAAAAACCACCGAGTTTTAACCTTGATAAAAAATAGCCTCTATAGACGTATATTTACCGAAAATTTAGTATATTATAATAAAATATATATATGTCTATGTAACATGAGATAAGATACGAATATTTATTTGTGAATTATTTTTATACCAGCTATACCAGCCACACCTTTCTAATAATTAAGTTTATAGTTAAATAGTTTATTAGTTTAGTTCATTTTAAATTTTGTATAGGTTTGGAACATTGATTACACGGATCAACACAAAATTTTACTTTGACTTTAAAGCACTAAATTCCAATTCTTTAGGCCGTAATTAGACAAAAAAAGACATATGGCATGAAAAAGTTTGCTTTTTTATTTAGGAAACCGCTTGAACGATATTTTTCAAAATCTGTGGTGTTAATTTTTAATTGAAAATAAAACCACTTAAATGAACATTTTAATTATTTTTATTAAGGTTTACTTTTAATTATTTTTATTAAGTCAAAATAACAAAGAAGTAGAAAATAATTTAAAAGTGCACGCTTTTACTTTTCCTTTGATAAACTATCCCTCAATAAACCCCAAATATAGTCTCCCATCATGTTTTCATTGTACTGGCCTTGATAACGTTGTTCGAAGCTCATAATGTCCTGGTGAAAACGTTCTCCTTGCTCTTTTTTTGAATTTATCTAAATGCGCATGCAACATATGAACTTTTAATGACATCTTGCAGCCCATGGCCTTAAAATTTTTTTGAATATTTTCTACAACCTTTTCTCATTTTTCTGGCATAACAACATATAATAAGTGGTAATCAGAAAGCGCTTTGTCTGTTAAGTAAGCTGGTTCCGCAGAACTTCAAATACGAGCTGCAACACTGTATCCTTCACAGCTCTTGTAGCGTGTAATAAGAATTTCGGGCGCGGAAATAAATATCGATATTTCGATAGATCAATATTTTAAGAAACATCAAACCATGCAAGATTCAAATTGTGAAATAGTGTCAAAACAATAGTTCAATAATCTCCTTCGAAAATCCTAGTTTTTAATATCGATATTATTAAAAGCGAATTTATCTAAATGAGTATCCAACATATAAACTTTTAATGTCATCTTGCAGCCCATGGCCTTAAAATTTTTTGAATATTTTCTCTATATATTATTATATATGAATATATATATAATATATATATATATATATATATATATATATATAATATTCATATATATAATATATGAAAAGCTAGTTAGCTTTTTGTAGTTTTCCGCTTTGTTATTTCTTAAAAATCCAGAAACGACTGCTTTGAAATTGTTCCAACTCGCTTTTTGAGTACGATTCAGCAGCGTTAGAAATTTTTCATCGACGAAAATCTGTCTGATTTGCGGGCCAACAAAAACCCCAGACTTAACCTTTGCTTCTGATAATTTCGGAAAAAATGTCCTGAAATATTCAAACGCTTCTGAGGTTTGATCCAGTTTTTTTAACAAATTGTCTCATTAACCCTAACTTAATGCGCATAGACGGCATTAACACTTTCTCTGCTTCAACAATCAAATTTTACGTTTTCTTTCCCGATACAAAGTTCTGTTCTTACAGGCCATGACCATTGAGTATAGTGCTTAGCATCCGCTTGCTATCCCATAAAAAAACCCGCCATTTTAAAATATCCAATCAGCTACCGGTTGTATTAGCAATACTTTACAAATTGAAGCAAAATTTTAACACCTTCATCATTTTCTTTAAGATGTACTGCGTGAGCAATTGGAAGAGATAGGAATTTATTTTCGTTGTGTAATAAAACAGCTTTTAAGCTTTTTGTAGAGCTGTCAATGAATAAACGCTATTCGCTAGGAATACAAGGCACGCAAATTTCTTCGACCATATCTTTTATGTCATTGCAAAAACAAAGTCCATATTCTTTGGTGAAAAATGTTGAGAATATTTCATGCCTAGTCCGCTGATCCGTGATATTAACATGATCAAGCAAATTTCACTGTTTTAAGCGAGAGCCCATAAGCTCTGCTTTACTTTTTGGCAAATTTAAATCCCAAATTAAATTACTAAAATCTTCAGTAGTAATAAGATGGTGTTTTGATTGCTCTGGTGCAGGTAGAAACTCCTTATCGGAATTACTTTTATGAGAACTAAGAGATGAGCTACTTTTCCGCGATAATTTTTTCGGTGGCTCAGGTACTGGTCGTGTCAGATCATATGAAACTGGAGCAGAAGCGGATTCCAGATCAGAATGTTCGTTAGGTTTTGCATTTTACCCCATTCGTCTTTTACTCGGATTCACAATGCAAAAGTAGCAGTCGTTAACGTGATTTTTGGTTCTCGCCAGATTCTTAGTGTTACAAATTTCATTGACCTTTTCTCACCTTGATACCAACCTAAAATATAGAAATAGAATTTAGTATGTCTATTATATTTAATTCACCATTTAATTAAAATTTGCTGATTATCTTCCAAAAATCTTTTACAATTATTACAAGCAACACGTGGAGCCCATGTTCTGTCTTTATTCCGAACACTACATTTAAAATATGCTTCGTAGGCTTCATAGAGAACATGAGATGTATTTAATTCGTATTTTACGTCTCGAACTTTAATAAATTGCTCACATATATAACAAAATGCATCAGCATCATATTTACAATTTCGCGACGATATTTTAAGGTATTCTAGATTTGTAGAAAACACCTCATCGTTATTTATCATATTTATCACTCTAGTGCCATCGTT
Organism: Rhynchophorus ferrugineus; assembly: GCF_030347505.1. Taxonomy (NCBI): domain Eukaryota; kingdom Metazoa; phylum Arthropoda; class Insecta; order Coleoptera; family Curculionidae; genus Rhynchophorus; species Rhynchophorus ferrugineus. The sequence continues at coordinate 58,380,958 of NW_027472580.1, read as the reverse complement.
TGGAACGTTTGAATCCCACTCTGATTGCGCCGTATTTTTAAATGTATTAAAAATAACTACAATTTATAAAAAATTCAGATATGAGTATTATTACTGTAACTATTACAAAAGCAAACTTTATACCAAAAAAGAAGGTATTTTATTTTCGTTTTTGTTCATAACTAAGCGGACAATCATAAAATAAACTTTAGGACAAAGAACGAAAATATTTTCGTAGAATCGTGTTATATTTGTACGTGTATATAGTCCCTCCTAAATGATAGTGAACAATAAACTAATAACCTACATAATCCAATTTATGAAAATAGGATATATAGATAGATTTTTCCGACATCCTTGTAGCATTCGTCATATATAATGACGTATTTCGCTCTGGAATGGAATTGAAGTTATCATAACGGATTACTGAATTTCTGGCTGTCATCTATCAAATAAATTATCTCGACCTGAATGTGAAAATAAATGTATTTTTGTAAATCCGTTAATCCTATTTTATTTGATAAATAGAATATTTTTGTGATTATTAATTAGTCTCATTATCCCAATTGTCTATAGACCAGAGTATACATTCCAATTCAATCTAATAACCGAGCTGGGTATGAATGCAGATAAGTCGGTAAACTTAATATTAACATTAAATGTTACGGTGGGTCCATATGGGCAGCTATTGGTAAAGCCTAGATAGTACGATCACCCAACTAACTGAGTTACCGTCTTATTCTCAAGTTATCTCCACTGTCCTGAGTTACTTTCTCAAATGTCATCAGACAGCTTGATGGCATCGATTTTTACGTGTTCAAGTAGGCGCATATGATTATTTATCTCTTTGGCAACGGTTTCTTTTACACTATGTTACTTAAACTCGAGAAACTATAGTCCTTACCGACAGGCTACTACATTTTAATGTATCTAATTTTTGTTTAATGGACCCTCCAGTAGAGCCTCTAATAGTAGTTAATTATTTTAAGTAAATTGGTATGTCATTCTCGTTGGTATTTGGTCGTTAGTTTTATTTGTAAATATGAGATACATAAACATGAGTTGTTTTCATTCTATTTGATTCTCTACTTTTTTTTCAATTATGTAACAGATTAATAAATACTACACTCATTAACATCTTCAGAATTATTATTTCCAACTTATAATATTACGATATAATCCACAAATGCAGCTGTATATCAGGGAACTTCATTTCGCTTTACTCGAAGTTATAAAATGTGTAAAAAAGTAATTTACTAGAGGTTTTATTTAATTTTAACGGAAAGAAATGAATTAAATGAAACCCTAATAATGTATAAACACTTCACTCCTGCAATAACCATGGCCGGATCAACCATACTATTAGCACTTTTTAACACACTATATAACACACACTAACTTTTTTGACAAAACGACCGGGGTACACGTGTTTAAAAACTTACATTTATAGTAAAATTATTCGTGTGTATTGAATGAACACTCTGACACACACACTGGTTTGCTATTGATGATCATTTGAATTGTAATTTGTTTATCCTAGTTTTGTTTTGTATAGCCTATATGAAGTTTTGGTGTCCCCATATTATCATATTCTACGACTGAACAACTGATCTACTGCAATACGCCTATGGTATCTATACTTTAAACAGTACAGTCTGAACTACAAGCTTCTGCTCAAATTCCAATAGACTAGGTGAACTCACAGCAACTTCAGTTCACTTTTTTTGCTCCTATAAGTTGCAGTAATTGTGTCAGGAATCAACAGCATAGCGATGTTTTTCAAAGCATGGATGTTTCCTTATTCTAACATTTCATGACTAGGAGGCTTTGAGTATCTTCAATACACCTTTGATGACCTTACAGGTTAAACTATAATATTTTTGCCCGAACTTTTCAGCAATGCTTCCACGCAACTGCCGATTCAACATCAACGTGTATTCTTTTCTTAATAAATATTACGGTAATGAGCAAATTCAAAACAGAACAAACTTATGATCCTCCAATACCACACTGCACTCGCTATGAAACTATGTAATTTTAACCGAAAAAGTGGCTTCTTGTTGAAACGATGTACATAAAATACTAGCAATTAAAAACAACTTTATTTAATTCAATATTACCGATTTTATAAAGAAAGGAATAGTTAATAAACAAGAGTATGGTTAAATTGTTAACTATATTGTTATCCATATAAGTTATGATGACTTAAGGTAAATGTGGAATACCAACCTTTTTGAAATGAGTGATTAACATACAGAAGACAAACATGTAATAAACATATACTTTATTGTTTTTTTTTTGTATACTTATTAAGGAAGAAAGTAATTAGAATAATTTAATGTTATTTGTTTTATTTCTCTACTCATAAACAAAATAAAAAGTCTTTTGTCTAAAACTTTAAATGTCTTGATCTCTGAGAAATATTTTTTTTGCAAATTGAAATAACATTTTTTATCAACTTTCTAATAGTGTTGTTTAAATCACCTTTTGTTGTAAAAACTCATTTTACGTTCACCTTAGGGGATCATAAAACGTTAGAAATGTAGAAAAAGAGCTGTCAGCGTTATCTAAATTGTTGAAGTTGTAGTTTTGAAAATGTATATTATTTTCTGCCCTTATCTTGTAGAGCAGTTTTGAAAGCTCAAGATAGTAATGATAAGCAAGTTCTTATATTAATTATCATGATCAGGGAATGTTAATTGTGCTAATGGTACTACTTTAAGATCTTCTTTAGAATTACTTTTCGCTCAGTATTATAATTAGGAAAATTATTTAATGGGTTATTGTCACTAATGGTCATGACAATAAATTTGTTTCTCTTTTGTTGGTCTTTTTGAATACACTTCATATATTCATCGAGTATTAATTTTAAAAAACTTACCTTTCCCTAAATATATAATATATTTATGTATATGATTTAAATATCTTTATTGTAAGACATGATGTAAAATGTCATTTTATTTCAATTACTTAAAAGTACTAATTCGGTTATAATTACTAGATTGATAATGCAATCTGCCTATTTCCATAGTTTAGACACTCCATTAATTTTCATGTATAGTTACAATATTAATAATATTTCAGTCTCAACTCTCCAAATACGAGCAATAAAAACTAAGTGTAGAAAATATTTAATACATGATATGATATAAAGTGAATTAATTACGAGATCTTAACAAACTCTCAGGTAAATTAACAAAAAACTGTGGCTTAAAGGTTAAATACCTAATATTGTGTAAGTTTTTCCTGTTTTTGTCATCGGTTTTACAATCGGAAAGCATTTTAAGATATTCTTATTCATTACCCATTGTAGTTAAATCTGATATTATGACTTAGGACTTCAGTAATGGTTTATTTTATTATGTAATAACGAGTTTTTTTACAATATGCTATCTGATACTTTCTTTTTTTTCTTTCCCTACTAGTACATTTAGATATGAAGTATATGGTCCTATTTTCTATTCTTTTTTAGTCCTATTTTAAATTTTATCATTATATGTATTTGAATTATTTATATCTCCTTCTCCATCTATCTGAGTAAAGTACTGAGTATCAGAGGGTACAGGTCTTCTAGATATATAAGTATGGGGATACCAGCAGGCAAACAAACCTATTAATGCTTTTTCTAAACTAGATTTCATATATTGAACAGATCAAGGATATTTCCGTTTTGAAAATAATTCACTGCATATGTTTACCACTACTTAATCGGAAAATCATATCAGTCATGTTTTTAAAGAAAGAAAGAAAATCAATATATAAACCATATTATGTAATTCATTTTTAAGGATTCCGAGCAGCAGTGTTTTAGTCGAGAGTAACACAATGGAACAGAATAGTTTGATGAAAGCAGTATTCCTGTGAAAAAGAATATATTAACTTATCTGTGTATTTCAGAGCATTTGTACTTTGAAATATTTAGGTTTGTAGATTCTAGAACCATAACATTTTCAATTTTTACAACTCCACCTCTTGGCCAAATATCCTCCAAACTGTAATGTTGGCATCATCATATTTAAAAGCTGATTTTGAATATTTAGAATTGTATCTTGCACTAGTTGTTTTCATTTTTTATGTTAAAAGCAAATTTATCTATGTTTTTATGTTTTAATTGTTTTTCCAAATCTATCGGATTGTGGTAGTCCAATTAAATGATTGTTGTTGAACCATATTTGTACCATACCATACAAACAACACCCTTATATAATTTGATTTGCTTGACATTGTTATTTTTATTTGCTGTTGAACTAAATGTGCCTGTAATTTATTTTGCATTAATACATTTGTATCAGAGAGCATTTTCCGAAAAAAAAAATTTGATTAACACAATAACACTTATATGTATATTACAGATGCATATTGTTTTCTTTACTTGCAATCTGATAATCTTCGATTATGTTTTACTTATACAAGAAGAACTATTTGGATCAATATAATTTAATTTCCCTATGTGATTGGTTTTCTATATGCTGTATCTATAATTGCATTTAAGTATGATGTAGCAATTTACAAGAGAAAAATAATACATTTTTTAATAACTGAACTCGATTGTTACATACAACCATCAACTATGCCGTTTTTTTTTCAAGTTCGTTGTCGTTAACTAAACAAGTAACCGAAAAGAAAAACCGCTTACTGTATACGTATCCTTGACCATAACTCGACTAGTTTCTCGGTTTGGTACGACAGTGAGTTAAGCCAGTCTTTTATGTGGTCTTTGAAACGGAGGAATTTACATTTTGCGAGAGTTTATAGCGATGCGTCAGCCTATTCTTCCTTGCAAAAGTTGTTTCTCAGTCTGACGTCTAGAAATTGAGTATTTACAACGACATTTATTACGGGCAAATTCATTAGGGGTGGCGATGTGACGCTCAAACCAGTTCGTGCTTAGCCTAAGGGGGTCTTTATATCGCCTTCTAGCGGGAGTAATTGGCGTGACTTAGTCAGTTATTAACTTTAATGTCATCGATATCTAATTCAATGGAGCATCCTGCTGTGAATGGGGTAATGAGAAGGATGACGCGAGGAAGAAATTCCGATAATTTTAAATAACGCGTTAATAACGAGGGATTATCACGCGGGGGCTTGTTACGGACCATTGGGTTAGGGGAATGTATTAAAACGTATTCTTGTACCTAGAATAGAATAGAATGCGAAAGTATTAATTAAGTATACAGTATAAATAAATATAAAGTTAGAATTGATTTCTAGCATTTAACAAAAGATGTCCTAGTAAAATATTTAGTTATTGTTTTCAATAATATTTTGTATTAAGCATGTACTAGGGGAACATTTACTTGACTAAATATTAAATTTTTAAGTTATTTAATTAATAAATTGTTACTAGTCGTTTCCGTCTAACCTACAATTTGTCTTTATGATAACTTAAAACTAGATATATAACTAGGAGGACCATCGGCCCTATCTCAGTCTCAGTCAGCTGAAATAATGTTTATAAATGTGACTGCTGTATATTTTAATATATGCACCTCACTACACAAAATTACACATGTTCAGATGGTTTGATTCTTTTGAGTCTGTCTCCTGTTCTGGTTGTATCCAAAAGCTGCAATATTTCAATATTCTCGTGAGAATGGAGTCTTTCCTCATGCCACCTTGCAGTTCTCTTAATTTCTTGACTGACTGTGGGTATCTAAGGGTCTCAATGTAGATAATCAGTCCTATAGTATTTGTGTGCACCCACAATACCTCTCAGGACTTTATTCTGAAAAATTTGTATTTTATTTATGTTACTCTTTGCAGAACTTCCAGTCTTCTTTATATGTGCCGTCCAGCGAAGTTTTGCATCGAGATTCATGCCGAGATATTTTGCGTTATTGCTATATGGAATGATAGTATTATTTAATGTTATTGGTGCTTGTACGGTCTGTTTATAGGTGAACTGCACATGTACAGATTTACTTTCATTAATTTTTATTTTCTAAGCTTGTGTCCAATTATTTATATTGTCACTTGCCTGTTGTAATTTTCGTGAGGCTACTTCACTATTGACATATATACAGCTATAATCGCAGTATCATCAGCAAATGTAGCCATCGCGATATTTTCCATTTGTGGTATATCACAAGTGTAAAGTAAATAAAGCATTGGTCCCAGTACACTTCCTTGTGGTACACCCGCTTTAGCTTATTTTATTGTAAAATAAGCTTCTTCTTGGTTGACTCTAAACATTCTGGTTGTAATGTATGATTTTAATAGTTCGGTGTGTTGTTTTGGTAGCATTTTTTGTAGTTCATGAAAAAGGCCTTCGTGCCAAACCTTATCGAAAGCTTGTGCTACATCTAATAATATAGCTGAGCATACTTTTTTACTTTCGTAGGCTTTTTCAATAACATCTGTTATTCTGTGGGCCTGGTCAATTCTTGAGTGCTTGTTAATAAACCCAAACTGGTGTGTTGGTATTAAGTTTTTTTTTCTCTATGATCAGTTTTATTCTTTTCAACAGGAGTTTTTCAAAAACCTTAGATATTACTGGCAGCAGTGATATAGGTTTATAGGCTTTTATCTCGTTTGGTGACTTCCCAGGTTTTGGGATCATTATAGTTTCCGCCATCTTCCAAAAGTCTGGGACATATTTTAATCTAAATGCTGTATTGATTAAATTAGTGGGTTTTGTAATTCCCTTTCTTGGTAGATTTTACAGTAATTCTCCGGTTATTAAATCGTAGCCTGGTGATTTCCTGGGGTTAATGTCAGTTTTAATAACTTTGGTTAACTCTTTCGACGTGACTAATTCAATCATCGAATTTTCAGCTTCTATGTCCGGCAAATTATGTCCAATATCAGTTTCGTTTGGTTTGAAAGTTTTTTCTAGATATTCAGCAAATGCTTCTGCTTTTTAGTGATTGTCGCGTGCCCAATTCCCACATAGGTCTCTTATAGGTGGACTGTGTAGACAACTCTCGAAATATTTGCTGAGTTACTAAAATTATTCCGGTCTAATGTTGTTCTTTTAATGGCTTGCTTCAATCGCATTACTTGATCACCATGGAGAGTCGAAATAATAGCTTGGTCAGGTTCGAGCAGCTTCTGATGAACAATTCTTTTACAATTCCTCCAAACATTTAGCATCGCCTCTCTTGGCATCGCCCGTAATCTTTAGTTTTAAAATGGCTCGATTTCGTTTAATTGTAGCACCTATTCACAAATGAAAACTGTTAATATCGAGTAAGCATCCAATTTCTTCTTTTACCCAGTCTTATGCAAATTGTTCAAAACTGTGGTATTGTCGATGATTAGTTGCAAGGCGTGTCACGAGATTTTATCAGCGATTGGTCGGCCAATACGAAGTTTATTTTTAACATCGAAATGTTCGGAACGAAAACCACTCGCACTTGTTAATCACTTGCCACCATAAACACCACACAATTTTCGATATATGTATATTTTAACATACAAAAGCTGTAACTAATGTTGAAGCTTTTTAACCCAAAGCATCAGATATACAAAAATTAGCTTACTACTACTGACCTTTTATTGAAAACAAATCCATAACATTCAAGATATTTGTTTCGTTATTTTATAACTTCAATTGACAACTCGATTGTGGATTATTGAAAAAAAAATTAGCTAAATCTGAGTAACTTAAATTATAACGCTCCTAAATCTTCCCTAGTTATATCATATAAGGAAATTTAGCACTTTTTTCTAGTTCTGCGGTAACAATTTGCTCATATTGTAGTCCGAAATACCATGCCAATGAGCCATTGAGCAATTGCCTAGTTATGTTTATTTTAAGAACTTCTGTTTATAGAGACTATTAACACAGACCTTTGATTTCAGAAAAATCCTCAAGAAGAATTCCAGCCGAATTAAATCGCACGATCTCGGTGGCATATTCACGTTACCTCTGCGAAAGATAACCTAAAGATGTCCACTGTGGGACAAACGCTGTTTGACAACACTGTCTTGTTGAAATCACATATCGTCAATATCTAGATTATCCAATTTTAAATCAAAACAAATTGATGGTCATCGTTATCTATGGTCGTCATTGACCAACAACTAATGTCGTTTTCAAAAAAGCACTGTAGAATATTTGCCAATATTTATTTTGTTTAATATTTATTTTTTGCTGTATTGTCAACTGGTAAAGCCAATCTGGACTGGCGTACTTGAATATAAGGAAATTATCCTTGTCAATATATCCATTCAGCCAAGAAGGCTCCTCTTCACTAAAAGTAATTTTAGGTCAAAATTATGCTTTTTGGCGACTGTGACTTAGTATTGGTGACTGAATAATACTATAATATACTAATAATAAACAACAAGCAAACAGACATTGTCAGAAGAACATAACCGATACAGACTACCAACATTGACCCGTTGAAACCAACGAAAATCATGAAAAATAATACAAATTCTACAACTATAAGCCAAATAAATATATAAGAGTTAATTTCTGAACCTACATGTATGCATTGAAAATAAAGCAAATGTATTATAGGGCTATATATTTTCGTTATCTATTATAATCAATGACTGTTATTTTCTTGCTAGTTTTCTGCTTGAACGCACATTAATCTGATATCAATGTTATAAATCGGAAGCCAATAGCTACTATAGTTATTCCTCAATTCATGTAATTGTGCGGTAACATCGACTTCAGACGATCTCAGATCCCTTCTGAATGTCCTCGACCAAAACCAATTAGCGCAACTATGGTGTTGGGCCTAAACCAACAGGTATCGGGCCGTCGCGTCGTAGCGCACTTGTTGCCGCAACCGCAAATTTTATTATTAATTTTTGTGTAGTGCCGGCCGACTGACGTGACGTTATTGCCCCCCGGCTGGGAATATGGTGTCGGTCGGCGCCAGATTTATGGGCGCCTATTTCGTACACTCCGTATAGATGGGATGGTGCTTTTAAGACAACGCCCGAATGAACTCCCGTTTTTCTGCCAGGGAATTTCCGGTCACTTGTGGGAATCGTTGCGTTGAAAATACTAATAATCTGTTATGAACCACCCATCTAGGAACAGGAATATTAATTATTATATTACAATCATAACCAATAAATTCAGTTTTACAGTTTTTTATATCGATATTTTTGGCCGGTATATCGATATTTTTGTAAGCCAATATTTTTCGATATTTTTTCCAAAAAATTAATTATTTTTGTTAAACATAATTTTTTATTTTAATTAGTACAAAATATTTTAATTTTTTGGAAAAAATACCGAAAAATATTGGCTTAAAAAAATATCGATATAAAAAACTGGAAAACTGAATTTATTGGTTATGATTGTAATATAATAATTAATATTCCTGTTCCTAGATTGGTGGTTCCTAGATGGATGGGTTACGTCTTAAATTAGATTTGCTTAGTACAATATTAATGCTATAAAATTAGTTTATTTCTATTGTTCTGTTGTTGCTTCAACAATATACATGCAAGACGAATGTAGGATAAATACTTCTGTATGTATTTCTCAAATTAAAATTTAATTAGACTACCTAAGATAAAGTTAAAATTTAAGTTCGTTTCACTCTTCTAAGTTCCTGCATGTTATCCAAAACCTGCCTTGCTTTTATGCTGCTCTAATTTAGTAACCTTATTTCATGATTTAACGTGAAATCTTGAATAACTTCCTAAATCCATTTGATTTCAAGGCCATCGTGTAACTTTTCGTTGGTTACGTAGGGATAAGCATTGATTACTAATTGGTTTGATGTTTTAGTGCAACCGCATATTTGAATCCCATAAGTCTGTGTAGACTGATAAACCAATCGATTTGATTTTAGGTCAAGCTGAGAGTATTTTGTAACTAACCAGTAAAGATTTTTGATTTTGAGTCTGATTTGGCCTGATTTTTGTGTAATGTCATAAAAATGTTTCGATTCTATTAAAGTAATTCAAGAACAAGGATTACCGTAAATGAGTACCACATGAATTGAGTCCGTTATATATATATATATATATATATATATATATATATATATAACGTATTGTGCTTTGAGCTGTTGAAATAGAATGAAACTATTTATTGACGCTATCAACATCAACTCATTAAATGTTTAAGTGATTAAAGCAAGAAACGGTCAGATAAGCTAGAAAAATGAAACATTCATAATAAAGCAACTGGTTAAAAAACTACATTTATGGAAATATATTTATGATATTATAATGCATAAAGCAGTTCCCGGATCAACCTTTGAAGAATTACCTGGATTAGAGGACTCCAAACTCGAAAATGGACACTTTTTGAAACTGATAAATCAATTGAAAGATGAAAAATGTTGTTAAATTTTATTTTCAATGAAATAAAACTACATTTTTAATAAAAAAACAATGAGAATTTTTACAGGATGATCCCCCTACTCCTGTAATAATCGCAGGTTTCGAATCCTGGGTACGGTTATATATGTTTAACAGATTAATTTAAAAGTCTCTGACCTGACACATAGATGGCGCTACTAGAATTAAATCTATATGTTAGTTAGCCCTAACTCTCAAAAGATGCGTGTATAAATTTGACAGCTGTCGGATCATTAATTTGTGAATTATAGCATTTTGTGTGAAACAATTTTTGTTATTGTGAAAAAAATTGATAAAAGGGAATTTCGCGCATTGATAAAATATTGCGTTTTTAAAGGAAAAATACAGTTGAAGCAAAAACTTGGCTAGATGCCGAGTTTCCGGACACTGCCCAGGAAAATCCACCCAATGGTTGGTATGCTAACTTTAGACGTCGCAAAATGAGCACCGAAGACGGTGAACGCAGTGGACGCCTAAAAGAAGTTGTTACCGACGAAAACATTTTAAAAATCCACAAAATGATATTGAATTACCGTAAATTGAAATTGAATGAAATTGCACACACTCCAAAGATATCATTGAACTTGTACATCATATCATTCACGAATATTTGATTAACTCTTTGCAAAGTGAGTGCCGCGCGAGCTCACTTTTGACCAAAAACAACGACAAGTTGATTCTGAGCAGTGTTTGAAGATGATCAAGCGTAATAAACCCGAGTTTTTTCGTCGATATGTGACAATGGATGAAACGTGGCTCCATCATTTTACTACGAAATCACGTCGACAGTCATCCGAGTGGACCGCTCACGATGAACCCGCTCCAAAGCGTGGGAAAGCGCAATAGTCGGCTGGCAAGGTTATGGCGTCTGTATTTTGGGATGCGCATAGAATAATTTTCACTGAATACCTTGAAAAAGGAACGACCATCAACAGCAACAATTACATAGCATTATTGGACCGTTTGAAGGACGAAATCGCCGAAAACGGCCGCGTTTGAAGAAAAAGAAAGTGCTGCTTTACCAAGACAATGCACCGTGTCACAAGTCAGTGAAAGCGATGGCAAAAATCAATGATTCGAAACCCAAAATTGCTTCTTCTGGCCCCCAGCAACTATTTCCTGTTCTCAGATCTCAAAAGAATGCTCGCTGGGAAGCAATTTTCGTCGAATGAAGAGGTGATCGCCGAAACTGAAGCCTATTTTGAAGCAAAGGATAAATCGTACTGCAAGAATGGTATCGAAAAGTTGGAGGGTCGCTATAATCAGTGTATCACCGTTGAAGCGAATTATGTTAAATAAAAAAATCGAATTTTTCCAAAAAAAGTTGTTTTACTATGGTAGACCGGCGACTTTTCAATTGACCTGTTATACTTGGCAAGTCCATAAACAATCCTGGTCACGTCAATAGCTAGGCGGGGTAAGATCGGATATCTTTTGAGGAGGTCTGTAGGATACTCGCCAGTCGGTAAGCTTAATGCTGAAGACAACGGAGCGCACAGTAAACATTACCAAAAAACAGTCACAAAAAAAATTAAAGTTCAAGAAACTAAAAAGTTGACGAGACTAAGATCCATACACATACATACACCACTATATCAAATATGTCAACATAACAAATGTCTGTCATAAAATAATCAGATAACTTTATCAAACTTGTTAATGAAATTATATAGGTAAATAAGTGTTGGATTCCCACCCCTCATATATGAAATAATAAATTGAAATTATATACAAAACCCATTGGTAATTATATAATTACGATTTTGTTGCTAACATGTATTATTTTGTTTTTCTTTTTTCTTTCCATGCAATCTTAATGACAAGTTTTCTTAATTCGATATTAATTATACTATCGACAGTCTACTAGATATTAAAAACAATTAAATATTATGGTTCCCATCATTTAGCTTTATATTTATAAAGATACTTAAAGGTAACAGACCTAATTATGTACATGATTATTCCCACAAGTGACCGGAAATTCCCCCGTACAGAAAGAAGCCTGGAACTTCCGCGGGCGTTGTCTACAGGGCACCATCACTTTACCTATTTATGTACTGAGGCGCCCATAGCTAAGGCGCCTGTCGACAGTCATATTTCAAGTCGATAGATTATGACGAATTAATACTTCAGCTACTTGAAAAGAATATTTGAGAAAGGGTATTGAGTATATTTGTTGGGTATCCTCTGGGATGCCACAAAAAAACAACAGTTATAAAATCTGCCTCTTAAGTTTTTTTAAAGGAAGGTTTAAAATTGTAACTAAACTAAATATACCTAACGTTTTTCCTAATTGTTATTAGGGCTCACGATTTATGTGTTCAATAATTTCAAGGATTTGGATACACATGAATTTATTTACAATGCTTCCATATTTGTCTTGTAATTGTATACTTAATCGCTTTTCTTGTTAGTTTAAGCTCTAATTTTATCTATGTTTTTAACCTTTTTTAATGTTTCCTGTATGTTTTATCCACTCAAATCAGCCATGTGAATATAATTAGTGAAACTGGAGGGCGTAGAAAGCTCGTGACATTTCTCAATCACAGACTGAAAACTTGTTGTAAATCGAGATCTCTTTTAAGCATTAAGACATCATTCATGTATTTACACATAAGACGATATTTTGGGGTTGACCATCTCTTGTCTTTTCTAAACGGGAAGGGGACTTGATTCGAACAAAAATTGAACAACGTGTATTTTATTTCGTTTAGATTCGTATTAGATATTAAACAGGCCAGCGTGGTTGACGCAGTAGTAAAGGTATCAAGATAGTCCTTCTGTTGTTGCAATAGTTACGGTTTCGAATCCTACAGGGTCGTAAATTCATGTTTGTGGTTGTTTAACATTTGTAATTGTCCTTAGGCAATAATGCAAAATCCGACAAACAAGGAAAATGATCCCAGTCACGCTTGTAACCAAGCTACGCTTGAATTGGACAAAATATTAAAATATCTATTCGCATTTTATCAACGTTTTAATTCAAATTATACTGCAGATAATAAAACATTAATACTGCTTGATTTTTTTAGAATACTTAAATAATTTGGTTGTTATTTTTCATGGTGCATCCCTAAGAAAAATGCATTGCATTTTCAGAAGAAGAGGTCTCATTCATCAACTGAATGATTTAACTCCGTCGGACTTCTGGCTACTAATACATCTTCATAAATCGAAATCAACAACTGCTTTCTTCCATAATTTTTTTTTAAATTGTTTAAATATTGTTAAAACTGAATGACCAATTACCAAAATATTATGCAATTTTATGAGTTTTGATTAGTGTATTATTATTTTAGAAAGATCATGAATTTTGTATTAGTTCACATACAGGTCATATTGGAGACTCTTTAGTTGGCCTATTATTGTTATTGTTCCTATTAACATCATTCGATGTGTTGGATTTAAAAAATCGAACAAAAGAAAAATTTTTACTACTTATTTTATCAGAAGCGCGAAGACGTTTAATTAACTTACTTTACCCTATATGAAGTCTTATACTGATATATTTTGTTTCATTATAATGCCTGTTCAATTGCATCTTGATAATATTATTGTAATTACGCTTATGAAATTACTATAACATGAAGACGAATTGCATCATATAAATATATGTGTAAGTTAAGTGAAGTGTTATGTTATAGTTGGTAAAGGTAAAAGTAAAAGTGAATTCATTTTGATTCAAATGCATGACATTAGGAAGGTAAGGTAAAAAGTTCTTCACCATCATAGATGCGACGTCCAATCAGCAAAAATGTGTGTTATTTTTTAACTTATTCTTTCAAAAGGTTTGTTTACATTTTGTTTCATTTGGCCTCTTGCATATTTTTCGTTAAATTAAATATTACGTCCAAAACTCTCGAGAAAAGAGCTGACTTGAAGGAGAAAAAATCATCTTTAATTTGTTTAGACTGGCAGACCAAGATTCTAAGAGCTTTACCAGCTTGAAATAATTGTTTTCTGGAGTCACTTCGCATCCTAGGAAAAAGTTTCCAGATAAATATTTTCACAAACTTCAGGCTCTCAATTTGGGAAGGAAATAACGATATTGGAGGAACAGTGAAGCAAGTGCGTATTTAACTGAAATCGTTTTTCATTGGCAAGCTGTGAACTTTCCACCTTACTTTCATATATTTGACTAGATTAACATAGCTTAACATAGTTTAACATAACATAGATTAACATGTCACATTGTCAGAGATATCATCTCAGAACAACATATTACTGTTACATTTTTTATTTCAAAATAACTGTTATTCAATTTAATTATGGAATAGTTTACTTAACTTATGATTGAAAAACTATAGAAATATAAAACTTCTTCATTGGTTATTTTCCAAAAATGTTGTCCAATATTCGAATATTTGTTCTGATTGTTTCACATTGGTTTCATTTTGAAGATTAATAAAAACCCTAATATAATAACGTTACCTGAATTGTACCTTCCGAAATTCAGTTAGGGTACACAGTTGCAGAAAGGTTAAAAGCAATCATTGCGAAAAATCAAAAGACAACAAATTATGATTTAAAATGTATTATTATTATTATTCTTAAAATGTTAATTAGTTTTAAGAATGAAGATAACGTTAATCAAGAGTTAAGTTGAATAACATTGCCAACTTTTCAGTTCTAATTTAATTTTATTTAATATGTTTACCTATACACTAACGTTGATTAAAAAATAGATATAATACTAATTAAATACGATTCATCAGGATGTATCAAGTTGATTATTTCTCAATTGGGATATAATATATTGCCTTTCATGCTGTTATTTTAATAATGTGTTGAGATATATGGGGATATTTTAAATTACTCTTTTAAATTTTATTAAATACACATATTTTCCATATATTTCAACACTCGTATATGTTATTTATGGGCTTACATGAATGAATTCCAGCTTCTACCTGAGGGCATAACTATAATAAAACTCTTGGCTGAATGTATTGATTATTAATTATTTATTTATAATTTGTTGCATCTTAGTAAATGGCTTTATATTACATTGGCAGTGATAAAATATGTTGAATAATAACGCATCGGTATTATAATAATTAATAATGCGAATAATGATGACATTTCTCTTCCTGTATCATGTACTATTTGGATATTCAATTTGAATCAATTAAATATTACTTTGATGTATGATTTTCAATTTTTCAAGATTAAATATGATGTTTAAATATTCATGTTGTAATGAAGCCGTTTTATCAATGAGTTGATAGAGAATATTTCTCATTTCTTAAATGCATTACTTATGAATGCTGTCTTACCACCAATCAGGTATATGTTAAGAATACCTTAAGCTAGTTTGGTTTAATTTACTTTAATCTTTAATGTGATGTTTAGCAATATCATTAGATCGAAACAATTAGTAGTCATAAGGAGCAATGTGAGTCAGATGAATAGAGTAGAGATTTCTATTTGCACATAGATTTTCACGGATTTTGCAGAATTTAACAGAACATTTTCATACTGCAATCACTGTTTAAATTGTTACTTCGGTAACAATAGTTTATATTTAATGCTTGACGTATGAGTATATAGAAACCATAATGATTTAGTTCTATTTAAACATTCGATTTCTCACTTTAAAAGCACTCTCGACAATTTCTTTCACTTTAGTATAAGTGTGCTTCGAAATACAATCAATATATTATCTACGGATTTTAGCAGATAACTTTTAAAGAAATCAAAACCAAAGAAAATATTGTATTATTTACACAAATTCAATATTTAACACAGGGCATCTTATTTTGCCTTTTTTGGATTACAATAATATATTAGTAGTATTATATAATAAAAATATAGCATATATATAAATCTAGCATATTAAAACCATTGGTATAGTGACATATTCCAATACATATTTACAGGTATTTTTATTATCCTTAACAGTTCAATAACCTGCCCAATCATCACATGCAAAAGCTCACTTCAGTAAGTGGTCTTCTCTATAAAAAGTTAATTTGTCTATTAATAAGTTTACTGATTGGCAATACACTGACACCCTTCCAAAGTACTGAATACTAAAACTTTGAATTCTGCCCGCTGTGGTTTCTATTAGAGCTGTATTATTTCATTAGAGACGTAGTACGAATCATCAACTATAGCACACAACACTTTGTTTTGGAACTGTTAATTGATGTCGTAGGTCCAAATGGGCTTAAGCTTTGAGTTTTACAGCATCTCGTTAACCAAGGGTAACTTCGACCTGCGCCCAGCAAGACAATAAATTTGGTATAGTTTGTTATAGTCCAATTTGTTTTCCATTCCAAGTTAAATGAGTATTCCAAGTTATATACCGATCTAGGTGCAACATATCTAGCATCTTCCTCCTGGGGAGTTAGTAATTATTAATAGTCATTGATTATTATATTATTCTACTTAAGACGAAAATATTATGGGTAGAAAAAAGTAAAACATGAATAAATCAAGAAATTAAATACCCATTTTTTAAATGTATTAATATATTGTTACACATTGCTGACTAACTTGCAATATGTCTCTACAGTGATTTAAAACTGTACATATCTAGGAAGACCCATTGGCCTTTAATCAATCTCTAATAAAATAACACTTTTCAGTGTTTTTCACTACACAACTACACACGGTTTGGTTCTCTTGAGTCTGCATTCTGCTTCACTGTTTTCTAAGAGCTGCAGCACTTTGGTATTTGCATGGAAGTGCAGTCTTTCCTCATATCTTATGGCGAATCTCTTAATTTCCCCAATGATTGTTGCAATCGGTAGGTCCCAATGTAAATAATTGTTTCCGTAGTGTCTGGGTGCCTCCACAATATTTCCCAGGACTTTATTCTGAAATATTGTATTATGTTGACGTTACTTCTCGGAGTTTATGCAACATCCTCATAATTGTATTCTATAAGTATAGTATTATATACTTATAGAATATAATTATATGGTTATCATTATACAGGAGCAACTTATTATGTATAGATATTTAAATTTTCGTCCAAATAACCAGTATATTATTTTCAATTTTAATTCGACCTCTTTTCTCTTTTTTTTTGATATGCCCCTTCCAATGAAGTTTTGCGTCAACATTCATTCATTCCAAAGTACTTAGTATTGCATACGGTTTGGGATAATAGTATTATTCCTATTTATTGGTATACGAACAGTTTGGCTGTAGCTGAATTCAATATGCTCTGATTTATTCTCACTGACTTTTATTTTCCATACCTGGATTCACTTATTTATATTATTACTTGCATCTTGCAGTTTTCTAGTTGCTTTTTGTTTATTGTTTCCAATAATATGTAACGCAGTGTTATCAGTAAATGTAGACAGATTATCATTTTCTGTTTACGATATATCACATGTATAGAGTAGTCCAACTGCTTTTGTTTTTTTTTTCATTGTTGAGTAAGCTTCTTAGACAAGAAGAAGCTTACTAACTAAACCTTCTGGCTGTGATGTAGGAATTTAAAGGTTCATATAGCTCATTATCTGTAACATTTTACTGAAGTTATCATGAGTTGTTTATGCCAAACTTTGTCCAAGACTTGCGCCACGTCCAAGAAAATAGCCGGGTAAACTTTTTTCTATTCGTTTTAATTCGTATTTTTTTTATTAATTAATTTAATTTAATCTTTGCTCATAAAACCAAATTAATTCTATCTATTATTTTTAAAATGAGTTTTTCAAATACTTTGGATATTATTATACTATGGGATATAAGATATAGCAGTGAATTTGTTTGATAATAGTTTACTTCATTTGGTGGTTTTCCAGGTTTCGGAATCATAATAATTGGGCCTTTCTTTCTTGACTTCCTTAATAGATTTTTCAGCATTTGTCCGGTTATTAAGCCACAGCCTGGCGCTTTATTTCGAAAATACAGCACAAATCAGTAGTAAAATTAATAGATTATTTTAAGTATTTATTATTAGAATTTTACGTATGTTACTTCCTGTAATATCCTCAGGTAATATTAATTTGCATACTGATCGATTTCAATTTTCCACTCAGTAGTGTGTATCGATATATTAAATATATCCGTTACCCTTTTTCTAGTTCACGTCGATATGTTATGAATGACTTGATAGAAAACACAACTTGGAGCTCACATGCTTAATCACAATTCGTTACCGCCGTTTCTCCGCTGTGCAAACAAGCTCGCAGGATCAGTTTGGTCTTATCGTTCCGTGGCGGATTAAAAGCGTTTCCGGTCATCACCAACTAAGCCTGTGGGAACTTTATCGCCAATAAATAAGCAAACGTATACGATGAACGAACTGAGAAAAGGGAAATGGCATTTATAATTTTTTTTCTGTATACTTTCGTGTGAAAAACTTCTTTTTCTATTCGATTTTACGTCTACGTTAAAATTGACGTGTCGGCAGTTATATGAGACTAATTGGGTGATTGCGATGAGAACAGGAATCAGGATGGATTTATCGGAAAATTATTAACAGGGAATATTCAGAAGTAATATTTTAAAGTGAATCTAAAAGACTATTTTTGAATTATTTTTATAACACTAAAGCCAATAACAGTCAGCCAAATATTATATGTAATATTTAGAATTATAATGTTATCGAGCTAAATCAAATCATATTTTTAGCTTGATAAAAACAGCCTTACTATATTAGATATGCTTTGTGTAGTCCTAATTTACAAATTTTATAATTTAATTTAATTAATATTTTACTATTCTTCTGTTGCAAGTAGGATTAATTTACAAGCAAGCAAGGCGATTGCGAGACAAATATCAGTATACTCATATATTTTATAAATTAAAATTAAAGTAGCACTAACTAAAGTTAATAGTAATACTTATACACTATAGAAGTTCGTGTGCTTTAATCCCCTGATTTCCTGCGCTTTCTCCAGTAGCTGTATTGCTTGCTTCCACGTTGCTGTAATTTAATTAACGTATTTCATGTTTTAAGGCGAAATCTTGAACAAACTAGTAGATCAATTAAATCTCGAGGGCATCCTTTTTGGTTACATAGCTTACGCATTTAATCGAAGAGCCAGCGTATCAAGCCACTGATATATAAAGTAATTATTGTACATAACCTGACGAAAACTTTTACTGAAACAATTTAAAAAAGTGTAACTATATTTAAGAAAATCTATCAAAGATTATTAGTATTTGTATTACTAGTATTAGTAGTTCATTTCAGTAATAATTAATGTTATTTGAATATATGTAATTATAAATTATTGTATATCTATTACAGAAAACTATTTGTTTGGAATCCACTATAATTTTGTGTAAAATAAATTGCCAGGGTATCATTCAAAGTCATTGTATTGTATTGAAAATATAAAATCTTAAATGCATGTTAATTAAAAGGTTCCCTTTATAAATCGAAATTGTTGTCATTTAGTTCAATTATTATAACTATATAATCTGTTAATATATTATAACAGGTCAGTTGAAAAATCCTCGGCTAAAGATATCAACTGAACGTGTACATCATAGCATTCACGAATATTTGGGTATAAGAAAGCTCTGTGCAAAGTGGGTGCCGCGCGAGCTAACTTTTGACCAAAAACAACGATGAGTTGATGATTCGGAGCAATGTTTGAAGATGATCAAGCGTACTAAACCTGAGTTTTTGCGTCGATGTGTGACAATGGATGAAACATGGCTCCATCGTTTCACTCCGAAGTCCAATCGAGTCATCTGAGTCGACTGCACACGATGAACCAGCTCCAAACGTGGAAAAACAGTCGGCTGGTAAGATTATGACGTCTGTATTTTAGGATGCCCATGGAATAATTTTCATTGACTACCTTGAAAAAGGAAGAACCATTAACAGCGACTATTACATAGCGTTATTCGACTGTTTGAAGGACGAAATCGCCGAACAGCGTCCAAATTTAAAGAAAAAGAAAGTGCTGCTTCACCAAAACAATGCACCGTGTCAAAAATCAATGAATTGGGCTTCTAATTGCTTCCTCATCCACCGTATTCTCCAGGTCTGGCCCTCAGCGACTATTTCCTGTTCTCAGATCTCAAAAGAATGCTCGCTGGGAAGTAATATTCGTCGAATAAAGAAGTGATCGCCGAAACTGATGTCTATTTTGAAGCAAAGGACAAATCGTACTACAAAAATGGTATCGAAAAGTTGGAGGGTCACTATAATCAGTGTATCCCCCTTGAGGGAATTATATTGAATAAAAAAAACTAATTTTGCCAAAAAAAATGTGTTTTACTATGGTAGGCCGGGAACTTTTCAATTGACCCGTTGTATTATCTAAAAGGTAATGAAAAGGTTGCGTTTATATCGATTACTGCTAACGATTTTTCAATAAGTAACATCATTAATACTTTAGATATGTCGTTTTTTTCGTTTATTTGTTTACTATATATATTAGAGCACTATTCTAAGTGCCAATATATTAGGGACACATATAGGAGTACCTTAAGTTTGCCAGGAAATTAGTTGAACCTTTTCAAAATACGCTTTTTATGCTGATGAGGATCGTGTATCATCAAATTTAAATAAAATGAGCGCAAAATAGCCGCCTTTTCAATAAGTCTCCTCGATCTTTCATCAGCTACACCAGCTATCACTTCGTCTTTGTCATACTTCAATAATTTATGACGGTTTTCAGCTCAAACAATAATAGTTCACATAAACAGTATTCAAAATATTCTGTACAATTTATAATGCTGATTAGCAGGGAAGAACTTTTGTTCTGTAATAAATATGGCCCATCATTTTTATGTTACATAAACCATTGCTCTGTAAACAACAAATTTCCAGTTATGAAAATAATTATTAATCATATCGCTTAAAAAATAAGTTTCCAACCGATAGCAAAACATTAAGGCAAAAAGCAAAGAAGGAATTTTCATAAATTTAGTGCTATAAATCAGTTGTTTTTCATATATTTAATTCACTGGTCTAAGAAGTAATAGACACTATTTTTCAGTGTTTAAAATTTAATTGACAGTAACTAATCCGATTAATCTACAAATATAATTTTTTTTGATTAAGCGAAAATACGAAGTAAAAGACCCTTTTATAGTAGGATTTATGTCGGCTTTAAAATTAACGTATCGGCGGTTGGATATGACTAATTGGCTGATTACGATGGGAACATCAGGATGTCTCCCCATAGTTAGTAGACAAGTCGTTTTAATTGAGATTTGATTATGAGAAAAACTGATTATTAATATGAAGTTTCCCATTACAACGGCCTCAAGAGTAAAACACTTATGTAAGGTTTAAAAAAAGAGTATGGACTTGTACGGACGTATGGAAAAATTGTACAATACGAACAATCCAATCGCTGCAAAAGGGTAACATATATTGGGGATTAAATATTTTACATAGTTAAGTTTTATTGAATATTAAATATTTGTAGTGAATATAGCAATAGCAATAGAAAAAAACAATATATTTTTCATTTGTATTTAGCTCAAACTTTATTGCAGTAACTATTTTAAAATTACTAAATTTGTTATAGTCGCTTTGTAACTACAGAATTGTACAATAAGGGCGGTTTAATATTCGCAGCCTGTGTACCAAACCAGCATAGCAATTACACGATTGACAAACAAATGACACGCAGCAAAGCAAATTATAGTAAACTTAATTTTCATTAAGTGAAATTTCTTACCTGAAAAGACAGGCCTATAGTAAAAAGGCGTAATTAACTGATATCCATTAAAGTCAGCATGTCCCAAGCCATCTACCCAAATTCAGCCAGATCTATGCGAGGGAGTTACTTAAAATTGAACCAATCAGATTCATACCAGCGTAAGAAACTACGATGAATATTTGTTACATATTGTGTTACATACAAGAACTTTATAAATCGTTAATACCTTACACACAGCTCTTTTCCCCCTTAACATCTACTCAACTATACAACGTGGAGCAAAAGTCCCGCTACAATTTTGATTGCCTATAATTTTGTTCAAAGAAAAGATAAGTAAGTTTAGTTTTCAAAAAAGTTTATTTGGTCTTTATATTTTTTTTGTTATGATTGAAAAATTATATTGGCTAAATGGTAAACACGATTCGCTATGCAACTTTCGGCTCTGAGGCTGAATTTCTTCAATTTCGTGACGAATATTGTCTTTAACATGTTACAATGTCACACTTTTACATGTCACGTCATACAATTGTTTTTAGTGGTTGCAATTATGTTTCATGAATTAATTGAGGATTCTGTGTTCCCCAAAACCGACTGTTCTGTTTATTGACATGGACACTGAGAAGAAAATGGGCTTCAGCGCTCATTATCAATTTAGATAAAAAATCTTCAATTTCACCACACACCTTTAAGATTGCATTACTCTACTCAAGTCGTTGATCAGTATCTCTCGGTAGCAGTTTTTGGACTAATTGAATTTTGTACGGGAACATTTTCAATTCAGTTTTCAAAATTTGCCTTAAACGCATTGGACATCTACACAACATAATGGTTAAAGCGAAACTGAGCTAAACGTCACATAACCAAGATGGCGCGCAATCAAAATAGTAGCGGGAGTTTTGCCACATGTTATTAAAGACTTAGTTATATATCAACCTGAAGTACCAGAAAATCTTCTTCGCCCATTTTCTGTTTGTTATATGCCGAAAATATGCGCGTAATAGCAGTTTGAAGAAGAACTAACATTCATATTTACCATACATATTCAACTTTTAAGATTCATAGATATAGTCTTACCTATAAACCCATCTTTTAACAAAATATACATAAAACTTAGACATCTAAATAGATGAGACGATACCAAAAAACGTAAGAAGTCTGATGCCCATAAACACTCAAAGATTAGTGATAAGAAATGTCACAAATCACTCAGGTAGTTTAAAGTTAATTAACCAGCAGAATTTCTTTTCCGTTTTAGGAGAAAGGAAGGAAGGAAATGACAGAAATTTGTCGGGTACACATAATTTACACAATAAAAGGGTCGATGATATACACCTTATCCACAAGCTCATGTTCTAATGTTCACCTTCGCAATAATAGTTTTATTCATAAAATGTTAAAATAATAAAACTACTAAATAAAGAGAAAAAACTTAACAGAATGCAATAGTAGTATGAGAAGTATTTAATAAAATATACAATTTCGATAAATATACATGAATAAACAAAAAAACTTAGAAAATATTGGACAAAGCAAACAAAAAAAAGATTCCTCGTGTATTTATTAATCTCAGGTGTTTGCATGTATTATGATATTTTTTTCACCTTAAAAGAGCATTTATTGATAACAATTGGTACAATATATTAATCAACATATTTTCCATTATTTTCTACAACTTTTTGCCATGTTTCTAGCACCATGGCGATTCCGTGTCGAAATTGGTTTTACGAGCGATGTTGGTTTTACAACAGTCTTTTTTCGCATTTTTTAACTCGTAATACATTAGATCCTGCACTCCATCGTATGCACAGCAAAAGTTTATAGTTATAAATAGTTTGCTTCTGTGTCGATGTGGATAGCTCCTGGACTAACGTATGACCCATTTAAATCATTAAAACCAACAGATATCGCTGATCAAAATACCTAGTAGACTAGATCATAGAGTTACTAAGGAATACACTTTTTTATTATTTTAGTCACTATATGATGTTAAATTGTTTAGTTGTTAAAATGCACTGATAGCTGGACTTGGCATCGAAATAGCGTTGAAGAAGTTACCTTCATTCTTTCCAAATATATTTACATATAATAATGAAGATAATATAAAGTGTCATGTGTTGAATTAGTATACTCATTGTACACCTATTATTATTAACGCTAATCTATTATTTCCGTTTCAATATTATGATATCCAAACATACGAACTTGCGATAGCAATCACAACATTGAGTTTAATTTTGTTATCACTTTATTTATAAAAATAATAAAAATTATTTTATTAATGTAGGATGTAAATATCATTATATATGTGTTTCAAACATGTTTACATAGGAGTCTTAAATTTAAACAATATTTATCTCAGTAATAGCTAAATCATACTAAGAAATTACTTTCTAAATTAGGGTATTATATCTCACACTAAACTTAGATAGGAAGCAATAAACATACAAAGACGAAAGAGATATTAATCTAATGAATTAATAGCTAACTGATCTGTTAACTTATTTAAAGATATTGCATCAAATATAACCAATATACTATATAACACATGGGCTGAAATGAACATCGTTGAATCTAATATACAGACGGCGCTAGTTTTATTGCATTCACCGCTTTATCAGTTAATACTAATCTTCAAAAGAAAGCTGATACATTTTCATGATATTCTACTCATATGTTTGTGAGTTATTGTTTTAATAATGACGCTACTTTTGTTATTTTCAAAACAATGGGTCAAAAACAATTTCGTGTTTTAATTTTAGACTGCTTCTTGATAGGAAAAAGTGCCATTCGAGTGAAGCAATGACTTGAAAAGTATTATAAGGACTCCGCTCCATCAGAAAAAACAATAAAACGTTGGTTTGCTTCAGTGAATTCAAACGTGATCGTAGAGACATCGATGATACAGAACGCAATGGATGTACAAATGAAAAGGTAACACTAGAAAATATGAAAACAATCCAAAAAATCGTTTTGAATGATCGAAAACTGAGTTAGCAAACATCGTACGAATATCAAAAGAACGTGTTGGTTGCGAAAAGCTCTGTTCAAAGTGGGTGTCACGTTTGCTTACGCATCTATCGTATTCGCCAGATTTAGCTCCCAGCGACTACTGACTGTTCGCAGACCTCGAAAAAATGCTCACCGGTAAGAAATTTTGCTAGAATGAAGAGGTTATCACTATTATTGAGACAAAAATAAATCGTTCTACAAAAGTGGTATTGAAATGTTAGGGCAGCGCTGGAATAATTGTGTGGCTCTTGATGGAGATTACGTTGATGAATGAAGCCAATTAAAAAAAAAACGTGTTTTTTTTGTTACGCCCGGGACTTTTCAGCCCACATGTTAGCTATATCACGCGACTAATATAGCTCTGCGTTTTCGAAGCAAGAGGTAAAATATTTTTTTAGGTAAAATAAATTTTTTTATTGTTTCAAATTCTTCAAATTTCATGACTCGCATATCTTTTAAATTTCGTAATGGTACTAATTTCTACCTTTTCTATTGATACACAGAAACTAGAAATCTATCATATATGATTATATATATTTCAGTGTCAGCATAAAGAAAATATTTTGCAATCGTCATTATCATCTAGGCCAAGCGCTTTTTTATTTTTAACCCTTTTTCTAAGGTCTGAAACAATGTTTCTCTTACTACTTCCATTTTAAAATTACTTTTTGTATTTTTGTTTTTAAAAATCTTTCCATACTCAGAAAAAAGTGTTTTCTTGCTACTTCTATTTTGTATTGATCAACAACCATAGTCGTTTCATTTAAGAGCTAATGACTTAGTAAATCATCATTCTAACGATAATTAGTCACGTATTTTTTATCACTGATGAATGTTTCGTATTAAACCTATTAACATAGCTTTTCATAATTATTGTTAGGTATCTGTAAAAAAAGAAATAAATATTGTATTTATAGATATCAGATATTTCCGAGAAGTTTCAAAATCACTTACTTTGCCATTAATTGATAAGGTATACGTGATATGCCTGGAAAAATATCGTATGTGTATCACTAATTTATATTATTTGTATTTATACAAATTGAACTGATAAGATATGACAAATGAATTTGATCACATTAATATTATCATTGTTCTAAATAGCACTTCAAGTTTCCAGTTATTTAAAAAAAACAGATTTATTAAGGGTATCATAACAATATATATACTGGGAATACCTCAAATTTAATTTGAACCACTTCTGATATGTATTTAAATGGAAACATACGTTATCTTTAGTTAAATGTTTTTTATACAAATTCCAAATATTAAATGAATATATATCCGAAAGGTACTTCAAAGAAAAAAAGTTTACATTGACGTGTACGATATTAGAATGAAAATGCGACAAGGTAATGTGCATACCTGTTAAAGAAAATCACACACAAATTACATGTCCTAACTTAAATAAATATCTGGGTACTACTCTAGTTATTCGACTTCTTTAGAAAGCTCCATATTAAAAAGAAAAGTGTGATGCTAAATATTAAATTCAAGCATATATATTGGCACTGGCACCCCCGCTTTTAAGAAATTAAAGTTCAAGTATGTGCATATAATCCCATGCTTCCAGAAGTACTAATGTGTGTCTTCTTATTGATTAGAAATGATCAGTTTATAAATCTATAAATACTTTCAACACGGATGTATTGAAACAGTGTGTTTCAAGAAAAGGAAATGGAAACTTAGATAGAGAAAAGAAATCTTATAATAGAAATATCGAAAATAGGAAAAATATCTATATAGGATAAATGTGGGATAGATGCCAACCTTTTCGAAATAAGTGATTAACATATTGAAAACAAACATTTAATAATCCTATACTAGTGCTGACTTGTTCACTCCTTATTAAGGAAGAAATTCAGGATAAGATGCCTACTGCGTGGGTTAGATGCCGTAATGATATATAATTAAATATTACTAAATTACTATTAAATATTACGAATATTTTGAGTTTCTTAATTTTAATCGATATTAACTAAATCGGAAAATAACAAAATAATAATAATAATTGTATATTTTTATAATCATTTATTTAGCGAAATAATATTTTGATTTTTCAGATGGCACAATCATATTTGGTGCTTACTTACTTTAGATATTATTTTATTAACATACATTATTGTAAATTCTTATTCACTCCCTATTCGTTATTATTTATTTTACCCATTGTATTATTTTTATTGTTACATAATAATATTTTTATAAGATTTTAAAACAAGTAATATTTTTCTTATTTTTAGGAAATATCTTAACTTTAATTAACGTCAGCTAGATCGTCTTTGGTACTAATCTTAAATACTTATTATTAGCATTGGGAACTATCCACTGAAAACGACTATCGACTGTTCAATAATTGACTACATTTTACTATCGACTGTTTCAATCGTGTACTTTTTGTTACAATTTTTGATTCTACTAGTTTCATTCGACTAATTTTTAACATTCTGGCTCTGTCGTCCTAGCCACGACCTTGACAAAAATGTACCCAATTTATGCTTACATAGATTTTTATTATATAGTTTTATATAGTTATATATAGTTTTATGATTTTTTGATAGTTTGCTTGCAATATATTGCAATTATATATATGTATGTATATATATATATATATATAAAAATATTTCCGTTCAATAATAAATAAAGTATTTACTTTATTTAAAAAAGCTCTATAATATAACTACTAGAGCTCTAGTAGTTATTATACAATCATTTTTAATTTTGTCATGGATTCGTTTTTTATTCTATAATTAGCTATAGGTTTAATTTTTATTTAGTATTTACGGTTATTGTACATCTTTAGTTTTTAGGTTTTGTTTAAGTTTTATTGTATTGTCTATATTTATTATAATATATTATTTAAAAATATCAATTAACATATTAAAATATGTTACGATAAAACATTTGTGGGGTATTATTCCATTCTATAGAAAAATTCCATTCCTTTTTACAGATCCACAGAACATTCAGATACAAAAGCAATTCTACTTTGTTTTAAATAAAATTATTAATTGCATGTTAATAGTATTCAGTACTTATTTTTCCTTTTATTTTTTAAAGTTCGTAAGGAAATAATATGTACATCTTCGTCTCGCTTATATTACCATTGGTAAAAATAAGCATATATAAATTTAACTGCTCCAAGCAATTACGAATTGTTTTTTTTCGTCCTTTCTACTCTCGCAATTTATACAGAAAAGGGTTCGTACATCTTCGTCTGACATCACGAATTGAAAAAAATTGTCGAATCGTGCATTTGACACGTATAAATAATTAATTATTAATTATATATAATTATTAATTATAAATAATAAATAAGTAATTACTATTTTCAGTCACTAGTTTTTTGACTATCGCGACTGTTTTGCGACTATCGACTGTTTCAACTGCTTTTAGTCGATAATTCCCAACGGTACTTATTATCTTAAAATTAATCACATTCCCTTTTCAGCTTCTTCTTTCTTGTTTCTTTTTCTGTTTTCGTTTTTTTTTCTATATTAATTTTATAGTCTTATAAACGTTCGCATTGGTCACGATAATCACCGTACATTGGGCAGGTTTCGTGCAGCCATTTATTACACATGAGGCATTGAATTTAATCTACCTTAGATTTTGTTTTCTTAAAATCTTCGAAATATTCTACACATTCGTATGCCCGATTGTGGGTGAATCTGACTCATTTCAAACAAGTTTATTTCTTTTGTTAAAAACTTGACCTATTTATTTTGTTTCCGTTGTTGTGTATAGATTCATTCAAGGGCATCACAAAGACTGAAGCATCTATCCTTTATCATGGAGATGGATGCCCCACCAATTTTCCAAATAATTTTATTTGATACTTATATAATTAAAAATACAAAAATATAAGAACTTGCTTTATAATATCAAAAGTTTTGGGCCCATACATATTCTCATAAACCTAAATACAGTCCTCTGTCGTCGCGAAAAATGGTTTTGTCTCAACAACTCCTAACACTTTGGTTCCAGCGAAGTGCAAGGCATTGACTGGTGGTAGGGACGGGGTAAGCTTACAAAAGACAAAACACTGCAAAACTTCGTCTCCGTACAAGTCGCTATATGATTACTTCGGCACCTATCCTCCTATAGCATCTATCCCACATTCACCCTATAGAAAGAAACGGTATTTGCAATATTATCGATATATTTTACTAAAAATATCGATATATTGATATATTTAAATTAAGAATTCTGGATTTATAATGTTGTATTACCAGTGTCATAGCCATTACATGACGTGACATCTTATATTAACATATAGATCTTATTTATTCAAAAATTTCAATAGATATGACCATCGTCCTATATATCACAATTAAATAGAAATAGACAATATAATATTTGACAGCGAACTAGAGTACCAGTAATAAATTGTGTAATGATAATTCTAAAAAATCATTAATTAACGTTTAAAACAAAGAAAAATTAAACTGTAAAAATGAATGTATAAATTCACCGAACTATTATATACTTATTATGGAATATAACGTTTAGGGAATTTTAATTTTTGTTTTTTCAAGGAACAGTAAATTGTCTTGAAATATTTTTTAAAGAATTCTATTAATTTGAAACTTTCGATGAAATAATAATGTTTTTAGAACATTGTTTCGTGATGCTGCTCTTCTGTTTAGTTATTTTATAATTTTTCTTTTTCTTCATATACTGGTTCTAACACTGACCAAGAACATAAAACTTTACTACTAAATAAATAGTTAAACCAAAAAAACTGTTAAATTATACTACGTATATAGAAGCATTTTATTCACGTCAATCTCTTCGATAACAGGGTCCTCGGCATTAAGACTACCCTTTAGTGATTGACCAATTTAGGGACAATTCTATATAGCATCCGGCTTTACCCAGCCTACAAAACCCTTGCAGAATTCGAACATACCGCAGTAATAGAATACCGGCTTAGATGCCAAATTGTATAAAAACCTCCATTTCCTACACAAGTTTACAAAAAGACCAGACAGACTGAATAGTTGACACTAATAATATATATATATATATATATATATATATATATATATATATATATATATATATATATATATATATATATATATATATAGTTATATGTAAGTTATATATAAGTTCTTCTTTCCGAAACTTCCAAAAAATCTAGATATGTTTAATATCGATCCAAGGCCAATCGACAGTCATCCGAATGGACTGCACATGATCAACCCGGTCCAAAGCATGGGAAAACGCAATAGTCGGTTGGAAAGCTTATGGCATCTGTATTTTGGGATGCGCATGGAATAATTTTCATTAACTACCTTTAAAAAGAAAGAACCATCAACAGTGACTATTACACAGCATTATTGGACCGTTTGAAGGACGAAATCGCCGAAAAACGGGTGCATTTGAAGAAAAAGAAAGTGCTTCACCAAGACAATGTACCGTGTCACAAGTCAGTGAAAACGATGGCAAAAATCTATGAATCGGGCTTCGAATTGCTTTCTCATCCACCGTATTCTCCAGATCTGGCCCCCAGCGACTTATATCCCGTTCTCAGATCTCAAAAGAATGCTCGCTGGGAAGAAATTTTCGTCGAATGCCGAAACTGAGGCCTATTTTGAAGCAACGGGCAAATCGTACTCAATGCTATCAAAAAGTTGGAGGGTCGCTATGATCAGTGTATCACCCTTGAAGGGATTTATGTTAAATAAAAAAACTGAATTTCCCAAAAAAAATATGTTTTACTATGGTAAGCCGGGGACTTTTCAATTGACCTGTTATATGAAGAGGAGGCATCTAACAAATACAAGCACTCCTATAAGTTAGAAAATTTGAACCTACCCTACTAAAAATTCGACCCTACTAAAAACTGATTTGATTGAACTGGTAACTTTTCAGGACCTTGATTTTCAATCTTCTACTATATCCAAAACATCTATCCTAATTTAAATTTAGCCGTCAAACAGCTATAAGCAATATACCATCTTAACTATGTCTAAAATTGAGACTTCGATAAATTGAAACTATAAAACGTTTTTAATACTTCTGTTAAGAAATCTTTAATTTAAAAGTTGAACACAACTTAGCATTGTACTAATATTATGAATACACACGTTGCAAATACTAAGCGTAACTAATAATTAATGTTTGATTAATATTTAAATTGTTAATGTAGAAAATCCTTTTAATGTAAGGACAAAAACTAGATAATCTCACAGGAGCTTAAAACATCTGAATCCCGCTCTCCCACAGTTGTACCGCGCTAAGCGGCTTAATTGGTACACAATTTCCATCTACTCAATATCTGATAGTCGTAGTTAATACATAGGCGAAGTGGCTTCCGTTTTCTTCGATATTTATAGGGTTGTTCAATGAGTTTTACGTACAGTGTAGTTAGTTATTACAAGTCAAATATTGTAGCCGTAATTTTACAATGAATACGATCAATTAATATTTTCTATAGCGAGTCGATAATATTCAGTTATTTCACTTACTTTAGACGCAATTATGAGATCAATTTCTATTCATTAATAATTATGTGGAGATTTAAATAAATATGTCACATCAGATGCAATCGATCAAGAAAAGCTCATTAATTGCTTAAGTACATATTATCTGTGTATGCAAAATGCAAACCTATTAATTTTCATATTGGTGCAGTTTTAAACCCTGAATATATGATGTTTTGTCAATATTAATTCATTGAACATTAAAATCAAAGTACGCATGAGATATAATTACATATTTAATAGGTTGAATTATTAGTTTATGTTTATATATATATATATATATATATATATATATATATATACATATATATATATATAGACTGAAATTTATCCTATCAACATAAATATGTTTATGAAAAACTTTTGGCTAACTTAAGGTTATCAAATTTTAATTTTGAAAAAGTATATATTCCCCTTCTCTGTTCTGTGCTATGGCAATTTATTTCAGTGCAATAAGCCACTGTCTTGACTATCCTTTAAACTGTAATCTGTGTCATTGTATTTTTTATTTAGGGAGCTTCTGTGAGTGCAGTTCCTCTACATGAATCTGTTACTGAGACTGGGGATATCTAATCCACTCATAGCCAATAGCATCCTTCTCCAATACTCCTCTGATTTTCCTTTACATTAATGCATATATTATCGAAGAACTTAAAACTATAATTAATTATACAGCAACAATAATTTATAGGTTAGATTTATTTCATTATATTTACATTGCACTTTTTTCCACACTAGTATAGGTAAAGTTCTAGGCGTGTTTTTTTATTTAATGGTATCCACCGAAGGCCTAATCTACCTAATAGACAGTATATTTGAGTAATGTATTTTACTTTCATTAGAAAGCCTTTTAAGCTTAGTTCTTGTTTGCTTCCATGCAACGTTCCCTTGTAAAGTCATTTTTATATTACTATACTTCTCCTTAGTTTCCTCTGTTACTACCTGCATACATCTTTCTTGATAAAACTACATTTAATCACTGGCAAAACAGTATTATTTCTCTCCTCGGATATTTTAAACACATTTTCGTGTATATTCTGAATAATAACACATATGATCACAAAGCTTTCACACTCTATAATATAATTTCCTACAATCAAACTAAATGAATTGTATACTGACCTTTAGTTGTTTCCTCTTTCATCACCCTGTCTTTGTAAATGTTAGTATTGAATCATAAACCAACTTTCATAAAGTTTTATTCAATCACTGTCACTTTAAGAAACACTAATCAAGTGAATAACTAAGCTGTTTATTTCCAATCTATCCGAAACTTGTTCACAATTCCATCATTTGTCAATTTCTTCTTCAATGTGTCTGATTCAGCTCCTCCAAACCGAAAGTGTTATTGTTGACAATGCCTCTTTCCATAAATCCAG
Organism: Rhynchophorus ferrugineus; assembly: GCF_030347505.1. Lineage (NCBI taxonomy): Eukaryota > Metazoa > Arthropoda > Insecta > Coleoptera > Curculionidae > Rhynchophorus > Rhynchophorus ferrugineus. The sequence continues at coordinate 58,348,231 of NW_027472580.1, read as the reverse complement.
ACAGTTCTGGTTTAAATATCCCCCTCGACCTGAATGTATATTGTAATAATTCTTTGTAATGCTCCATATCAACTCAATTAGATTAAATATGCAGTGATAGGGAGGAAGACGTAATACCCTGTGGCCATACGTTCAGCAATCCGATCTACCATATATCTTTTTCAGGTTTATTTCTAAAAAAGTAAATTACATAAAATGCAATTAAGTATTTCATTTATATTTGCCGAGTAACTATTAGAAGTAGTTCATATTTAACATGGTTTCTTCGAAACTTATTTTATGTACCTTAAATCATTCCTTAATTGCACCCTTTGTTAATGCACTTGTTGGGATCTTCTCCACCAGTGTACTATGATATGGTACATTGTACATAACAATAACTGATGGTTCCTCCAAGTTCTTTAAAGGCTAATTTTCAAACTACTGCAAAAACAAATTATCGTTCATTTCTCCATAGTAGTCATCCTTGGACTTAGAGGAAAATACCAATTCTGCACCAGAAATAAAACCATTCCTATTTCCAATATGATGACAATTATTAAAAAATGTTATGACTAATAAAACCTAATCGATAATTATTCCAACGTTTACCTTTTTCCATCAACTTTTGTTTTCTTTACACTAAATTTATTATCATCTTGCCATCAGCGACCCAATTACCATTCTGAAATATTTATGTCTTATCTAAATATACAAATTGATATTCTAATTCTTCCTTGATTTTGTTGTTTGATGTAAAAATTGTATTCTTTTCAAAGCAATGTCTGGAGGTTCCATTAAGCTCCTTCGTGGGTTATCTTTCCACTACTTAAATCCTATGTTACCCAACAGTATACAAAGGGATGCTCTACATCGCTTAAATAGCTGTATATAGTTTGGCTTTTTATGGATACTTTCAATTTTCTCTGAAATAATTGTATTAAATTATGTTTCGATTGAAAAAACTACTTACTGTTTTTATACATTTCGTATATTTGATCTCTGATACAGCTAACATCAAGCTGATCTTGATTCGTCACCTGTTTTGCATAAGAATGGTTTCTTTTTGGTGAATTTAAGTTTATATTGTTTTTTATATTTTGAGATATTTCAGTCACCGTGCTCGTACTAATATTCACTGCAGCTGCAACGCGCATAAAAATATTTTATATAAAAACTGCGGCAATTTGGAATTTATTAAAACAAAGGGTTAAAACAACATTTGTCGATTTACAACCCTTAATTATAATATTTTGAAGAATTTTGCGGACGTTTGACAAACGGACAAATTTTGCAGTTTTTTTCGGTTACATGTTCGAACGTCTCCAACAGCATTCTATCTCTTTTTAAATAGTATAAAATTACAAGGAAAGTATTGCCTGACTGTAAAATAAATTTATAACTTTCGACATGTACATATTATTGACATGTTTAAGTTTCACTCTTTTCGCTGCAGCTCAAGATTTACATGAACAGATTTCAAGCTATTAATCTCTATTTTCCAATCTCTACTCTATTTGTGAATATTCTTGTAATTTTACTAAATATCTGGGTAGAGATATATTTCTTGCCATAATAACAAAATATAAGTATATTTTCAATAAAATCGTTACCGATTTTCGACAAAATTCCATACCATATGTGATCGAGACATTGCTTATGAATGTTTAGCAGTTTAATCACTATATTTTTTGAATATATTAACCTTCATTAAAGTCCATCTTACTAACTTCTCATAAAAATTACTGGCTATATTAATATCTAGTCTATTTATTTTTACAGAGATGGCTCTAGGAGATTTATACGTACCCATAAGGTTTAAAATGTTGAATTTAATCAACTGAGAAATACTTCAATGAAACATTTAAAATATTCATAAATTCAGATCATATCCAATTTTATAACCAGTAGTTTGATCAGTATTTTGATTCGCAATAGCTATAAGTGAAAATGATAAATGTCAATGTAAACAACCGTTAACATAAATGGTTTTCACATTTCTCTCCATGAAATCTTTTTTCCAATGTTATATTCTAATTGCTGATTTTGGTTTAAATCAAGGGGCTGATTTTGATGTCAATGACATAAAGTAAGCAATAATTTTCAGGCAGCTTAAGAATTCATGAATCAACTATTTCCAGTCTACATGTTATGGAAAGACCCAAAATGATCTAAAATAACTACCACACGAATTGACAGAAATATAACTTCTAACCCTTTCATCTTTGCGGTTTCATTGTTTGCGAGCTAAAAAAATCAATTTTTTCAGTGGTCTATTGTGGATGGTGATGAAAAGTGGTTCTACTACGACAAGTCCAAGAACAAGAAGTTGTGGTTTAGCCTAGGACAGCTATTAATATTGATACCGAGAGGAAATTCATAATAGTCGAGTCTTGTGCAAATGATGGTATCAGGAAGGTATAGTCATTAGTGCTGACGTCAGTTATACAAATAGAATGATGTACTGCTGTAGAAAAGACCTGTAATAACGAGTAGCAAACGTAAAGTAATTATCTTGTAAGACAACGCTTGATGCGACATTGAAAAATTTGTGAAGGACAGCCCTAGTTGGTTCTGCCCAATGCTTATTCGAAATCAATTCGGAATAACTTGGCAGAGGGTTTGGATATACTGCTAAACCAACATCGTTCTTTGGACACTTGTTACCAGAAAGAGGGAAACAAATTGTAGAAATTGATGGGAAATATTTAATCGTTTGTCAATATTTGACTTCTTAAATGAACACAAAACCATTGTACTTGATATTAACTTATGGTGGACAATTTGGAGGCTATCCCTGGAAAAACCTGTTAATTCCACTATAATGTAGAATACTAAAATAATATACGACGTATTTACTAACGTTTTTTTTTTTATTAATTTATACAAACGTTCGTTAATCAGATAATATTTTCATTACTAGTAAATAATTTATTATCGGCATTTATAACCCAAACAGCGTTCAAATAAAAAACTATAATCACCAAATAAAACGGAAATAAGCATTATATTGACGGTTATTGTTAATATTAAGAGGTATCACGCGATCTAAAATGAAAATAATCATGTTATCTAAGAAAATTTGACGCGTCTGATATTTATAAGATGTGGGTCAGAACTATCGCCGTTCATCTTACCTACGGCGTCATTCTCCAATTATGTTCCTCCCATATTTCACCAAAACAGGTTGTGTAAAGTTATTACAGGAATACACGCATCTACATTAATGTTATCAGAAGAAATATGTGTTTTGTTTGAATTACGACGTCTTATGATTTATATATAGGTATATGTCATTATTTATTTGGACTCTTTCTATTTCAACAACAATATTATTCTCTTCTCAGATAATCTTCATTATTCATTATTTATTGCTTTTTAAATTTGTATGTAAAACTTAAAAGAAAGAGAAAGAAAGCTTAAAAGAGACTTTATTTTGTCTCTAAATTTAATATATCTTTAGGGATCATATTAGATTCGAAGTAAAAAGTCGAGGTACGAGGGAAGGTGAAAAATACTCCGTCTAACATAGATATGGCCTTACAATTCGCAAAAATGTATGTTTCCTGTTTAGATACACGAGTCATTAGATCGTTTTAAGACAAATTTCAACTTGTTCGTTTAAGTAGTTTGTTTACTCATTAACTAGTGGCAAGCCGAATTTAATAATTGTTGTACGGCTCTCGAAGATTATCGGGATCACGGGAAATGCAACCAAAACCCGTAATCACATTCTAAACCGTCGAAAAAGTATATTAAGTACATAAGTACATTAAGTTAGACAGTAAGAGATGGTGAGTGAGATGGCTGAGGCTATGAGGATATCGAAACAAACAGTGCGAAACATCATGCACAAAGAATTACGGATGCGAACTATCTTTAGACAGATTTTGTGCGGCGATTTATAATCATAGATCAAACATGGATCAACAGGACACGTATAATTTTTTTTTATTATTTATTTAATACATTGCTACTAGTCGTTTCCGTCTAACCTACAATTTGTCTTTATGCTAACTTAAATCTAGGTTTATAACTAGGAGGACCCATCTCAGTCTCTGGTGAAATACGTGTTTATACATGTCACGGCTGAATTTTTTATTATATGCACCTTACTACACAACACTACACAAGATCAGATGGTTTGATTCTTTTGAGTCTGTGTCCTGTTCTGGTGATATCCAAAAGTTGCAATATTTCAATATTAGTATGAGAATAGAGTCTTTCCTCATACCCCCTTGCAGTTCTCTTGATTTCTTGACTGACTGTGGGTATCTGAAGGTCTCGATGCAGGTAATCAGTCCTATAGTATTTGGGTGCACCCACAATACCTCTCTGGACTTTGTTCTGAAAAATTTGTATTGTATTAATGTTACTCTTTGCAGAACATCCCCATAATTGAACTCCGTATATCCATATAGGTTTCAATATTTGCTTATATAATAGCAATGTATAATGTACTGATAATTGTGATTTTCTTCCAATTAGCCAGTACATTTTCCTATATTTCAATTCCAGTTCTTTTCTTTCCTTCTTTATATGTTCCTTCCAGTGAAGTTTTGCATCGATATTCATTCCGAGAACGTATAAAATGAAACAGCAGTACAAGCAGTGAGGGCTTTCACACTGGGTGGTTTAGTGTCAAAAAAAGTTAATCGCAGCTTCCTGATAGATCATGATCAGAATGTTTTGGGATACGAAAAAGGTCCTGTTAATTGTATACTTATTTTATTGTATATCTACTTGACCAGCTAGATACCAAAATTTGTAAGAAGAAAGGGACGAGATACGATTTGCACGATCCTCTCCATATCCACTCATATCACTCTTCCTATCGGTTCCCAGGTTTCCATCTGTTCTTAGATTCAAAAAAACATTGTTTCTAGAAAGTGTGCCATCCAGTGAATAAATTGAGAGGCCGAGAACTTTTCACCCTTACCCTCCTATATACAAATTATTGGTGTTGAGTGTTGGTTATCCATTATTAATCAAAGTTAATGATAGAATTAACGCTGCGGTAAAGAGTTGCGAATATGGTAAGGAAATAGTGTGTTTTAGAGTTAACACAATGTGAGCATCATCCATAAAACACTTGCCCATCTTTTAACAAATCGTTATGTTAGTCTAAGCAAGATTCTTTCTTTAAATATGATATTTGTTAAACATTCTATAAGCTTCTTAATGCGTGAATTTATGATGTGACAGATGTCACATCATGGCGTGTTTATCATAGGAAATTTAAAATCATCTTTAGCTAGTATATGACACTTTAAACATATTTTATTTCTACAGTTTTTTAATTAATAAACTATACTATTTTATTTTATTCTAATATATATATTTTTTTCAGGTGAGCAAAAACCAAGCACAGTTGAAATTTGAACAGCACAAATTTGAATTCGAAGAATACATAAGCAAGTAAGGTTTTATAATTATGTATCTACTGGCATCTAAATATTCTATTTTAAATTGAAAAAGAACAAATGCCAAACTATATTTACCAATTTACCAATAGGCCTGTATCTCAAACTACTATTCATCTCGAAAGTCCATATAATACTAACTGATAATCATTTTTAAGGATCTATATATAAATGTAAATTATCTTAGGTTCAGCAGATAAAACTTAACTCCATGAAGATTATATTATATTTTATTTTGATTATTTTTATAGCCTGAAATATAAAGCAAAATGACCTTGGGTGTGCTTTATATGTACCTTAGCTTTTTCATATCTAAAAGTTCAGTTATTGTTCTCTCGTACTATCAATCGGCAGATTAATGAATTTATTATATTCATTCATTATTCAGATTATTATATTTCGTAAATTTCGTATATTTAGTCATATTTTTATTCAAATAGTATTACTATGTTTTTGTTTATTTATTTTTCAGAATATTTCCTTGAGATAAATAAGAAGAGTTATGTTACAACCAGTATATTATTACCGATATTTAATTAGTCAAGTAATCGTTTCTGAAATACCTGTTTTTAAAAAGTAATAACAAAAACTTATAAATTATAAATGAAGAATAATATTGGGTATATGGGTGTGATAATGTATATCCTTTGAAAATTACCCAAAGTCATATTCTGATTATAAAATACTTTTACCAAGTAGCTTCGCACAATCCTCAAGTCCATCCACCCTAACATTCAAAATAGGCAATGCAATGCAATAAATGTGAGATAATCCAGCCATAGTTTTTCATCCAATTTCTAGAGTTATCTGGCAACTTTATTACATTACATTCGGGATCATTAGATTTTATTAAGAATCGGATGTGGTCAATCAATTATATTAAGTCAGAAAACGATATTAGATACTACTAGAAAGTAACTGACTTAGTAACCGCAGTAGTCAAAGCGAAAAAACATAGCAGTGTAGTAAAATGTAGTTGTGTGATTGTCCATAGCAAGATTGTACTAAAGTCCAACCGAGAAAACCCACCCAGTTGCGGCAGTAATATAGATAGATAAAACCAAATATCTTCCGAGTTGGTCTCTCGCTCCTCAGTCTAGGATAGTGATTTGGAGCCCACGTTAAACAATAGGTCCTAAATAAACTAGGACCCAGAATCATACATATTATTAGATAGTCCCCTAAAAGCACCCCATACGCTTGCACTACTACACTTGCGTCGTTAATTGCATTGACTTCATTAGATAACAGTGAGAGCCCTTTAATTACTCAGAACACAATATCGTTTGATTCGCACATTATAACATATTTCAGCTTGTAAATTGATCAATACAAGACCCAGCGATATGGTTAAAGAGTAAGTCACCGTACTATTGTGATTAAAAAGTTTAATTATAAGATAGAATTAGCCAAATTAATTCTACTGGTATTGTTAAAGTCGCACATTCATTGAATCATAAAAAAATCGTTCCACTTAGAATAGTTTTAATTAAAATCTAATTTAGGGGTAATGCAATCATCATTTACGGAAAATATACAGTTACCACAACGTTACTCTTTAAAAGTTATATTACCAATAAATAACCATTCTAAATTATATATCCGTGACATTTCTAAATAAATTTCAATTACGTCACGCTTCACATAATTATCATCAAATAGCAATTTTAATTTAAACCATTGTTAGGTAAGATTTCAAGCTGTTAAACTTAATTGATATTACATGATGATTTTGTATTCAAATCAGCCCGAGTGACAAATGATAGTTGATGGTAAATCTCTTTGTCAGCAAACTGAACAATTAATTACCGGAAAGGAGAAAAATACAGTGTAACGTCAAGAGATTAAAAAAATATAGCGGCTTTTAATGGTGTTAATGGAATTCCGCCTTTCTAGTACTTCCAATTACTGTAACAAAGTAAACATTATACCCACCATATCTTGATGCTGCTACCCCAAATGGAATTTAATACTGCTTGCTCAGTAGGATGTTGATGAGTAGGATGAACTAATCAGGAAATAAATATAATATTAATTTTATTATTACCAACTATTCAAATTTTATATTGCTGTACAAAATTGTTGAACCGACTAAATATTGGCCTCGATGAGATAATGCTCTATGGGGCCATTCGCATTGAATAGTTGAAAATTGGACATTTGGTCTTCACTTTGTTCATCAATACCATCTCTTAGTTGGAAAAACACTTATGAAATCACAAATTCTCCATATCCAATCAGTTATGAAGAAGCTCCGATTAGGCTACTGGGTAGATATTTAAATAGCAGATCATACTATGGAATGCTGACGCTGTAACAGGTTAATTGAAAAGTCCCCGGCCTGACACATAGATGGCGCTACCAGAATTAAATCCATATGTTTCTTAGTTAGCCCTAAACCTCAACAGATGCGCGTATAAATTTGACAGCTGTTGGATCATTAGTTTGTGAATTATAGCATTTTCAGTGAATTAATTTTTGTTATTGCGAAAAAAATGGATAAAAAGGAATTTCGCGTGTTAATAAAATATTGCCTTTTGAAGGGAAAAATACAGTTGAAGCAAAAACTTGACTTGAAGTCGAGTTTCCGGACACTGCCCCAGTAAAATCAACCATCAAGGATCGGTATGCTAAGTTTAGACGTGGACTAAGTTTAAAGACTGGTTTAGACTGAAACCGAAGACGGTGAACGCAGTGGACGCCTAAAAGAATTTGTTAACGAAAACATAAAAAAAATCCACGAAATGATTTTGAATGACAGCAGACACTATCAAGATATCAACTAAATGTGTACATCATATCATTCACGAATATTTGCGTATGAGAAAGCCTTGTGCAAAGTGGGTGCCGCGCGAGCTCACTTTTGACCAAAAACAGCGACGAGTTGATGATTCGGAGTAGTGTTTGAAGATGATCAAGCGTAATAAACGCGAGTTTTTGCGCCGATATCTAACAATTTTTGAATCGATATGTGACAATGAATGAAACATGGCTCCATCATTTCACTCGGAAGTCCAATCGACAGTCATCCGAGTGGACTGCACATGATGAACCTTCTCCAACACGTGGGAAAACGCAACAGTCGGCTGGCAAGGTTATGGCGTCTGTATTTTGGGATGCGCATGGAATAATTTTCATTGACTATCTTGAAAAAGGAAGGACCATCAATAGCGACTAATGCATAGCGTTATTCGACCGTTTGAAGGACGAAATGGGCGAAAAATGGCCACATTTTAAGAAAAAGAAAGTGCTGCTTCACCAAAACAATGCACCGTGTCACAAGTGACTGAAAACGATAGCAAGAATCCATAAATTGGGCTTCGAATTGCTTACTTATCCTCCATATTCTCCAGACCTGGCCCTCAGCGACTAATTCCTGTTTTCAGATCTCAAAAGAATATCGCTGGGAAAAAATTTTGGTCGAATGAAGAGGTTATCGCCGAAACTGAGGCCTATTTTGAAGCAAAGGATAAATCGTACTACAAAAATGGTATCGAAAAGTTGGAGGGTCTCTGTAATCAGTGTATCACCCTTGAAGGGAATTATATTGAATAAAAAAAACTAATTTTGCCAAAAAAATGTGTTTTACTATGGTAGTAATTTTCAATTGAACTGTTAGTTCGCATTGTAGAACCACCTACTTAAAATGTAGGATCTGTAACGAGATCCAGCTGGAACAAGTGCAGGAGTTCAAAAATTTTGAAGAGTAATACAGGAAAATCATATCTACTGCTAAGATATAAAGCCGTGTGCGTGCGGATAATGTGTTTTACTATGGTAGGCCAGAAACTTTTCAATTGACTCTTTATTTAATTAGCAGATTATACGATGGAATGCTGACTTGACGATGTAATTTGAAATTTCTGATGTACCAAAGGGGTTTGTTTGAAACTGAGCTCTGATGGGTACAGATAAACTAATCGTACCATTGTTAAAAGTGCATTGTTATAAGTATATATTATTCTCTTTATATTATTTGCAAAAGGAACATTAAGCGCAATGGAGAGCTTGTTTATCTACATGCGCGGGAATATAAAAGATGAAAGACGCCGTTATATTTGCCAGTGGCTTGTTATATTTTAACAGACTAGTTGGATAGCCGGTCGAAGATCTAAACGCCGGGCTTTTAGTATCCACGGTATTAACAGTGTTTATTGCTATTGTGTTTCCAGTTTGTTTTGAACGGCGACTTCAAAACGACTGCTTCAGAAAACGGCGGTCTGGTAGGGATAAAACGAGGATTATACTTTCCTTCTCCTAAATGAAATATCAACCATGTAGAGAACTGAAGTGAATCCTATGTAACTTCTGACCTATCTTCCGGAAAGGAGTGGATTATATAGATGAGGCTCTCGCGAATACCCCTATGTAATGCTTTGAAAATTAGACTTTTGTGTCAGACCTTATCAAAAGCATTGAAAATATCTAGAAAGACTGCTCCACTTTTTTACATTTGAGCATCCTTAGACTTCACGTACAACGAGTCTAGTAAAGGAAAAAATATCTCGCGTCGTCCAGTATTGTTTATCAATATCTAGGAGGTCAACCTAAAAATCACTAAAGGAGTGCGTCTTTATGCTCTTGTGGAAGCTGCAATATTAAACAATATTATACAAAACCAGGAATTTCAATTTCAATAGAAACCCTCGATAGTGCATCGAGCCACGAGATGAGACGACGCAAACTTTTCTTTGCCATAACTTCATATGATAATCTTTATAAGGCAGTAGATAATTCAACAAAGTAAAGTCTAATTCACGCTTTGGAACTGATTTACAGCCAGTTGCTCCTAATGATCCTCATATACTTAGAATATTTTAATCAAAACGACGTCATTTATATGCATTTTAACATGCTTTCTGTATTGAATATGTACTATTTTATTAAAATATTACTTGTTAAAGATTATTTTAATTCATAACTTTTTCAATTTCCATTTTTTTTCTTTAATCTTTCCAGAAGTACTATTTTATATAATTTTAGATTTTGTACGATGTATTAGTAGGTAATATATAATACTAGGTGTGTCGGTAGTCTCTTTCCGGTTATTTACAATGGGTAGCTAAAAATTTTCATTTACTTATATATACATTTTTCCCATCTCTCAGGCAATTTTGGCTTCTATTTCAAAATAACACTTGCTTCTTTGATCTTCTGTGATAAAACTTCCCATCCATATTATTTCAACATTTGTATGACCAGTTTTGCTGTACAAGATGCGCTGTTATGCTGCAAAATCACCTTATCATGCCTGTGAGCGTTTTGTTAACGTTTTTCGCAATACACAGATTAAATTGATCATTTATTTCCGGTAGGGATCAATTTTATTCTTCCCATCGCTTGCACTCGTTCACAAATTATGACTAAGCTTTCACATTCATCTTCTCTTCCTGTTCAGTTTTTATCCACTATCTCCTACAATTACGCATCTTCAAACATTTTTAGCCTACCAAGGCATTATTTGCCTTGAACATTGAATTCACACCTTCTTATGGTTAGAACATGCTCATCGTAAATCTCCACTAGCAAACGAAGACTTGCAACCGCTTTTTTATTTTGATGAAACAAGAAAAGTAATGTAAATGCACGTTTTCAATCATAAAACTCCACATTTTCAAAAAATTATAAATCTGTAACGCTGTTATTTTGCAGAACGTAACTTTCGTAGCATTTATGTAGTATTTATTAGTAGTAGTATTTATAGTAGTATTTATATTAATATTAGTAGAATAACATGCCATATATAGCAAATCATAACATTACATGCTTAAAAACTGAAAAATAATTACCGACGCACCTGGTATATTAGTTTTCCAGTAGCTTTAGTTATATATACCGTACACTTACATGTTACAATATACCATTATAATTTGTCGCTCTGAATGACAACAAACAAAAAATTACTTGAACATGTCCCTTACGGTAAAAGGAAAACTTAATGATTTCCTCGATGCTGATATTTTACAACCACTACCGATTTGGATGTATCGGTATATAATTACCCAAATTTTCAAGATTGTCAGATGTCACTTTCTCCTTTTTTTCTAATTATGAGCATGATTCTCTAGGAGTTTAATATTGACCATAAAACGTCCTTTTTGGTTTGATTTACACATTTTACGCTTTTCTTTAAACATTTTTTTTTAAATTATTTGTTTTTCAATGTTATGTATCTTCCGCATATAGCATTGTTTAATGCTAATCTGGGTATAAAAAATTGTTTACATTTCATTTTATAAAGGAATTATCTTTGCTATAGGATTATGCCAATAATAGTAATATTTCTGTATTCATAACGCTACCCTTTTGTATTCCTTTGTTACAGTAACATTACATATACATTAATGCGTTTCGGTTCTATATTTTCTGTTTACAATGACAAATCTAAATGTTATTATTTAAGTCGCATTAATTGCAGACAAGAGTATATTAAACAAAACAAAGATGGAATGTTTGTAAATATAAATAAATATCCGTAGGCACGAGCGTAAAATCCAACCTGGAACAACCATATCGGTAAATAACTTTAATAATCAAGTTGTATAAGACCTGATATCTTCTGAGATTGCCTCTTGGTCGGGTCTCTGGAAATAGATATAGTCTTTTCAAAGTTTTTTTAGTAATGCGTCGTGGATATTTGTGACAGGCGAAACATTACAATGTTGCCGCATCAACTCTGAGTTTTAGTTCAGTTTGGCTTTGACATACAAGAAAATTCTAATCTAAATAAAATAACTGAACAAAAAAGTTATAATACATCTAATACATATATTATCGAACGACTTAAAACTACAATTAAAACACAGGTATAATAGTTTGTAGGTTAGATTTGTTTTGTTTACATTGAACTCTTTTCCACACTATCCATGAGGTAGTTTCTAGGCGCGTTTTTTATCTAGTGCTACCCCCCTGGAGGCCTAATCCAGCTATTTAATAATTGTATATCTGAGAAACGTATTTTACTTTCATTCGAGAGCATATTTATTTTTTACGTTCAGTTCTTGTTTCCTTCGATGGTGTGTTTACTTGGCAAGTCATCTTGGTATCACTGTATTTTTATTTCTTCTGCTACTATCTGTTAACACCATTCTTGATAAAATTAATCACTGAATTCTGTCTAATGCATTTACCATATCTATTCAAAAATGTATTCAAAGACGTATTCAAAATTCTTGAAAGCAATAGTGATAAGAGGTTTTTAACTTTTACCTATAAATTATTGTGGCTGTATAATTAACTATAGTTTTTAGATATAGTATAATGTTAAAATAAATTATATTTGGTAACATTTTTGTTCAATTATTTTATTTAGATTAGAATTTTTTTGTATATCAAAGCCAAACCTAATTAAAACTCAGAGTTGATGCCGCAACATTGTAATGTTTGGACGTCACAAATATCCACGACGTATTACTAAAAAAACTTTGAATAGACTAAATTTTCAATACTAACAGCATGTACGAAGATTTTCCAAGTACATAGCGTTTTTGAAAAGGCCCATGGTTCCACATGAGAAAGTATTCAGAAGAGTAATGGCTAAATGGTATTATTTAGATTATTTTTACGTTTATATTATTCTTCAATTAGTTTGGTGAAGGTGACAGAATTATTTATTATTTAATAGAGAAAAAAGTAAGAGACAATATGAAAATACGCGTGTAAAGTATGAATTATTATTATAATATTGTAATTTTGTAACACTAATTTGTTAAATAGCATGAATGAAACTGATAGGGACAGTAATATTGTAGTTTATGCTTATACTGTAAAATACCTTTCTGATTTTTCGAGTATTTACAACTTTAACAATGGCAGATGATAGAACTGAATTTTTAAGATATTGCTACTTTAAAACCTACTTTTCCACGTTAAACAATAGGTCCAGTTCAGATAAAAATCCTAGTTGGTAAAAGGTACCATGATTTCGCTTAAACAATTGCTATGATGCTTTTTTGTTATTTTCAATTTACCATATAATTTTCTTTAATAAACCATATTATTCGATAAACGATAAATATTCTTGATATTCTAGCATCGATGTTATATTTATACAGAATGTATATTTATATATATATATATATATATATATAAACATATATATATATATATATATATATATATATATATATATTTAGCTTTTATAACATCAATGAAAACGTTAAGAATTACTCTCTTGACAATTTTACATATAAACTGGATGGTATAATTCTATCTTGAAACTTGAATTAATTCAACACGTGAATAATATTTTGGTGTTCTTTGATGGCGTGAACAGTAAAATTCTCATTTTACGATCAACATGAAAAAACTACATGGATTCCAAAATTAAAGTTAAAATTGTTTCTGAAAGTCCATGGTTTAATATAGTATGGTACAGGCCTACAAATGAATTTTAAAGGATTTTTTTAATTTGAAGCTTTATTGTGAAAAATCGATATACATTTTTATTCAAAGTCTTATCAATCCATAGCCGCTACTATTTTCCCGTCTTTCAAGCAATTTACATATTCAGTCGTGAAAGAACGAGGTATTTTTCGAGGCTTTCCAGGAATCGACCCATTCTTGGTACCTGGTAAGAAATGAAGTGCTACGCATATAGATCACGACTCATATGTCAGAACAAGTAGCAAGTACTAAAAACACAGAATGAGCAAAATCTCGATAATACAGGGGGTGGAGTAATACTTCCCATTTTAATATTTTCACTGGTTTGGCATCATGTGGTCGAGCGCTGTCATGCTGAGGAATACCATTGATGTCTTTGCTCGAATTCCGACCGTTTTTGACACACTACTCGGCTCAAACGCATCAATTGTGGTCGATAGCAATCCCCATTGATGATTTTATCTAATCATGACTTCAAATCTGCACCTTGAAATTGTTTTGACTGTCCAGAACATTATATACCTTTAGTGTCAAAATCATAACGTTTAAAGCGTCGAAATGAGTTTTATTTAAATGTTGAAATCGATGTAACACGACTGCCATAAGCTTCATACGGCATTAGATGACCTTCAGCCACCTTTTTCTTCAAATTGAATTAAAAAAATAAAACTAACCGCATATGCGATTCAGTTAGTAGAAATTCAGACATTTTCAACATACTGAAATAGATTTTGTTTACACTTCGGTGAAATTACATATATTTTTAATATATATTTTAAAGTCTCCTTTTTACCAACGAGAGTTTATCTGGACTGGTCTGGTTTTACGTGAACTCCGAATCACGGTCCTCGGCATTAAGTCTACCGACTGGAGAGTGACCATCTTAAAAATCATCCCAGAAGACATCCGGTCTTACCCAGCCTGATTACTGGCGTGACTGCGATCATTTTCCTTGTCGCATTTTGCACTCTTGTCTAAGGACAATCACAGATATTAAATAACCACAAACATGTATTTACCACCATGCCCCACCAGAATTCGACCCGACTATAGCAACAGTAGCAGGACCGCCCTGTCACCTTTACCATTGCGGCAACCAAGCCGGAAATTTGAACATATTGAAAAGTAAAGCTATCTATTGTAAATAATTTAAAGTTAATTTATAAGCCTACAATGCAGAAAAGTTCATAAGACCAACTGTCGATTACAGTTTAACGCAATGTAATGTCACGTCATATCCTACACTTTGCAGGGGTATTCTGATTGGTAATTCAGAAATTTCTTCATACTTCTCCTGAGTTATCTTGTCCGGAATAAAATAAATACTATAGACTCATCCTTTCGATTCTCTAACCCAATCTATATCCCAGCCGACAAAAACTTTTATTTTACTAGAAATATTTTATTTTACGGAAATGAATGGCGACTTATTGAATTCAATTCTATTCTAATAATAACGAACCCCTATGTCTAGCCATATATGTATTTCATCTCCCTAATGGAAGATTTGTAGTACGGCTTTCATTTTAAAACAGAATAAGTTCCTTACTTCAATATCACCAAAAACAGCTAAGTAGATTTATATAAAATATATCGTACCAAAATTCATCAGTTCAGTTTCTGAAGAGTGACCTAATTTTGAGCAATGTATTCGACTAGCGTTTATATATTTACAGGGCGTTGCAATTTTATATTGCGACTGACTATATGATATTAAGGACATTGATCTTCTGCAAAGGATTCGGATTAATATGCCAATGGATCCGTGTATTCTCTTTCAATAAAAATTATAAAGAACATTCACTTTATTCACAAAATGAATATGTTAATGACCAGTATAATAAAGTAACACACTGATGAATATCCCTGGAAATTATAAAAAATCTAATGTATTTATAAGGAACAGAAATATAAAACGCCTACAATATTTTAAACTGGAATTCCGTAAAGAAAATGTCTTAAATTAAAGTAATATTCATCAGCTTTCACAAAGAGCAATGTTGTTCGATAAATCACGAAGCGTGACTATTTTTTTCTGTAATCATTAAAAATAGACTTTGTAAAAATATTTTTAATTTTCAAGAATACTTCGTGACAATAGTATAATTATGATGGTACCCTGACCGAATAACACTACCATCACGCTTCATGAGCGCCAAATGCCTGTTAATCTGCTTCATTAGCCTCTTTTTGGGTACCTGATTAAATATGATACTATATTTCCACGTCGGACATCATGTAACAATAAGCGAGGAAGAAAAAAATAAGCCCCCACTAATGAAGCCAAACAACCGATCGTGAAAAATTAACATATATAGAGTCTCGATTCCACAATAACTCGAATAAATTACGCGTCTCTATTCGACTTGCCAGCGACACACACAAGAAAAAAAAATGAGAAAAAGGAACCTTTAAATCCGATTAGGACGAACAGTGTGGAAGAATCAAAAACCGAGTCCGCCGTCTCGCGTTCGGAATAACTGATGGGTTTTCTCAGCGGGTCCTGATGGCGAACAAACGTCAATGGACCGTCGGTATCCCGTCGTAAGGCTCAGAATCGTACCAAGCGTACTCCTTTGTGAGGTGTGATGTAGGACGGCCAGATGGATCTTTTGTTGCGTCGCTTTTGTGTCCCGAAATTGCCCCGGTCGATATTTCATATTGGGTTCTTGGTACCGAGTCTGAATCGTTCGGGATAATGCTTATTTATTAGTTTTTTTTTTCGTCTGTGTTAGTTGGTCGGGACGTGTTTCGGTTTAAAGAATCTGGGTGGGATAGTGGAGTATACAATGACTTTTTTTGGAATAGTTGCATTTATATCTACCATTATATGTGAATGTCCTTTGAAAAATGAATACTATTTACGAGAGAAGTAGTATAAAAGATTGACGTAGTTAAATACCTGTAATGAAATGAATAGACCTTTTGTAATGTTACTGCATTTCTTTGAATCCAAAATTGTTTAACAAGCGACAAACGAAAAGAAAGATTTACGTATAAATTATTTTTACCTTATTTTTGTCGTTGAATTGCTGAAAGAACAATGGATTGCTCACTGATAAAAACATACTATAGGGGGGATGAACATATGACATATACACAATATTTATTTATTAACAAGGTGTTGCAATTCTTCGTGGAATAGATTCGTACAGTATATGAATAGTTTCCAACGGAATGTTGTCCCATTGTTATACCAAGTCATCCGCCAATTGCTTCAATGATGTTAGATATGGAAAATAGTCATTCATATATCACACATGTTACCGAACGCTTGTTTTAACCGTCGCAGAACAAGTCGTAAAATACACTGAAATATTACCTATAGTCCGTTCGATAAAATAGTGAATTTACGTCATCTAAATATATGACGTCAAAATGTCGCCATAAATCATACCATATCAACTTTGAGTTTCAGCTTATTTTGGCTTTAATATATAATAAAATTCTAATCTAAATAATGTAACATTCTTATAAATTGCAATTGTTAATACATAAAATTCTCATTTTAGTCAGCAAATAAAATAAATAAATAAAGTATATCTAATGCCTCTATTATCTCGTTCCTATTCTAAGTAAGTGATTAGAGACGCAAACTGTCTGCAAAAACAAGCAAAGCACCAACACGTTTTCCGGTTTATAATAACCTGTAGTTATAATCAATAATTTTTTGAAGAATTTTTCAGAGGTTTGATAACCAGGCGAATTTTGTACGCCGATTCGGTTACATATTCGAACATATCAGATAGAATTGTTTCTCGTTTTAATAGGATACATTGCTCCAGAATATCTCCAGATTTGGCTCAAGCCAATAGCTCCATTTAGTTTTAAAACAGAGAATCGAAGTTTGGCGCATGCGTATATACAGCTTTATCCACTTTTTACGATGATTATTAGATTTATGTCGAATATATCAAGCAGGTAAGTATATAGGTTCAGGAAGTAAATAAAAATGGTAAAATTTGGAAATACCACATTTTATCTAAAAGAGTATTAAATAAAACGAAATAATAAAAATATAATTAATATATGTCCAGCTATTCTATTTTTATAAAAACATCATATCACACATCATCATTGTTTTTATAAATAAAAATACACAAATATGATAAATAATTGATTTAATGTTGAAACTATATATAAAGAGAAAAATAAACATTGAAAATTTTTTTAAATAACACATTTTATTTAAAAAATTATTGAATAAAATGAAATAATAAAAATAATTTCTATATGCCTTTCTATTTTTATAAAAACACCATATTCAAATAAATTTACATATTTGAACAATTAACAAGCACTCTAAGAACCATATAAATACACATTACCATAAAAAAGACCAAAATGGTTTAGATCAAACACTGCCGTATATAGCCATATAGTTAAAACCCACCACTATATATGAAGGCAGTAAAATTTTGCTAAAAATCTCCCAATATTATCGCTACTAGTCTTGATCCACAAACCCCATTAATGAATTGATTACTTCGAGCTTATATTGTACATTTACTTGCTTAAAACGAATGGATGATCGTATTTTTAAGCTGAAAGAAATCTCCAGTCAATACATCATTAGTTTTACAAAACAATAATTTATTTACCTATACTCTTATAGAATTATGTATTGTATTTTGCTTGTCATTAGATCATTAGGGTGTCATTGATAGTTTTATATTTTGTTTATTTGATCCAGGTCTACTTTTGTTAGCAAATTTAATTATTTCAAAGTATCACTGTACACTCATATGTTAGCAAAATGCTATCTAATTTTTGTAGCTACATCTTACGTATAAAATAAAATTTAAATCATTACTAAAATGTATTATGTTTAAAATAAATGTCTACTTATTACTAGTTACTACAGTTTTTGCTACAATTCTTAATGGACAAACCTCATTAATAACTTGACTACTTCCAACACAACAAGAATCATTTTCTTCCCTGTTCTTGTTATCATTAAATTTTGGCATATGTTGATACCTATTCATTCACAACAACCTATTCATTCAACATTCTCACTATAAATAAAATTGATGCTGTTTGGATTTTATAACATTTAAAAATCTAATTTTATGTTTTCTGCATTTAATTCTGTACTCACACTTGTTCTTCCATATTCCATATTTTAAAACCAATGTATGTATGTTAGACCACCAAGAATAATACAACAATTTAATTATTATTACTATAGAATTATTAATGTAACATAAAATTTAAATATTGTAGATTTTTTTGTTGTTTTGATCTGATCGACCGTACCGATCGACTCGAAAAGAATGGACCGCTATTAGAAAAGGAAGACAATATAGTTTCATATAGTTTATTCTTTTCGATGGTTCATTCTATGCAGGAAATTGCGCATACGTCCAAGTGCGGAAATGTTGTGGATCAATGTATCCTCTTTTTAACTAGAATAAAATGATAAGGAATATATTTAAAACAAATTTACATTACATACAAACAAATATTGAGACGATGAACTGTATAAATGTACTTTTATAATACTTTCTACATTTTTATTTTCTTTGTTTCATAAAAACGTATTTGGGTTTCGTTAGTTGAGCAAATGGTTTTATTGTTGTGAGTGAGTAGTAGCGTTTAACACGTTCGTTTTTCTGCAATTTTTTGTATGATTTCGTAAATTTACAGCGAAAGGGGATCCAAATTTTATTTGTAAGCTAACCGTATGTATGTCTTTAGATAACATGTTATAAAATAATATTGAACATACATTGTTGAATGATAAAATCTATTTAGCAGTTGTTTCCTAGATTTAACGTATCATCCTCATCTGTTGCTTAAGAGGAGTGTTGAGAATCTTCAGATCAAAAATTCTTCAGATCATTCTCTGTGTTCCTAACCTATGCTTGCCTATGCTATCCAGACAGTCAATTTGCTATTGAAATCTGAGTGGAATTTAATCACTCTTAACTCCATGAACATATGATAAAACACTGTAATATGCATTTTTGAATTTATTTTTAATAATGTATTAATTATTGCACCTTAATTAGTTTATTTGATTTTTAATATGATCTCGGATAAAAAGATAGGAAACTTGCTTTAAGCATCGCATTTAGACTGTTTTGTACTTATAGACACGAATCAAGAATACAAAAGAATTTACACAATAAGTTCCAAAAGTTTCTAGAACTTTACTTTAATCTGTGTTCTTATTCTACACGCATCTTCTTAAAGGGCCAATAACGGCTTCAGCTTGGCCCATTAGGCTATACCGTTATTCAACCGCATATCATCAAGTATTTGAATTAGTATTGTTGAGTTATTCAGTGTATTCAGACGCTAATTGCATATTTGACATTTATTAATATTGTTGTTTGATTTGAACGGATCTTGAATATTCTTGCTGAAACCTATGAAATGTTCACAATTATTTCACGTTTCAATGATTTTGAACTGATGATTTTGATATCATTGACAAATAACTGGAGGAACAAAAAAGCAGGGGACTAAAACCCAGTTCAAACTCTAAAAATATTTCAGGCAGCTTAGCAGTAGTTGAATCAACAACAACGATCTAAAAAGAGGAAGAGAGAGGAGGGATCAACAAGGTATAAAGTATTACAAACTGCTAAAACGGAAAGAAATTGTTACAATAGATATTTGGGTACGCCATTTAAATATATTCAGGTACGAATTGTTAAAAAACAAATTACCAACAATATCGAGTAATAACTTCTCCTATTGCCTGTCAACGCTCGGCCACGCGTTCTAATTGGAAGCTATATCCCACTGACCAGATCTCTTATTCAGATGGATGCAACATAGATTGGCAGGCATTGGCGGTTTCGGAATGCTGAATCTAATATCGTTCTTTCGGCACGGTATCGCCTGTTGCTAGAGTGATGAATACATGGAATACATGGAAACACCTAGTATATCTTGAAAAATGCTCTAACCCTCAACCCCAGTATGCATCAGCAAATATAAAATTATCATCTAGAGACATCAGACTTAATGATCTGATGAAAAGCGAATCTGATCTTCAACTTTAACATGTTGAAAATCACAATAATCACTGTTTCTATTTCATTCCATTACACTCTATTAATTTTCTCCAGAAACATTTCCGACATTTTAAATAACTGCTAACGTTAAATAACTGGGCTCTTATGATTGTTCTTAGGTAGTGATATTACTTCAATATTTTCTTGAGTTTCTAGACCCATTTGGTTTGTTTCGCTACAATCTCATTTTATTAGTGCTAAGAAATATTTTTATCGCTATATTTCATTATTATTATTATCATCATCCCTTTAATATGAATGATAGAAAATAGTAAAGACTTGTAATATTAACAGTCGATACTAATAATATAACACAAACGATGTTTATATTCTAAACACATTATTTATCGCTTTTTAAACGAGGGAACAATATTCGTTAATTTGTGGAACCTACGAAGGTGTAACAATCAATAAGCATAACGAACTCTATGGATGTTTACGTATGGCTACACTAAAATGTTGCTAGACATACACATGTTGCGGACGTCACAGGACATTCTACATGGACATGTTGAGCAAAATATGTTTATTTCTTATAAAAATAATATGAATTAACCACCAAGATCGTGTAATTTAACTTATTGTAGAATTTTTTAAAGTTGTAAATCTATGCCAGCGACCGTTCATTTCAACAATTGAAATATCCAACATATTCTCCGCAATTAGAATTATGTTTAATCCGAGTTTATTTTACTGGTTTAATTTGAGGATAAAAAGATACTAATAATAATAATTCAGTACGTCGTTCAACAGCACTGTCGTGCAATTAGCACTGTTTAGTATTTAATGATTTGATTAAATTTTGATGACCAGACTGGATATTTTTTTACTGTTTTTCCATTCAGACAATTATTAATTAATCTAATCTAAGAAAAATACGCCTGAGTGTAATCGCATGTTATTTGAAATCATAATCTAAGAATCAGTTACACGTTATAAAATACGACGAAATTAAATTAGGAGCAACATGGAAACATCTAAATAGAAAAGTCTGCACCGCCCATGTTATTTGCGATATGTTTTAGTATTTAACTTAGATATAACATTCAAGTTCCATATTGTACAATCGTTAAAAGTTATAATTTTTCACATTTTACAGCTCATTTATTACTGACAAGTATTTGTAGGACTAAAAATATATTACATTATTAACCATATATCAAGCGTTATCAGTCTTATGCCGATTAAACTTAAGAAATACGAAAAATCAATAATGTAATCCATTTACAAAATTTATGATTACAATTTCAATGACAGCATATTTTGTTTTTATATCTTATCAAAGGAATTTTGTGTCAACAATGGGCTTAAACGCAACGTTCTAGAGAGGATAGATAGATAGGATAGGATGTGGCTTATATCAATAAATATTTTTTCAATTCATATTCAGTGAAATATTTAGAAGTGTGTCGCTTATTATTGGGAAGGTGTAAATAGAGAGAACTGAGTTTTCTCGATCACTATTTAACAAAACAGAAATAGAGGATTGTCATATTTGAAACAGACAATTGCCTCTCGATTTAACGGTTTTTATATCGAATGGTAATATTGGATTATTTAGGATACTTTCACGTAATCTAAACAATCGTATTTTGTAATGAATCAAAATTAGTATTATTGAAAGTCAAAGAATTTGTCTCCGTGAACGTCTTTATTCCGTAACTATAAAAAGATACATATCTAAGAATTTACATATAATATGAATCGCCGTTTAATATAAGATGTTAAAGCAGAACTGAAAATGCACTATCAAATGTAACATTTTAAGCACAACGAACATTTGTTGAGTAATATTTATTGAAACCAATTCCCAAGGTTCTCGTTTGATTATCTTATTCAACTTATCGAAACTATATGTTTAGATAGTGTCAATAGAATTTTCTAAACAATATTGTTATTTAATTTATTATCAGGTGTACCGGAAAGTTATTACCGGTGTTTTTTTTTTCAAAAAAAAATTACTATGTAATTTTCAAGATATGGAAAAATATATTTATTCAAGCTATTAGCCATTTGATTATATACATTTTGTCCATCTTTCAGACAATTTATGGATGTCATCCCAAAAAAACTATTTGGCTTTTGAGCAAAACCATGATTCCATGATTCTCTACGCTTACAGTTTTCAAAATAAAAACATCTTTCATCACCCGTCGTCACTGCTCGATGCAGAAATGACTTTCGATCATATCTTTGAAACAGCATTTCACAGACGATCAAACGTCATTCAATTGCGCCCATCTTCCCATTTTTGGATTTTCGCATTGCTCATAATCGGTCGCTAATCGTTTCTTGGCCGACATTTAACTCTACTGACAATTGTTGAAGAACATCAAAATATCAACAATAATAAAGGTCTCCCTTAATTATAAATGTGAAGACAAGAAATTAAATTGTCTGATCTGTGTTTTGCTAAGCTTATGGAGAAGCATCAAGGAATTCAACTATGTTGGATTTAAATATGATATGGTCAACCAAAATTGGCTATTAATTTAACACCAAAACTTCAATCTTTGTATGGTGCTTACTAAGTTATCACGTTTGTTCATATTGAATGGAAAATAACAACTTGTCAAACCGTTGTTTGGAACTATTTAAGCGAAAAAAAAAACAGTTTTCGTCGTCGCTTTATTGTAATGGATGCAATATCTACTCTTCATCTGAATTAACAGAATTATCACAGTTGACTGGAGCCATTAACAAAGCGTTGAGTCGATCACTCTTGAAGGACAGTATGTTTTTTTTTAATTAATTACATATTACATTAAATATGCCTAGTACATCTTAATTTACAATTAATTTATTACTACTGTTCTGTTGTACTTGCATTAATACACAAATAAGGCGAGTACGGGATTAATACATCAGTATGTATCTCCCAAATTAAAATAAAACTAATTTTCTGAAACTACTTAAGCTAAAGTTAAAAATACACTTATACACTAAACAAGTTCATGTGGTTTGATTCGCTTCAATCCTCTGATTTCCTGCGTCTTGTACAGCAGCTGTATTCCTTCCACGTTATTGTGATTTAGCAAACGTATTTCATGTTTTAAGGCGAAATCTTGGATCACTTTGTGAGTGTGTTAATGAATAAAGTTTTTTTTAATGTCATTTATATAATTTGAATTTATTCTTTTAGGAGATTTTGATTAATTAATTTTAATGACGTATTTACTTGAACAAATTAATATAATTAGATAAAATTAGATAAAATCATTAAAACAACAGTCAATTACCAGCTTAACAAGATTTTTTTAAGGAAGCGGAATCTTGAATCATAATCGATCTTTAATAAGTATAATAAAACCAATATAAACTAGATGTAATTAATTCGATCTCATAATGTTTTCACTACTAAAATTGGCCTGATTTTATATGATATTCGATATAATCATCTTCTTCCTCTATTTATGTAAGTTAAATTACTATTTTCGCATAAAATAAAATATTTAATTGGGATATTTGGATGACGAATTAAAAATCCGAACATTCATCTATTAAACTTGTTTTCTACTTATTTGCAATCAATTAGCACAATTCTATTAATAGGACGTAACAGCGGTTAACCGTACCAAAGGTTAAAGTACCAAAGGTATTATGACTAATCTCATCAAATCGAAACATAAGGATTCATAACAAACCACAAATAAACCAAACCACGTGCTGTTTTTTGTGGTTTTAATCCAATTTCTCATATCAATAAAGCAAAGTAGAAATAACTCATTAAATAAGCCTTTGTTGGTTGAAGGAAATAGTATTAGTACTGTCGACTAATAGAATAGAAGACAGTAGCCGCTAAATAATTACTACTGTATTCAGTGAAATGCCAAGGAATCATATATCATGTTACACCTTAATTACGCAATTACCCATATATTAATATTAACTCTTTAATATTTGTTGGAAACAAACACATGTTCCTTGCTCACCAGATTTGACAACGTGTGACGAGAAATAAGGATAACCTGAATGCAATCAAGAAACATTTGTGAAAATATTCAAAGGTCAAAAGTGTCTTTACTAGAACTATCAATGTCAACCATCACACAATTATATCGTTTTATAGTTGTTGAGTAGCAATGTGACTTGTATCATTTCCTTCCATTTTTATTTTAGCCTCTTCTAAACTAAATTTGTATAAATTCTGTATGATTTTGAAAACAATTATTAGTTGTTAAATATCATTCTCTAAAAATATGTAAAAAATTATTAGGGATGGTATGATATCAGTCTGGTCATACATCGTTTACAGAAATATTAATCTTTGTGTTAAATTTAAAGAGAAATGCTGCTGAAAAATAAATGCTGTTGAAAATATCATTAAAAAAATCATGAATATTGCATTCAACACCAATCAAACTGATATCAGAACACCACATTTTAGAACTCTCCGAACTGCTTCGAAACCAATAGGAAACGCCTACTTTTTGTCTATTATGAAGGAACTGAAAAAAACTTCAAAAATTTCAGCCAAAAGAGGTATAACTATTCATTCTTGTTGCCATATTGCAAGAATTATATACACTTTTAAATTGAAGGCGAAAATGATTAATAAACATGAGTAAAGTGTTCCTATATATCAAGATATTTGAATATATATCATGATGTCATGAATATATATGTCGTCGTCTGTTCAGCATACTCTATGTTAACAAACATCTCATCTAATTGGTTACTTACTAACATGGTTAAAAACTTTTGTTGCAAAATGGTTTTTATATGCATTAATAGTTATAAAAGGAACAGATAGAGAACAATTTTCCATTTTCGCACTTCTACAATATTTCGAAACCATATGCCAGACAAGTCATGCTGCATGGATCTGAACAATTTGTAACCAGGAGGCGCTATATCTGGCGAGTACACTGAGTGTAGCAGAACTTTCCATTCCAGCTAGAACCGGAACCAGAATATATGGCCGAGCATTGTCATGTAAGAGGATGACTTTACGTTAATTACTGACTATTGCTAGTATTTTCTGCAACAATCCCACAGAGCATAACTGATGGTCATGAATATTCCGCTTTACGGTCGATATGGATAGTTCTTCAGAACTAACCCATGACTTTTTATACTTGGTATTATTATAACAAATCGTACGCATAAAACTACTTTTTGCCCGAGAATGAGACGGCAATGTTGAAACCGTTAGACCATCACTATATGTTATACCACTTTTCATAATTTTGCATCTTCTCCTTCGTATTTCAATTGCCGTCTGATCGTGATACATCGTCTAAACATCAAGTCCTGTAATTTTGTCTGGCTGTTCTTTTTCATCCACATAAAAATCGGCATTTTTAAATTATTGATACCAAAATCGAAAATTGGAATATGACAGAGCACCATCACCATAAGTATTTAAAAGTGTTCGATACGATTCTGCAGCAGATTTTTTTAAATCACACAATAAAAACATATATGAATACTGTATACGCTAAGTAACTCAGTAATACTACATGGAAAATTGTCATTTATGCAGATATCAAATGTCAATGACAAAAGCATCTAATTCAACAGTTGGTTAAAGTTGTTTACATTGATACAATATATTAATGTCTCTAACAGACATATTTTTATAAAATATTTACTTTTTTCTTTACAAACTTTAAAGTAATGTGCGTTACTAAATTTACATTCCATAGCAATCTATATGTCTTAATAAGATATATGACTGATTAATTTATCATAAATTGTTCTGCATTTTTTATTCCGCATATGCCGCTATAAGTTACTTCATATAATTTGTACAACTTCCTGCGTGATCGCATGAAAATTCCAAGGAAAATTGCGAGACGTTTATTCCTTCACACTTCGATAATGTTACATGTTTTCCTTTATAAGGGGGGTCCTGGGGAGTTATTTAAACATTCTATACATCATCCAACGAAACCGTCCATATAATTTATCCAATTTCCTGCATGATCGGATGAAAGATTGAAAGGAAATCGCGGATGGTTTGTGCTCATTTAAATTTTTGTACCGTATATAATCATATCGATATAGAATCTTATAAGAAAATATATATTTCTCAAATTAGGTTATCTCGAATAAACAGTGTATTTCTGACCAAGAATAACTATCTCAGTCATGGCAATAGCAAACAAGGCTGTGTGGGAGTGGATGTTTTCTGTGATGGTCGCTAAGTTAGTCACTGGCCAACTATCGACAGTCAATAGGATCAATGCCTAGGACCGTAGTTCGTAACCCACGTTGAGCAGTAGGTACAGTCCATATAAACCCTCGTAGGAAAGAAGGAAACGAGATATTAAAACTTTCAGAATTAGAAATTAGAATGCGCATTTTCTTGTATATCGCTTTCAAGCTGATCAGACTAAAAATCAACCATGTTTGAACAGCTGCACTAAAACATCAAATCAACTAGTAATCCAAAGTTACCAAAAATATTTTTACAAAAAAAAATTGAAGCGACTTCGGAACGTGCCGTGCTATATTAAATTAGATTTTTTTTAATTTGTTTCTTTTTAATTTTGTATTTATGACGTAAAATTATATTATTATTTTTGTGTTGTTTGAGGGCTCGACACCAGCTTCAAACTGATTTTTATTCAGTTACATTGTACATATCCACAAGGTAGCGTCTTAGGACCTCTCCTGTATCTGCTCTACACTGCTGACATTCCAACAACAAAAGAAACATTTCTTGGAACCTTTGCCGACGACACAGTTATTATGGCAAAAGATATATCTCTGCCTAGGGCAATAGAACAAGTGCAAGTGGCAGTCAACAAAATCTACAAATGGACAAAAGATTGGAAAATTCAACTTTAATGGCTCCAAATCTGTCCATGTTAATTTTGCATTACGGCGAAATAATAAAAACTTAATTATATCACTCAATGGATGCCCGATTCCTCAAGCAGAATCAGCAAAATACCTTGGAATCCATCTTGACGGTAGATTAAATTGGAAGCATCACGTTAGACAAAAAGCAAAACACATTAGAACCAAAATAAAACAACTATACTGGTTAGTCGGAAGATACTCTCAACTTGATCTAGAATCAAAGAGGTTGATCTATAATACAATTATAAAGCCAATTTGGACCTATGGGGTGCAAATATGGGGATGCACTAAAAATTCAAATCAGTTAGTCATACAGCGCTGTTAAAACAAGGTTCTTCGATTGATTACCAATGCCTATCGCTATGTAACCAATGAAGAACTGCACGATGACCTGGAAATCAAATGGATTTGCGAAGTTATCCAATATTTCGCCTTGAAACACGAAAGAAGATTACTAAATCATACTAACGTGGAAGCAATACAACTGCTGGACAGCGCGCAGGATGTCAGGAGATTGAAACGAACAAAACCATACGAACTTGTGTGAACATTTAGTGTGTATTATTAGTGTAAACTATAGCTATAAGTTAATAATTAATAAATAATTATAATTTTATATAATATTTTCTCGCACTCGTCTTGCTTGTTAATTAATCCAAGTACATAGGAAAAGTAGTAATAAATTAATTGTAAATTAAGATTGTACTAAGCGTATCTAATAAAGGTGTTATAAAAAAAATTGTATATATTTACAATATTGTACGTGCCTTTAAAATATGAGGGTTTCTCTCGATATCCCACACTCGTCCTGTTTGTATTTTGATACAAGCACAACCGAACAATAATAATAAACTAATTTTATATATTAAGATTTTATGAATCATATCTAATGTTAGATGTAATTAAAACATTTTTTTACCGCTGCCGAGGTGCCGCTTGTACAAAGTTTTACTTTTCATAATTAATTTATAGAAGAAATACCACCGACAGTTAAAAATAAAGTAAATATACTTCATGATAGAAACGTCTAAGTACAGTGTTCTATAGGATCGGCCTATATGTTAGTGTTAAACATCCCCTATAAGGATCGTTTCTAATGAGTCGATTTACCTATAAGCAACGTTGGATTTTCGTCGAAATGATGTTTGCGTTCGACCCTGTTCGTCGAGGGTTTTTAAGATAATTTGTATTCATTCGGCTCATTTTTTCAAGTATGAATCTACTATTACAGGAGGTAACAAAACGTACTTATTCACTGCTTATCTTAATTAGATAATAATGAACTAAATATTGAAAAACATATGGAAACTGTCACTTAATATCATATATAGATAATTCAATTTATTATTAAGTTGATTATACTACTAATATACTACTATGATAAAAAATAAGATGTAAATATAGTATTATATAAATTTTGAATTATTATATGCCATTTGAACCAAGTTATTCATTTCAATAAATTAGAACTATGGGCTAATACATTTTTGTTGTTCTTTCATGGTAATGTGCTTTTTCATACCAATGTAAAATTAAAAACCAATGTTGTTTTTTCGTATCTGTATGATTAAAACATTTAACTCGTATAATTGCTAGCTCTCGATTCACCTATTTTAGCTTCACTAGATTTTCAGTAAAACTATACTGGAAAAATATTCACTTAGGATCATGGATTGTATTCAAGAATACTTAGAAGCAGATAAAATGCATGTTGAAACAAACATCGTTGATAAAGTCGATATAAAAGCATAAAGCTTTTTCATTGTGATTGATAAAAATAATTCAAAGCCCAAACAGCACCCTAAATGTATCATAAAGTCAAGCCCAGTTCAATTATCAGCTGTCAGGACTAAAAAATATATTCTTAGCTAATTTAGATATCAATTCGTATAAAATAATATATTTGATAAATAATAAAGTTCTATGGAATGTTATCGAAGGTTATTCAATATCACCTGGATAGCCTTATATATCTGAGTAATATATATGATCTCAATATATTATTTATAAGATAGGGGAATTCAGTAGAGTAATTTTAGTGTTTTCTAATAGATAATTTTAATAAAGTACGATATCTCTAGCAATATTTACCCTAGATATAAAATTGGCATCATTCGTTTCCCAGAACTATGATTATTAAGAGATTTTCATATAGTTTTTTATGAGAAGTTAGTACTAACAAAAAATTAAAACAAGTTTTTTATGTTTTTCTTAATATAACATGTAGTTAGCATATCAAATGAATACTGAGGTTACAACGAGTCTACTCACTTTTTGGTATCTTCATATAATATGGGAAAGTTCATGCTCTTTCACTCTAAGTAATTAACAATCAGAAGAAGTAATATCTGGTAAATATGGCGTTGAGATGTCTCATTTAATAATTTGCATTTTCTTCAACATTAAATTCAATTATCTTAAAACTTTAACCATATACTTCACTAACTAATCGATCTTCAAGAACTACAGATTCCTATAAATTACATGATGTTCTGGCGAATAATGCTTATATAATATTTCAACGTTTCTTTTATTTAATGGTTGTACACCTAATAGTCTAGATCAATGAAATCGAATTGTAACTTTAATAAAATAATAACATTCTGTAAAGTCTGACAGTTTCACAGATTAATGTTTCTTAAGGCCAAAGAAATATTCATGACTAGTAGAATAAATGTATATTCGAATTAAAAAACTATACTTTTCTTGAGATAAAATCGTTTAATTACGTTTGATGATAATTATTTCAACAATATAATGTGATTTATTGCACAAAGCCTACTTTTGTATCCTGTCGATTCTCCGAATCGTGCGTCACATAATATCTAAAGTGATATTATCGTTACTTTAATAATACATTTATTTTGCTGAACATATTAGTACAGTACAGTGCAGGCAAAATTAACCCATAATTGTAGAAATAAATATTTTCGAAAATAATTTACTCCTCGAATACTGACGTTTTAGTTGGACCTGAGTTAATCAGTGAAAAACAACTTTTAATCTTGACCTGATAAACTCTCCGTTAAAATACTTAAATATAGTTAAGTATACGGGGTGATTCAGGCAATGTCTCATATGATAAACCACATATTACCGACAGTTTCCTTGGGTGGAAGTGATGAAATAATGTAATGTGCGTTAGCCCACTCGGAAACAAGCGGAATGTCAAGTTCAGAACGCAATACTACTTAATAAAAACATATTGTTTATTTATATTCAGTTAACGCACCAATCAAGCACAAGTTAGTCTCTGGAATTATGACTCGGTTTACTTCGAGAATGGTTCATCGGTGATATTAACAGATTGATAAATAATTTAGTTCCTGATAGTTATGTTGTAATAGGGGTTTTCTGTATTGTGTAATAAATGAAAAATATATTGCCAATTTGATTCCAAATTGTAACTAAACATGTTTAGATTGTATATTCTGTTGTATCTATGGCAGTTTTCATTCCTAATTGGACAAGGTCAATTTAATTTAAATTTTTAATTTTTTTTACTGAAATAATCTATTATTTTAAAATTACCCATAGATAAACACATATTTTCAGATGGAATGAGTATGTAGTTTGTATACTAATTGTCTAAATTATTGACATTAGAACTATCGAGGTATAAGTCAATTCAATATTATCAATTACCGGTTTTCACTCTGCTTGGACTGTATACACTAACCCTTAGTTTGGAGATTTTGGAAAAAAATATTTGGTTATGTTCCTAAATATTATTAAACTTCTTCGAGCATCTTACTGTGGTTCTATTAGCTAAGTATGAATACGAAATGATTTGTTAAATAGGTACGGGAGCTTTTGGCTCTCTAACGTATTACATATAGAGGATAAGAAATGTTATAATGAAGAATAAAATCTGCCTATTTCGAACGGTTATCTTGTCAGCCCTTCTCTATGACTCTGAGAGATATTTAAGCTTGAGGTCTTCGAGATGCGTTGCTTAAGGAAAATTCTACATGTTTCTCTCTTGTATAGTATTAGAATAGTAGATTATAGTCGTCTGAAAATGTCTGTTTGTACTAAATAAAAATTGATTCTTACATATCACAAAATGTAAAGTAACTAAAATATTAATGATTCTCAAACCAGAAAAAAATACCAGAATATGTCACCTCCTACCGGCCTATAAGTTTATTACCGATAATCTCGAAATTTTTCAAAATCTCGAAATATCAGTTTGGGTTTCACAATAAGCATGGAACTATAGAACAAGTGCATAGACTTGTAAACAAAATAAACATGAGCCTAAATGCCAAATCATATTATTCGACTGCTTTCTTAGACATATATCAGACTTTTGACAAAGTTTGGCATACGGGCTTGCAGGTTAAATTGAAGAAACTTCTCCCTCATTCGGAGTATCAGTTACTAAAATCGTATCTCACTGATAGACATATATAGTAATAGATATATACTGTAAGGCAAGACGATGGAACATACCGAATTACATCCAATATATTCAGGAGTTCCGCAAGGTAGTGTATTGGATCCAATACTATATCTTCTATATACAGCCGACCTACCCACCACAAAAATAACTACTGTTGCAACATACGCAGACGACACAGCAATCTTAGCAACTCATGAAGATCCAGTCACAGCATCAATGAACCTACAAATTCACCTGGAGCAAATACAACTATTGTTGAAGGCATGGCGCATTAAAGCCAATGGAACAAAATCAACAGAGTATGTTAAATATCTTGGTATGCATTTAGATCAACGGCTAACCTGGAAGAAGCACATGCTCTCTAAACAGAGACAACTTGGATTTAAGTTATATCAAATGCATTGGCTCATCGGGCGTAAATAAAAGTTATCATTAGATAACAAGGTATTGCTGTATGAGTCTATACTCAAACCTATTTGGTCATATGGAATCCAACTATGGGGTACCGCTAGAAAATTTAATATTATTATTTATTATTATTTATTTAATATATCCATCATTCATCTGTGCCAATATAAAGTGCTGCGTGCCATTGTTGATGCTCCGTACTATGTTTGTTGAAATGAAGTGATATTCCTCTAGATCCTATGAGTGCATTTCAACGTGTTTGTGTGAAGTACTTCGAAAGAGTGTCAGTGCATCCCAATGTACTCGGTAATCAGCTAAATATGCGACGTGATAGTGAAGTGCGTAGACTAAAACGTGTAATACTATCTGATATGATTATTGGACATACATAAACTTTAGAATAAGACTAATTAATTAAGATAGTATTTTATACAGGAGATTACTTAATAAAATTATTTTACATGTCATGTATATATATAATATAAACATAAGAAATACCAATTGCCTATTGGGCAGGTTGTAGAACCACTAAGAGTAATAAAAAAAACATCACAAAGATTCTGGGGCTATACATTAGTCAACTTACTTTTTGGTATATATTATAATATGGAACTGTAGTAATGGCAGAAATTAGCCGGGATGTACACACTCTTCCGAAGTTCCGGCTGTGGATTCATGACACTATAATATTTAGAGAATATAGTGAGAATGATTTATGTTTGTTATTGGAACTCTAAGCCAACGATTTATAGACAACAGTGTAAGCTCTGACAAGGATTAACCATCCCAGTTACGCCAGTAACTAAGTAAGGTTGGGCAAGGCTGGATGTTTGCGATGATATCTAAGTTAGTCACTAACCAAATGGTATTCTTAATGGAGAGGACCGTAGTTCAAAGTCAAAATATAACAAAATAAAATATCTGTTTAAACTCGTATTTGCAACAGTTCGCGTAATATAAATTGTTTCTTTAGATTACTATATATTATTTTTAAACATAATATAAAGGAAATATTTCTCTTCATACCACTAAATATTTATTAATTCTTAATCTTCCATATGGTCGCGATGCGTTGACCTTTCCCGGTATGCTGATCGTCTTATTTTGATGCCTTTATCAAAATAAATTTTCAAAACCTCTTCGTACAATAACATAAACACTACCGTCATTGGATGAAAAAGAAATATCTAAAAACTAATTGATAACACACACATACATACTATAAGTATAATAGGATGGAAGGGAACATTGAAACTAGTGTATGATAATGTTTGAATAGAACAGATAAAATTACGAACTTGCAACAACGTTATTCCCTAGGTAAAAGAAACAGTCGATTCAGTCGTCACTTTTTTAGTTAAAATAAGGTATTTTTCAAGTAAATTAAAAGTTTTAAACCCCACATAGTTCGTAATTAGTGCAGTCGATAGGGTTTTGATATCTTATGATATTAAATCATATTTTAAACCTATCCTCTTTTGAATTTAATCGGTTTTTTCATTTTTGAATTCATGTACTATTTGAGGAAGTTGAGGACACCAGATAACCGTAATAGATCATAATCAGTTCAAGAGATAATCAAAGTCCTACTGGCAAAACAAAATTCTCTCTCTCCTAAATATTCTTCAGGTACCGGTGGAATATGTCAAACTCTTCTGTACATGACAATAATCCAAAACAAGATGCTGGGATTCCTAAAAATTATAAGAAAAAGTAAAACCTAATGATAGATATTTCACAACAAATTATTACAGGAGAGTTTCATTGGATATAGCATCAATATAAATATCCATTCCAATAATTTTAATAATCCATTAAAAATATCTTAAAATGAATTTACACTATTAATATATCTATCGGCGTTAAGACATGACAAAAAACGGTCTTCACTTGCTGTGAACTAACTTAGTCTACTGGATTTTGTACTTCATACATTCATGTACTATTGGAAGTTGAGGACCCCAAAATTTAGATAACCATAATATATCATAATCAGTTCAAGAGATAATCAAAATCCTACTGGCAAAACAAAATCTCAAGCAGCACGATCATTCTTTTGTTATTTCTTCAGAAGGGAGCTCATCTAGGATATATATCTCGTATGTTTGAAAAAAAACTGGCGTATTTGATTTAGCTAAAGTATATTTAGTCAAGCTAAGTGTTTAGAATTAGGGGTTTCATTTATACTTGATTGGATCGGTAGTATTATTTGTACAGTCATTCCTACAGGAGTAAGATTTTATTAACAGGGATTTGATTTTTTGAAGAAACTGTCTGTTTATATTAGCCGATTCAATTAGCCAGTTAATTTCTATCCGTTCAAATATGATATTTTTTAAATAAATTGCCTTTCATAACTTTGCTAATTAACGTTGATCTATCTAACAAGTCACCACTTTTTTTTTTCAAACGATATATTTTTGCTAAAGTAAATATGTTTTCTCATCTCTCCACAATATTCCTCTAACTTTTCAATGTATTTTTGTAGTCAAGTTTTTTTTTTGGCCAGTTTAAACCACTTTCGACTTCTGTTGACGAGTATTCTTCGAACGATTTCTTTCTTTCAGGCAGTGATGGATTTACACATTTGCAATCCTTTCACATTCATATTAATTATAGTTTTGTAATTGCATTATTAAAATTGGTACTTTATGATTTGTAGAGTTAGAACGCCTGAATACATTGGCTTTTCCACCAACATTGTTCTGTCAATTCCTATATTAGTTTTACAATCCACAATTTAATGAAGATTATACAAGAAATAGTTTTTGGGTATATTTCTATAAGCAAATGACAGTTCATTCTATACTACTTATAAGGTAGGATAAGGAATGCCTTCAACAAAATAATTCGAACATTCGTACATTTGGTAAACATTTTTGGAACAAAAATATTTTGACTTCATTTCCAATTTAAAAACGATACGAATAAATTTCCTATCAAATTATTTGTTATTATCGATACTCAATTAATTTATATAAGTTTTACGTTACCTTTTAGCAAAATTTTAAATCTACAACAATCTACATTCGACCAGAACTGTATGAAATAATTCATGATATGCCTACATGAAAAGAAAAGAGTTTTTAAGGAATTAGTCTTTGGCATAAAAAAGGAAAAGTAATAATTAGCAATATTATTAGCAATAATAGTTTTTAATTTTATTTCAAATAAACCACTTTTACCATATGTTTTTAAAAACGCTACGAATTAATTCCAATACCTCTATAATAGAGTAATTATAAAATTCATGTTCTGGCACTACTAGATGCGTATATAAAAAAAATAAATAATTCATCGGCATCGAGTTTTTACTAAACGCCTTACTGCGTACTAGCAACATTTAAAACACGACAATTGTTTATTGACAAAAATAAGTTAAACGAAAACAGTTTTGCGGAACAAACATAGTCAAGGCTGCAGACCGAGCATTGGCCACATATTGTTCAATATCTCATTAGTTTAGTGAATGATCTCATAGGAGTGTGTGTATGTGTTTCAAAGAATTCCGTTCTGTTTAGCAATTAACATTTTTTCCGTTCGGTTAAATTAATAAAGAGTATTCGTCCAATGCGGTTGAAGTATCGTGCGTTTTGTGCGTATGTGTGAATACATCTTGGTATAATGGAAATACTAGTTCTAGAAGGTACGTAAAAAAAGAAAAACATTGTGTGAACAGACTCAGATTTCGTTTAAATCAAAACAAGAATCCCTTAAAAGTCGGAGGTGGTTTTTTCGTTTTCTACCTGCTTCTTTTATGGGTTAAAATGAATACATAAATAACGACCCATCTCAGTATTATTCCACGCAGTATAAAAGGACTTTTGTATACATTGAACACCTGTTCTAGGAGATTTCTTGAAGGAAACGGCAATCTTTCTAACGAATAATAAGTTATTATTCGACGAGCTTCGTACTGTATTAAACATCGCCAACGTATCATCGTTACAATGTTTAATCTTTTAGGCGCCAGAGGGAATTTTATAAGAAAACGCTCAGCGATTAAATGATTAACCATGTAGAAATCATTGTAAATTATGTCGTCGCACAGTTACGAGTTATGTAGGTGAAATAAATATAATAGTGGGCTGGAAATGTTATAATTTGACATTATATATTATGCTATTATATGTTTTAATAATACGCGATGACTTTGATAGATCTTTATTTCGTTATAATATTATTATTTCAACGTTTAAGGGGCATTCTTAATTATAATTACTATCCGTTTTTGACAAGATGAGTGGATCGTGAGTTTATATCGAATTTATTTTTAATGGAGTTTGTTCGAGAGAAACTCGGAACGTTTAAAATCTATCTATTTGTTTTTATTTGAAGGACGTCAAGCGTTGTCAAAAAAATAGTCTGACGTTGTATTAGATGCTTATATGTGTTTTGTTATTTTTATTTTCACTCTGAAAAGGATTTATTGAGAAAAATTGGTACAATAGCGATCAATTCGTCAACCAATTTTATTTTCTCGCCTTTTCAGTGTTTTAAAACGGTGTGCCAGCCAAGCCATGCTGTATCAATTCGAATAAGTGGTAATCAGATCGTGCTATGTCTGGTGAGCACCATGACTGTAACAGAACTTTCCATTTAAGCTACAACAGTGAATCCTTCACAACTTGGGCAACGTAAGACCGAACGTTGACAAGCAAATGAATGATTTTGGGTCTAGTATTCGCTATTGCCGGTCTTTTTCGCAACAATGTATCGTTTATTTTGTTCATTTGGCATCGGTAGACATTTGCAGTAAGAATATTCAATTTTAACAACTGGCAATCTCACCATATGCACTTCAGTATGGATTGGTTTGCTCCGCTGCATTAACCTATGACTTAATACCCAGCCAGTCAAAAAAACTTCTTAAACAAGTAATGAAACAAAAAATTAAATGGTGTTAAAACGGTTCTAAATAGCTTTTCAATCAATTCGTTCAGTAGTCTTTTGTATTCCTCTCTGTGGACCTTTGCCATCGTATGTCAACATCTGAAAATAATTGATTCAACTCCTAAACTGTAAGAAAGTTCTTTGAGCATTTGAGCTGGATTTGTGTCCAATAAGAC
The DNA here is from genome assembly GCF_030347505.1 of Rhynchophorus ferrugineus. Classification (NCBI taxonomy): domain Eukaryota; kingdom Metazoa; phylum Arthropoda; class Insecta; order Coleoptera; family Curculionidae; genus Rhynchophorus; species Rhynchophorus ferrugineus. The sequence goes on along the minus strand of NW_027472580.1, from coordinate 58,310,724 downwards.
TTGCAATTTTTGTCTTCGATCATGTTTGATCCACCTGGTTTGGTTCTTTATTATTGAGATATGATGGAATAATATCATCATAAGTCTCTAATAGTGTTTAGCAGCAGATTCAATTCACACCGGAAAAGTAATGAATGTCGAAGGTACAATTTTGAGCCTTCTATAATTAGCATCTGTATACACTAAATAACTCAAATAAGACCGAGACGAAACTGTTATTTTATATAGAAAAATGTCAAAAGTATTAAATTTACAGTAAAATTAGTTCAATGTTCAATCAATGTAAACGATTGGTTATGTATTGTAAACAATTACTTAGATTGATACTTCCTATTTTCAGTATTTTCAGCAATATATATATCGATGGTAGCACAAAAAAGGCTCTGAAAGAGATATTTTAAGAATACTGTAAAACAGATTAGGTTTAATCGCTAAAAAACTAATTTTTTTAGAGCCTGAAGTGTCGTGTCACTTTTTACTAAGTTATTTAATATTGCTGGAATACAAATCATACAAACGAAATATATCAATTAAAGTAAGAGAATTAAACGAAAGAATCACATAAAATGTAACCACAAGGTCAGTTAAACATTCGAGAACTTCCGAGAGAAATCACTGTCCCTCTTTCACAAGAGCCAAATTCTGTAAATTGCATTCGCTCTAGCCCAGGCGCAAACGCATATACACAGAAGGCTAAAGGTTAAATCTAACAAGCTTTATATGACCTAAAATAACTTTCACTTCCCAATCCGTTCCTATGCGATAAAATTGAATCAGCTAAAATTGAGCCACTGCCGTCTCAGAACTTATGACGGAAATTTACGTGTTCTGTGCACATTCTTTCACTTCAGTGCCGGCCTGTTAAAGGACTTCCCTCAGGCAAAAGTTCGAATTGTAAAACTTCCGAATTGTGGAAAAAGCTTGGGAGATGGATTATTTCGATAGGAAGAGCTCTTACGTGAATATGTTATCTCAGCCACAAACAACCTTGTTACAGATTAATGTGAGTCATGTTTATTCCCTAGGTCTTTTATCCCTTTCCCATCCTGAACATCGGCACCTAGTTCTCTCACCGCCTGTAAGTTTGTCTTGTTTGCTTCTGTATTCCCAGTTACGCTAGTCACCAAGCTGGGTAAGACCGGATGTCTTCTCCAGGGTGTGACCATCTACTCGCCAGTCGGTAGGCTTAATGCCGATGACTGTGGTTCGAAGCCCATGTTAAACAGTAGTGGACCTAGATATATATATCCAGATAAAATCTAGTTGGTTAAAGAATATTAAAATATACCAATAAAAAAACAACATACTTAAAAATGTGTCCATATCTGTTGAATAACTAATTACTTCACTAATTAATTACATATACAAATGTCTGTCTGTTTTTTGCCTTTCACAGTAAAACCTAATATTTTAATAGTCCACTGCTGTCTACTTACGAAATACTACTTACGACGACCAACTTATTGAAATCGACAATAAAGATCGAGAATCTATAAACACGTATCCAAGAATGTCGTTCTTAAAGGTTCCTCTGCCCTAAGTGTGCATTATATCTGCCATCATAGTAATCGAGGTAAATAATTGATGTTGTGTATTAATAATAATTAATCGGAACTTAATAAAATCTTAAAATATAATAATAAATATCTTAAAATGAATTTACACTATTAATATATCAATCGGCGTTAAGACATGACAAATTTGTTTTTAAAATGGTTCTATGTTTTGATTTACTTTTATAGTTTTAAAGCTAAAACAAACATAACATCTTAAAACATTAAGAAAATGTATCAGATAAAATAAATAATTCAGAATGATCTAAAACGTTATTGATAGTTTAAGAATATGTTATTTATAAATTATGTCTTTTATTAAGGATAAAATCTCAGTCATGCATCATGGAAGTGGCTGTATGAGGTATTAATGAAATTAGTTTTGGGACCCATATATTAGTGTAGTTCAATTATGAAATATAGGATGGATATTAACATGTTTTAATAATATGCGATGACATAAATAGATTTTAATTTTGATAAATTATTATTTAAATGTTAAGAGCTATTCTTTATTATAATTATTTTAATTTTTGACAAGAGGATTTGTTTTATATATCAGGGAGTGTTCAAGAGACACTCAAAGCATAATATTTGCCAGATTTGTCTTTATGAGATACGTGAAATGTGAAATTTAACGTGTGGGCTTTCTGATATACAAACTAGGAGGACTAAATCTATTTTCCTCATAACATGAATTACATATTTACATAATTGTGATTTATCTACTAGTATTTATCTACATTGCTTAATATATTTTTCTGTGTATCTTAGTAACGTTGTATGTTAACATTGTTTTCTCTCCAACGAATCTTAAATGTAATCAATAAATATTTGGAATTTATGAAATTTTTCTTTAAAAGTATTATTTTTTATATATATATATATATATATATATATATATATATATATATATATTCTTCTTATAAATAAACTAATCTAAAATATCCATTATCCAGTGTTAACGTTACTTGAACGTTTCTATACACTAACATATTTTCTATTGTTTTCTCACTATTCTTCTAGTTTAATTTCATAGATGTATTAATTCCAATATAAATTTTATATACTACACTGTGTACCTTTAAATATTGTTTTCGTGCTTAGTGAATTGCATTGTGATATATATATATATATATATATATATATATATATATATATATATATATATATATATATATATATATATATATATATATATATATATAGTGTACAATTTGTTATACACTTTATATTACATTATGATACATGAAATTAATTATAATTTTTTATTGTAATGATAATTAATAGCAACATTTATCGGACAAGCACCTAGCTCAAATTTTCAAGGAACTTACTATAGGAAAGATCCAATATGAAGTACATGAATTAACTGAAAATTTCATTTCGAACCGCCTTAACATCGTTTCATTGCTTACCATTGCTTTTTTTTGCGTATTGTGACTAGCAATGGAAAGTGGATCTACACGGGTTAGACCGGAAGAACCATCCACATCGACACCGAAGCAGAATATATAGTGAGATGTGCATCATGAGATGCTAAAACTGAATGATACGTATTATTACAAGTGTCCAGAAATAGTAAGTTGCAACACGTTGCAAAAATTGTGAAGGATACACAGTTGTAGGTCGAATGAGAAGCCCCGCCACACCCAGCATACTCATCAGACGTAGGGCCTTTTGATTACAAACTTGTTTAGATAGATAGGATACATACAGTTGAACATGAACCTCCTCCTTTTTTGAAGTCGGTTGAAAAAGGGTTTTTTGTTTGTTTGACTGATATGTACTGAACTTAGAGCAATGCTGATTGTGTCGCAATTCAAAAATTATTCTTTTGGGGTGTAATTATATGTTGGATTATTATTGGTATTATTGTTGGATGATGGCTTTCTTAATCATCATGAAAGTACATGTCGTGCTTGTATAATTTATAACTTTACTGTCATTAAATTTCTATGAATTAATAACCTTTGATGTTGGTCTTTGCTGATTGCTTGCTATAGATAAGCATTTCGATGATATTTTAAAAATATTTCTCATTTACTAAAACCAAAAACGCAATATTTTCAATTTCATACAGGTTTAAATCCAATTTTATGCTATTTTATCTTCCCTTTTTAAAAGCCAATTAATACGAGTATTTTATGTAACCATTTGCAGTTTAAGACTTTATTTTATTGGTAATAAAGTTTTTTCTCAGCATACCGCAGTTGGCTTTATAAGCTAACTTTAATTTAGAAATTGCAATTATGACTTATACGCGAAAGGTAGCTTTGTTTCAATGTTTTTTAGTATTCTCTTATGGTGATTCGATAATATTTCAGTTAATTTGAACAATATTACTTATATATTTGAACACATAACCATCAAAAAGTGTTATGGCAAGTTTCGCATTTTTTGAAAATATGCTGGTCTGGTGAAATAATTTTCATGAATTTTCCTTATATGATCCAATATATATGGTATTTTCCTGGCCTAATAAAACAATTTAATTATCATCTAAAAATTGACTTCCGTACTGAATTTTTTATATTTCAAAATATTCTCCGCGGAAATCTATACACTTTTCCATGCGTTGGAACCAATTTTCATAGCTTTTTTCCACTCTAATTCAAATAACTTCAAAACACTCGTTTTGATCGCATTAAACGCTCTCTTCGCCGAATGTCAATCATATTTCTTTGTCTCAAACGATACTGAATTATGTGCCAATCATTTACCATTTAACATTTAATGAAATATTATTGGAATCTTAATAGTGAACGTGCTTTTATATTATATATGTTATGGTTTTATTTTAGGTCAGTTCAGTCACTGTTTTTTTATTTTCTTTCTTATCTTGCTAAAGCCACTATTGAGAAGAGGAGGTTAACGCTCGGTCTTATTAAAAATTTGTGAAGCAACTCTCTTTTCATTTTCATCGCTTCACATCTTTATAGACTCACTAGTTTAATATATCATATATGATATCGTTATATATCTGAAACTGTCGCTCTTTTTAATTCAATTTTGATCAACTCGTACTTTCTTATATAAATTCTCAATATTCGAATGTGACCTAAACAATCAAAATAGCCATTAACAAAAATAGTTTTTAAAATATAGACGAGTCTAATTCGGGGTGCTATATTTTTATATTTAATCAAATAATGACATGACTTTTATGTGTATTTTATGTGTACACACAACTAAATGATTCTGACAAAGAACTTTAATAACCTCAATTCTTATCTTATAACCAGGAAAAATACCAGAAGATATGACTTTCTACCGACCTATAAGTTTATTACCGTTAATCTCGCTGCTACTTTTGTAGACATATCTCAGGATTTTAATAAATTATGGCATACGGGCTTGCAGGTTAAACTAAAGAAACTTCTCCCTCATCCGGACTATCAGTTAGTAAAATCCTATCTCACGGATTTTATGAAATTTTATTGTAAATCAAGGCGATGAACATATCGAATTAAATCCCATATAATCAGGAGTTCCGCAAGGTGGTGTACTGGGTCCAGTACTGTATCTTCTGTATACGGCCGATCTGCCCACCACAAAAATAACTACTGTGGCAACATATGCAGACGACACAGCAAACTTAGCAACCCATGGAGATCCAGTCACAGCATCAATAAACCCACAAACCCACCTGGAGCAAATACAATTATGGTTGAAGACATGGCGCATGAAAACCAATGAAAATCCACGCATGTAACGTTTACCTAGCGTAGAAGAACATATTCACCAGTGAATATCAATCATCGTCAACTCCCCAAAGCAGAGCATGTTCAATATCTTGGTATGCATTTAGATCGACCCCCCACCTGGAAGAAGCACATACTCTCTAAACGGAAACAATTTGGACTTAAATTGTATCAAATGTATTGCCTCATCGGACGTAAATCCATATTATCATTAGATAACAAGGTATTGCTGTATGTATATGTATGTGTATACTTAAGCTCATTTGGTCATATGTAAACCAACTATGGGGTACCGCTAGCAAATCTAATATATCCATCATTCAACGGTTCCAAAATAAGGTGTTGCGTGCCATTGTTGATGCTCCGTGCTATATTTCAAATTAAGTGATACAACGCGATATTCCTCTAGAACCTATAACGAGTGTAATTCAACGTGTTTGTATGAAGTACTTCGAAAGAGTGTCAGTGCATCCCAATGTACTCGCTAATCAGCTAAATATACGACGTGATAGTGAAATGCGTAGACTAAAACGTTTAACACCACCTGATCTGATTACTGGACATATGTAGACTTTAGAATAAGCTTTAGAATAAGACTAATTAATTAAGATAATATTTTATACAGAAGATTGCTTAATGAAGTGATTTTCTACATGCCTTGTATATATAATATAGACATAAGAAATACTTATTGCCAATAGGGCAGATTGTGAAATCACGAAGAGTAATAAAAAAAATTCTTATCTTATCCAAATAATCAATATAAAAGTTTCTTGTAACCAACTGAATTTAAATAGTATTTTAAAATAAAGAATGTTCCATATTCCATATGAGTGATCTATAGATGTATTGAAATGAATAAATTAGAACAAGTCATATGATTGTAAACCTTTTAAATATATCAAATACTTAAAATTCACGTTAATAAATGCTTGCGTTTTTTAATATGAGGTCATCAACATTTTTAGATATTTTTTTAAAACTTATTTGCTCTAAATTACATTTTGCTGAAAATATATTTCTATCTATAAAAAATACGGTACTATCGATTTTATTTATGAACTGTCGATAATTTAAAGTTATTATTATCGCCATCCTGATCGTTCTTAATGAAATTTGTTCATTTGCTAGCCGACATCATATGAGATAGAATATAGATAAATAGAATAAGTATAAAGTAATAAGCTATGTACATAAAACGTTAATTTTGTTCTAATTTTAGTATCAAACGCCTTTATATCTTTCATAACAAAAATAGATTAAAGAAATTATTAAAATAATCTCTGAACTACATTCTGAAACGGCATTTAATGTATTACTAATTTAAATAACTTTAGAAAAAGAAAATTGAATAGAGGAAATGAATAAAATAAGCGAGTCTGTATTAAATAGCATTTTATTTGTAGAAATTTGCTTGCAATTTGCAATAATAATAAAGTTCTATTAGGTCTTTCGTCTATTTTTGCTTGGCAGCGTAATGCAATATTCATGGAATGGTTTAAAAAGTGTTAATTTGCATATCTAATGGAATGTTACCATCTAACTATTTGCTTTGTAACTAGAAATAATATATTTTACAGAATTGTATTTCTAATTGCTGTCATATCAATAACCATATACCGTGTCAAGATTGTATTGATATATTTAAATATATTGTTAAGAGTAAAAATCAATCTCTAACAAGGATGATTGTTTTCGGGAACCAGAGCTGCCAGTTTTTTTACAGTTTAATGGTTTTATATCAATTGATTTATAATACAATAAAACAAGTAAAAACAAAAATATATGTCGTATAAGATATATTTATTATTCGCTATGGGGAACAAATGTATAACAATTTGAAATATGTTGGAGATCAAATGCATACACCGGTAAACCAAAGTTATAAATACCTAAACACTTAAAGATATACTCTGCAGGTTAAAGTAAGGAAGCTTCTCCCTAAAAAGTCTTATATAATACAAGATTATGAATCCACTCTACATGATCTACTCTATGATCTACATAATCAGGAATTTCACAAGGCAGTTAATTTGGGCAAATTTTATATAATATAATACTGCTGATCTACCGACGCCAAAAACCACTAATATGGTAACAAAAAAACCTTGACATATACTGCTGAATAAATACTGTACGAAATACCTTTAGAATCCATAACGAGTGTAATTGTGTAAATATTAAGAACTTAAAGATAATGTTAGCGAACCACAATATATTTGTCAGCTAAATGTGAGTGGCAGTGAAGTGGTTAGACTAAATGATTTACTACCATGTAATCCGATTAATGGACATATATAGACTTTAGAATAAGATTAAGTAAATGATATTTCACATAGAAGATCACTTACTGAAATTATTTTCTACATGTTATATATATATAGTTATGATAAGAAATATTTATTGCCGACTGAACTGATGGATAGTAGCGTTGGGAACTATCGACTGAAAACCGTCGAAACAGTCAAAAAGCTAGCGACTGAAAATAGTAATTACTATTTTCAGTCAAATGCACGGTTCGACTGTTTTTTTTTTTTTTCAATTCGTGATGTCAGACGAAGATATACGAATCTTTTCCTGTATAAATTGCGAGAGAGGTAAGGACGAAGATAATTTTTTGTGGTAGTTAATTTTATATCTGCTTGTATTTTGCTCTTCACGTACTATCTTATAATTTAATTTTTAACGAAGTAGAATTACTTTTATATTTGAATATTATGTGGATCTGTAAAAAGGAATGGAATTTTTCTATGAAATAGAACAATACCCCTCAAATGTTTTATCGTATTTTAATGTGTTCATTGTTATTTTTAAATAATATACTATAATAAGTATAGACAATACAATAGAATTTAAAACAAAACCTAAAAACTAAAGATGTACAATAACCATAAATACTATATAAAAATGAAACATGTACCTAATCATAGAAGAAAAATTAATCCATGACATAATTAAAAATGATCTGAATGAAATGATGTAAATGCTTATATTTTTTAACAAAAATCTAGAGAATAATCGAAATATTACCTATTATTACTATAAAAACAGTCAAAATATTTTACAATTTATCATTCCCAATTTTAATCTTTTTACCCTATTACATTAAGAATCTTGAAAAGTATCGTTCCAAAATGCTGCTATATTAATGTACAATACATTTTTATTTAACAAACTAGCACATAAATCATAAAACTACAAACATTACATATAAATATATGTAAGCATAAATTGGGTACATTTTTGTCAAGGTCGCGGCTAGGACGACAGAGCCAGAATGTTAAAAATCAGTCGAATGAAACTAGTAGCATCAAAAATAGTAACTGAAAGTATACGACTGAAACAGTGATTTCAGTTTATAGTTCCCAAAACTAATTGATAGGTAGTAACTAGATGGAATAGATCTTTCTATGTCCAGCATATTTACGAACCGAATATAACTTTTTCTGTCCAGTATGTGTAACTTTTAGTAGTTTCCATTCGTGTTAAGATGCTGGCACAGCAAGAAAAAAAGCGTATTCAACTTCCTCTCAATATGTGATATCAGTTTCCTACATAAGATCGAATTTCGAACAGTTAATCATTTGCCATTTTTCGAAGAAATACCAATGATAAAAAGTTGATTATTTCAGCTTTTCAGACCTCATATTTTATGCCGAACAACAAAGAAATAGTTGGTATATAATATAATAATATATAATAATCATATATGTATAAATATTAAATATAAATTCAATTATCATTACTGTATGTGTTAAAAAATAACATCATCCAATTTGTATTGTAAAATGTTTTATTAATATTCAAACAATGACTAAAAAAGTTTTTTCTTTGCTATATTTTAATCTCTGAGTAGTGAATTGTAAGAAATTATTACAAACTTATAACGATTCTAGAGAATTGTGTATAATAAATAGGTAAGAAATGAAATTCCATATTCTCTATCATTTTTTTGTATTATATAGAAGTCCTTACAATTAATTATCTGTCATGCAGACATTAGACAATGCTTTTGAACATTTGTGACTTAAGATATCTTAGCTAACATAAGATATATGAGCATTCCTCGTTTAAAATAACAGCAGAAAGCACAATGATACTGTTTGAGTTAAAACGAGTGTTTGCGATAACCTAGAATATGGTTTAGAACAGGAAATAAGGGAATCAAATGAAGAACTCAAAAGGCTTATTAAAAGCCTAAGAAGATAGGATGAGACCCAAAGAGAGGAAAACAACAGAAGTCTTCCGTAACACGAATCCATATCGATCGAAGAAATAAAAACTAGCCAACTAAGGATTCTCTATGGTTCACACCGGAAAAATAAAGCAGTAAAACTAATACCGCTGATTCGAATACAACGACATATTTTCAACGTAAAACAAATACTTCAAAGTTCAAGCAGCTGGGTAGTCCACTGCTACAACTTTGAAGACTGCTTGTATTCGTGTATTCAATTCAATAATTTTGTCAAAATATATTCATCACAAGTATACATGGTTTGGTAGTCGGTTGGTTTTCGACCTGTTCGATCAAAGGCTGTTTATCAGGAAATATTCAATAAATTCGTTATTTACTATTTTTCGTCATTGACGGCCATTTATTAAAATAAAAAGTATAAATTAGAAATGAACAGAGGTGTAACTGAGTCTTTTATACTTCTTGGTATCTGTTACATGCATTAGGTCTTCGTCCCAAAATCCTTGGTAACGCTTTTCAATTTTATCTTCTGTAGCCGCTCTGCTTACTCGTCGTTCGTGTCGCCCAAATTTTATAGGAAAAAATCAACATGTGAATACATAAAATGAATCCGGTAAGTGGTGGTTACCGAAAAAGTGGTGAACAACACTTTGAAACGATGCCCATACTGCTACTTCAGGCGTTGAACATTTTGTAAGCTTTATGTCATTAGTTTACGAATATTTGGTACGACAAATATTCCTTTTTTGCATTTGTATATATATGTGGTTGGACATTCACTATTCTGTGCTAATTTTTGCATTTATGACGACGACATTCATCAAGCAAAAGTAACAATCTTCAAGTGATTGTTCTGTTCTTTCCATAATGTTGGACAGAAAATGAATACTATATATTTTCATCAAGTGGTAACTTGTACAGCTTTGTTCTGCACTCGTTACAAAACAATATTTGTACCCATGGCTTATCAATGTTTACTACAGCATAACCAAAATACTGCAAATACGCATCTTTGAGTGCATCTGTCATAATTTTTCCACGTTTGCCGAGCATATAACATTCTTACACGTAACAAAGACAATTTACCGAACCCACACTTTCGGAAGCACAATGACAGCACAAAAATAAGTTCCAGATAATATTTAATGCAGCGCCGTCAGCTGACAGCCGTTATAAGAGCGCAGTGCTCTCACCAAAAGTTCCCAAAGCATCTAACATCTCGTCAACGAGCATATGTTATATAGTGTGACTAATATGAGATTGGATATTCCAATATATCGGTTTAATATTCGGTGACGTTATCTGTTTGTATCGTAAGGGTTTCATTTACATTAGAACAGGATTGAACCTGCAGTGTCGTTTGTTTATTCGATTCAATAAGTTTTCCATTTATTTCCATTAAATTATATTAGTTTTAAAGTAAATTAAAAGTTTTTGTTTTACATCCTATACGTTTCATGACTGGCCCAGTTGGTAGGGCTCCGGAGATCACTAGACTGTTCCCTTTTGGGATTGATTAATTCAATTAACCAGAATCGGCTTACTTAACAGATAAAAGAAAACTTTGGTAAAAAGTAACCATTCTGCAATTACTCAAAGAATTGCTTGACTTATTTAAGTGGAGTTCGAGCAAAAGTAGACCGACTCAAGTTATAAAGTCACCAAAGGTGAATGGAAGGTACTGAAAGTATCCTAACCTTAATATATTAGAATTAGGAAACATCCATTCTTTGAAAAACAACCCTAGTCAGTGCATTATTGGCAGTGCAAACCTCGCAGTTCACAGTATAACGTCACCAAAGGCGAATTGCAGTAGCTCAGTCTTAGACTATTGTAATTTAGAGACACGAAAACTTGTCAAACCATTTTAAACAAATTTGGACATTGGAATTTGGAAGATCATCAATGCTAAATAGGCAAGCGAAGATACAGGCGATACTCACAAAACGGCAATGAGAAAAGCACTGTTAGGAACCTGAACTCGCGTTTATAAATATATTAATAAACGTTTTTAAATGAACATTATCAACCTTAACTTTTATTATATGGAAGGAAAAGATGGAGAAATAAATGATCGATTAACGTAAAAAATATATTATCGTCCGGTTAGAAGGATGTCGTGCAAATATGTTGCTAAAATTAACTGTCCTCAATATAATCTTTAACGAGAATTAAACTAAAAAAGAACGTATTTCAAAGAATTAACTGTTCAGCGGTTGACTGAAACTGACTACCGAAAAAATTATCCTGGTGTTTTTATTGTTCGCGCTATCGCGCCAACGGTGTCCTCCGAATTAAACAGCGCCTTGTCGAACAAGACCAAGGCAGAAGTTGGAAGATAACGCTTGCGGTTAATGCATTGGGCTGATTTGTGGTCGTCTGCCCAAGACTGTGTTAGATTCAGGTTTCGCTGAATATTACGTGGTTTCGTATATGACAGATGATCTCATCCTAGACCTAGTGGAATATTTTTTTATCCTACTTTATTATTTAATTATTAGATTGTTACTAGTCGTTTCCGACTAACCTACAATTTGTCTTTATGATAACTTAAATCTAGGTATATAACTAGGAGGACCCATCGGCCCTACCTCAGTCTCTGGTGAAATAATGTTTATACATGTCACTGCTGTATTTTTTATTATATGTACCTCACTACACAACACTACATAAGATCATATGGTTTGAATCCTTTGAGTCTATGTCCTGTTCTGGTGTCATGATAATGGAGTATTTCCTCATGCCCCCTTGCAATTCTCTTGATTTCTTAATCACCATAGTCAGTCTGTGGGTATCTGTAGGTCTCGATGTAGGTAAACAGTCCTATAGTATTTGGGTGCGCCCACAATACCTCTTAGGACTTTGTTCTGAAAAATTTGTATATTCTTTATGTTACTCTTTGCAGAGCATCTCCATAATTGAACTCCGTATGCCCATATAAGTTTCAGTATTTGCTTATATAATAGCAATTAAATATGTCTTTTCTTGTTTATATGTTCCTTCCAGCGAAGTTTTGCCTCAAGATTCATTCCGAGATATTTAGCGTTGCTGCCATATGGAATGATAGTATTATCTAATATTATTGGTGCTTGTACGATCTGATTATAGGTGAACTGCACATGCACAGATTTACTTTCATTAATTTTTATTTTCCAAGCTTGTGTCCAATTATTTATATTGTCACTTGCCTGTTGTAATTTTCGTGAGTCTTCTTCACTATTGTCTCCGACAGCTATAATTGCAGCGCAAAATTGTCCATGTGTCGTATATCACAAGTGTAGAGTAGATAAAGCATTAGCCCCTGTACACTTCATTGTGGTACACCCGCCTTAGCTTATTTTATTGTAGAGTGAGCTTCTTCTTGTTTGACTTTAAATATTCTGGTTGTAATGTACGATTTTAATAGTTCGGTATGCTGTTTTGGTAACATTTTCTGTATTTTATGAACAAGGCTTTCATGCCAAACCTTATCGAAGGATTTTGCTACATCTAAGAATATACCGAAGCATACTTTTTTACTTTCTTAGGCTTTTTCAATAACATCTGTTATTATGTGGACCTGGTCAGCTGCTGAATTCTTGTTAATAAACCCAAACTGGTATGTTGGTATTATTTCGTTTGGTGACTTCTCAGATTTTGAGACCTAGTAGAAGATAACAAGAGGAAATCTAATTTTGTATTATTAAAATTAGATATCTTTAGAGCTTAAATTTATATTTATTATTAAACGTATTTAACCCTTATCATTGTATAATTTAGTTAAATATCATATTGGGAAAAAAACTCTATAATTATAAAATAATACTAATAAAGCTCTTTTGTTCTTCTTTTAAAGAAATTGACTTAAAGATGTTGTTTTATCTGGTTACGTGATGTATTTACATTATAAGGGTTTCGTTTATATTTAAATAGGATTGGACAGGCAATATGGTCCGTTCAGTCGTTCCAATAAATCTCCACATATTTCCCTTAAATTAAAATAGTTTTCAAATATTTTTTTTAATTTTTAACTACACGTTTCATAATTGGCGCAGTCAGAAGATAATAAGGCTGGTTTATTTTAAATTCATTCAATTAACCTGAATTAATATACTTATTAAAAAAGAAAAGGAAAATTAAACAGGTTGGATGATCATTCCGCTGCTAGTGGAACCATTTCTTGGTAGAGTCAAGTGGAGTTAGATTAAGGAGAGAACTAAAGGGATTTTTTATATAATGCGACTAATACAGCACTTAATACTCGAAAAAATCGGCATGGCGTCTGATAATCTGATAATAATAATATTCCATTCCAACATACAAGTACATGTTGTCTATATCAAAATAATTATTCACCATCCTCGTATGTATTACATAATATATTTCAACATGATTTCTTTTCAGGTGAGTTGGAAAACCCATTTAGTACAATAGGCTAACTCTAAATGAAATATTAAGCCATTCCGTAAGTTTTTTTTAAATTTAAGGAATACTTACTAGTATTTATAAATTTAGATTAACAGGTCAATTGAAAAGTCCCCGACCTGACATATAGATGGCGCTATTAGAATTAACTCCATATGTTATATGCGTGTATAAATTTGACAGCTGTCGGATCATTAGTTTGTGAATTATAGCATTTTGAGTGAATCAACTTTTGTTATTGTGAAAAAAATTGATAAAAAGGATTTTCGAAAAAGGAATTTCGCGTGTTAATAAAATATTGCTTTTTGAAGGGAAAAAATACAGTTGAAGCAAAAACTTGGCTTGATGCCGAGTTTCCGGACACTGCCCCAGGAAAATCAACCATCAAGGATTGGTATGCTAAGTTTAGACGTGGTGAAATGAGCACCGAAGACGGTGACCGCAGTGGACGCCCAGAAGAGGTTGATACCGACGAAAACATTTAAAAATCCGCAAAATTATTTTGAATGCCCGTAAATTGAAATTGAATTAAATAACATACACTCTAAAGATATCAACTGAACATGTACATCATATCATTCACGTATTTGGGTATTTGGGTATGAAAAAGTCCAGTCCGAAGTCCAGTCGACAGTCATCCGAGTGGACTGCACACGATGAACCCACTCCAAACCGTGGGAAAACGCAACAGTCGACTGGCAAGGCTATGGAGTCTGTATTTTGGAATGCGCATGGAATAATTTTCAATGACTACCTTAAAAAATGAAGGACCATCAACAGCGACTATTACATAGCCTTATTGGGCCGTTTGAAGGACGAAATCGCCAAAAAATAGTCGCATTTGAAGAAAAAGAAAGTGCTGCTTCACCAAGACAATGCACCGTGTCACAAGTCACTATTTCCTGTTCTCAGATCTCAAAAGAATGCTCGCTGGGAATAAATTTTCGTCGAATGAAAAAGTGATCGCCGAAACTGTGGCCTATTTTGAAGCAAAGGACAAATCGTACTACATAAATAGTATCGAAAATTTGGAGGATCGCTATAATCAGTGTGTCACCCTTGAAGGGAATTATGTTGAATAAAAAACTAATTTTGCCAAATAAATGTGTTTTACTATGGTAGGCCTGGGACTTTTCAATTGACCTGTTAAAACCTCCTCCTTTTTCAGTTAAAAACTAATACTCGACTATATACGACTAACGGGCCAATATACTTATATACCATTATTTTGGGAGAGTGGATTCATCTAACACTTTTGCAATTTCTGTAGCCAAACTTTTCATTTAAAAATCTATTCACTATACGATGCAAAATTGTTGTTATTGACATCGACGTCAAATTTAAATAGTCTGTAAAGATAAAACGAATTAACAGTTCGACATTTTTTAAGAAACATTGAATATTAAAATATTGTTGACTTTTTTCTTTTACTCTTTATCATGAATCTATTCTACGCTTGGGGGGTATCTACTTCTCAAGCAATAAGCCGCTGTTGGTGTCGCAGGATTCCTAAATTTCTTCACTAAATCTCGCCAAAGTTGGCGGTCGACCGCGGCTTTTCTGACCTCGGATAATGTCAGTTTCCTATTTTGCAGATCGTTGTGTATCGATATTGTTCATTTTTCCATAGAAGTCTACAAGGCATTCGTTCATCTTTTATCGGACAGACAAAACATCTAGAGTAGAAAAGTCCAAAACAATGTCTCTGAATTTCAATTTTTTGTTGATTGTCACATCTTAAATGAATGATTTCATTTCTAATATGATTTCGGAGAGTAACTTGAGACTGGAGATAATTTGAAAGACCTCATGTTCATAGATGCCAAACTGTAACAGAATCCAAGTCTCGAAGCCATAGAGCTAAGGTTTTGCAAGATAAGAGTTCGTTAGAGGCAGATTTTATCCTTGATTCATTACTTTGGGGTTTTTCTCATTAATTTCCAAGCCATACGGGACGGGAATTGTATCATCGAATATAGCATTATATACAAAATAATCTAGAATATTTAGATTTTACATTAGTAATTCTATAGTAATAATAATAATTAAATTGTTCTGTCATTCAACATACACTGGTTTTAAAATATGGAATAAAATAAGGGTAAGTGCAGAATATAAGGTTAATTTTTCAATGTTATAAAATCCAAAGAGGTACGATAATCCATTCATTTTAGGCTAGTAAACATACAATATGTTAATCGAAAGCTCGAGGTAGTCAATTCATTAATGGGGTTTGTTGATCAATAATAGTAGCGATTATAGTTGATCAAATTTGGAGATTTTTAGGAGAATTTCACTGCTTTCGTAGTGGTGGCTTTTTCGTTTTGTTTTAACTATATTGGCTGGGTTTGATCTAAATGATTTTGGTCTTTTTATGGTAATGTTTATTTATATGGTTGTTAGAGTTCTTGATAATTGTTCAAATATGTAAATTAATTTAAATATGGTGTTAATAACATAAATATAAAAATAAAATATATATATATATATATATATATATATATATATATATATATATATATATTCGACATTAAATCGAATAATCACTATAAAAAAATGTAAGTAAATAAAGCAGTATATACGCATGCGCTAAATCCGGAGATATTAGTGGAGTAATGTATCCTATACTTTTTACACTGTTTACGGTAACCCTTTTTCAGTATACATTCAATAAATTATATAATTAGTAATTAATAAGAAAATTAAATAAAAACTAATCAAGATTGATTTAATTACTACACTTTTTTTTTGAAAATGTTTTATTGCCGAACAACCCCTCCGTATCTGTTCCGTTTCGAAACCCAATCCCTACCATTTTGTAAGTTAAACCGAGATGGTCGGCGACTAATACGTTTCTGCTTTTTTAACTTCCTCTCCCTTCATTATTTACCCAGGGCGACGAAATAAATCTTTCGAGTGGCAGTTTTCGTCACGTCTTGTTTTCACAACGAACTCAAAATGGTCCCTGCGATTGTTATTTTAGACGCCCGCTACGTTGAATATTCAATTGTGCACTTTAATTTATTCGATTTTTAATTCTATTTATTTTGCATTCTGACTTATCATCGCTTACGAGAAATGTTAATTAATTTGAAACATTCTACCCTTCTCCGTTCTAATTATCGAAAATATAGGAATCGGGATACTTCTTCCAAACTATTCATAACTAATTATCGTTGAAAATGAATAAACTTAAAATGAAATAAACTTAACTCTATGTTTAGTGGATATCCAGTGACAATAAACAGTTTTATTATTGAAAGATTATTATTGAGTAATGATGTATAAGTAAACAATATCACGTTAGACAAAAAGTTGCACAGACCGGTGCATCAGACTCAAAATCAATCTCTGACTTATGGGTTTGTACCAAAACATCAAACTAACAGGTAACGATGCCAAAACAGAGCTTTTTAATTAATTACTGATTGTTATCGCTATGTAACCAATGACGAACTACACGATGACCTCGAAGTCAAGTAGATTTACGAAGTTATCCAATATCTCGTTTTAAAAGATGAAATAATGTTACCAAATCACAACAACGTAGAAGCAACACAGCTACAGAACAACACGAAGGAAATCAGAAAATTCAAGCGAACCAAATTAGATGAAATATATACTGATACATTTATACTACACTCGTCCTACTTGTATATTGATGCAAGTACTACTGAAGAATGGTATTACATTAATTTTATAAATTAAGTTTATGCCAAGCACATCTAATGTAAGATGTAATTAATTAAAAAAAGTAAACATCACGAGATATTCGAAAATTATAGATACGTGGATTCACATCTTCTGTTTCTCTATAAACGTAATAATCTTATCCTCAATTATATTAATAGGCTAACTCAGACTAATAATGCTGTGAACTCTTATTGTGAGTCATTTAATGAATAGCTATAGTGATATTCTACATTATTTTATTATTCTCATCAGAGCAAGACGTTTACCGAATTGTATAGCAAACACTCGTTAAATACCTAATTATTATCATTTAACATCTGGGAAGCTATTATCGATGTAAAAAGCCAATTTTAAAATATCAAGTCTGTTTAAGTTGGAATGATGCTGATTAAATTTATTAAATTTGTTTAAGCCCGAAAGTATAACAACTTCATCCAACAGTCCCCAGCAATGGTCTAGCAAGAAGGTAGGGTGCAGCTTGTCTTTGAAAAACATTCTCCATATTGAGCACACCACTAGTTAGGTTTCATAAATTTCCGAGGACACCAAATCATGATTCTGTACTCATATTAATTAGTACCTCCACGTATTAAAAAATTAATTAATTGGGATTAATGTAACTAAGGTCTACAAAACAACAAGACCTATAATATGAATCGTCATTCCAACTCCTCTGATAGTTGCAATTAAGCAATATTTTGTACCTTCAGTATTTCTAAGAAATCCTTGTACTATCAATAGATCCGTCATATTTTGAGATTCTTCCTGCGTAGGGAGTTTTATTATATTTGCTTCTGCATTTTGCTGGTCATGAAAACTGGACTCTGGAATTTAATTAATTGATTGATTATAAGACCACTTGAAAAGTACTTGCCTGCATATAGGTACATAAAATATAATCACACTTCAGAGCGCTAATTTTTTTGTTTTAAATACTTTTGAAATGGTTGAGTATTTATCGATCCAAAAAAGGTTTTCTAAGGCTTAAAAATTGGCAAACCTCTTTCAAGGTAGAACATTTTTTTCGCTGTAACGTAATAGTTTCTGGGGCCTCATTTCTCTTGAATTATAGATCACTTTGAGTGATTCAATCAAACAGCGTACATGCAAAAAAACGAATAAATTGCGGGAATTATATATAAAAAATTAATTATACGTTTATTTTTTCTCAAGTTCAATCACTATGTTTCCATCCCAAATTATAGTTTGTATCCACTCTACAAAATGCTGTAAATATTCTCGTTTTCAATTTTTTTAGATAAGATATTGAACACAATTCTAAATACCTCAGGGAATGATAGTGAACAAAAAGTACATCAAAAAAATAGAGGAGCCATTAGTCGCTGTGAATGTATAAAGACAATTATATCGAATAGTATGGAATGGCAATTTCCGTCAACAACCCATTCATATCTTTAAATCAATTCAGTACTACTCTCCTACGGTAATGGCATATCTTACAATTTCAAGAAATAGTATACCGACTGATGATAATTAAGAACGGTATTCATACATATACCTCTATTTCTCTAGTTATCGTAGCTGGAAAATAAAAAATGTTCATGATCGATCCATCCTTTGAATTCTCAGTCTCTACTCCAAGTGGTAAATAGCATACTGCTGGACCAAACAAGGCTGGTAAAAAATTATTGTGCACCAAATGACTCAACATCACTAAAATTATTTAAACATCCAGAATATCATTCATTAGTTCGGAGCATTGAAAATACACCATAGTGTGAAGACCAGGAGTTTGACCAAGTTTCATCGCTACTCGGCAAAAATGGGTTTAATTAACGACTAAAATGGTACTAGTCAAATTAAACTGCTTAATCAAATTAAGTATCAAATTGAAATTAAGAACTAATTATTGGAATTTATTTAAGATAATTACCGAGTAAGTATTAAAACAATAAATGGAATATAATAAATAACAATTTGTATATACATTTGTTAACAAGTTACTTGATTATTAACAAATATTTTAATATTAGAGTACCCTAAAGAGACACTTTTTTGCTGAAAAATACATCAAATGTTGTACAGAAAGGTAATACTCAGCGAAAAAAGTATTAAAAAAGTAAAGTATAATGATGCTATTGCATCATTATAATATATTATGTAAAACAGTGTGTAAATAATATTTGGCCTAAAAAACTATTCCATTGTACCTGAGTGACTTGCCATCTTATAGTCTTTTATATAATTGATCCACTCATTTTGAAACTCCATAATTGGCATTTAATTATAAAAATGTCTTAATTTGATAAATTATAATGTTTCAAAAGCATTAAAATATAGTCACTCTTTTTGTAATTCGTTGATATAAAATTAACGGAACAAAAACATTGCAGTAACGTATAACAAAGAGATACATAATTTAGAAATATATATTGTGAAACAAATATTTTTAATAGATTAAATCGGATATTGCTATAAATTATTTAAACTCAAAACATAATATTTACATTTTAATTACACCGTTCTTAATAGAATAATAGTGCTTAACTTGTTGAATTGCAACATCTTAACAATTTAACAATCACTTTTATTGAGTTTTATCTTTACGATTGTAAATTAATAAAATAAGACATGAATCCCACAAAGAACAAGATTCGATATGAAGATGTAACAGACGTAAAATGTTGAAACTACTTGTCATTCAAGCATCTACGTAGATTCATACAAGTTAAACATTAATCATTATGAAAGTATAGTTGTTTTTATTGTCTATAAAACTTATACTACTCCGGCTGGACATACCTATAAAAATACTTATAACTTAATTATAAAAGTAAGAATATAGCTGCCTTTCGTACTTAACAAATATGTAATTTATTGAACACATGTTTTGAATTTATCTAGTTTAAATGATTTAAAATATTTAAAATGAAGATAGAGATGATCGTATATTAGTTAAATAAGGGTTTCTGATAACCGAATAATTCTAAAACAATTGATTATGTTGAACCATCATTATACTGAATTTTGATACATCAACTATACCTTTAAAAATACTCAAAATAGTTTTTAAGTTCTGTAACATGGGATGAATAGCAGGGATAATAGGGAAATTGAAAAAGCATGGCCAATCAGTTGTCAGTATACGCTGTTTTAATTGATTATCGTTCCTAAGACAATAAGATTGTATAAGGAGATAACTTATAAAATATACTAAACAATATATTTAAAGTTGTTAGTATAAATCTGTTATATTATAATAATTATTGTTACAAATGTTAATGAGCATAATAACAATTTATATTTCTATCTTAACTTAGTATCTGATGGGACAAAAAATATTAAAATATTTGAATATGAAGCTAAAAACCACTTGTCATTTAAGTAACAATGTGGATTTTAAGACACTAATCATCGTTATATTATATCTTATACCTCTTGTGGTTGTATTTATTACCTATACACTATATTAGCCAAATTCATCATTCCTTGAAAAATAATAATTTTAATTTATTGAATTGCTTGTTTACCAATTAGTGATAGTTTATCTGTAGTGGATAGACTTGGACTTGGACAGTTGTGGAGTTGACGTCAAATAGTTTATAGAAACGTCTTAAATTCTGATTTTTTAATCTATAGTGTTGGCGATATTATCAATTAATGATACTATTGAGTATGTTAAATCTATTACATTTGACTCAGCTTTCGCATTAGGATAATATGCTTGATAATTGATAATTTATTTCGCACAACAGCATTCAGAAATCAAAATCAAAAACATTTAAAAATATTTTTTCAACATAAACGTAATTGTTTATTTAGACTCTTCTAATGTCACAGTTTAAAAGAAGTTGTGCATAGCAGTAAAAATAATGTGTTAAATTAATATAGATTGTCAACGAGTTATATAAACCTACTTAGTTAGTAATGTAAAATAAAACAAAATATTTTTTATATATATTTGCGACATACACAAAACCAACATTCTCATAATGGAAATATGTAATCTAAATATTAATATAAATTTAAAAGACGAAAATATATTTATTATTTAAGTTTAAAAACGACAAACGAACTTTATGTCAACAAAATTTTATACTATTATTTTTACATTATACATTATATCACTCAAATCTATTTTTATTAAAAACAGTTTTAAAGGTAAATTATATTATTAACAACAATATTAATGTTTTATCATATATGTTCAGTTTAATTTGTGCTTCTTCGTAAAATCTTCTTAAAATTCGACTTCATTTTACAGTTAACACTTTGAAATATTTGTTATTAACCCTGTATTTTTGTTATCTCGAATTTGTAAGATTATTTAATTATATATAAGATAATTTTTTACGTGCATTTGTTATATTGAATTTTTAAAAATAAAATTTATTCAGTTTTCTTTTAGTTAAACTAGATTTTATATTATTGTAAGTAAAAAGTAAGTAAAACAATAAAGTAAGTTAAATTTGTGAATTTTAAATTACATGTACAAAAGAGTAAAAAAAGCCTAATATATTCAATAGTTTCTTATACTATGAATAATAATTCACTAAATATTATTGGAAATTATTTTTAAAAAAAATTAATGCTTTCTGATCAGTTTAAACTGGACTTATTCAGACAATATTTTCTATTATATTTTTTGAAATATTTCTGTCTGTTAGTTTAATTAATTTAGTAAAATTACTTCAAACTTTTTATTTTGCATTTTAGGAATGTGGAAAATTGATTCTGTCTCAGTTTTTTTTCAATTAAATAGACATATCCAGAAAACGTTTTATTCTATTTATGTAACAATACAAAAACAAAATTAAGTATTAAATATTTTAATTAAAGTAATATTAAAGCAATTAATGTTTATTAATTAAAACAATTACTATTAGTAGTAGTACTGTTTAAAATTATATAATATTGATTTCAAATCAGTTGAAAAATATTACAAGTTAAATATATTATTGTGTGTGAATAAATAACTTACAAACATATTATGAGAATTGTTGAAAATTGATTACTGAGAATTATTTTAATAAAGAAAGAAATATTAATGTTCAGTTTACGAATGTTACAATTAAACAGTTATATTAGTAAATAACTTAAGAAGAGTTAAGCATTAAATACATACTAATGTGAGTTTTTAGAATAAAATAATAACAATATCATTGGATAAAATATTATTTAATGTAATAAATGTTATAATTTATTAATTTTGTACTAAATCACATTATTATAAAAAATGTTGTATTTAATATTAAATAACATACTTATATTAAAATAAACTTGAAGTATTTTATATGTTTTCTCCTAAATAAATCCCAACTTAAAGTGTTAATATTATAATTATTATAACCACTTCAAAGCACCCGATTTATAAGAAGGGTAATAAATCCACTCGATCGCACCTTTTTACTACTCATAATCATCATCATCATCATCTCGACTCAACCGTACACCAACTACAAAACGGATCGATCCGTGTCGCGCGACTCACCGTCCACGGCATCATCGTCATCGCAATGATCCCGTCCTCCCGATCCCTACCTCTCGGCCGAAAAGTGTCCGACTCAAATCGCAGGCGGCTTGTTTTTTCACAGCCGCCTCTATAACAACCTGTAATCCGGCCGCCGGCCCGCCAGTTGCTACGTGGATACGTCGGTTATAGGACGTCAGTACGCACGAATTCGAGTCACTCGTTTACGACGCGTCTACGCAAACGAAAACTCGATTTTTTTCTCTGTTGTCATTACCGAAGACGACGACGACATTTCGGCCCTTGTCCAATGCCTTCAGTTCGCACTGCGCGTTTCTGTAGCTGTAACGAGGACGGATAGGAACGTTTTGGGTTTTGTTTTTTTTTTCACCCACATTGACGACTTGATCGATTAAGGATGACTAGATCGAAATTTTTTATCATCGACAGCTGACGGAGTTTTGTTTTCGATTACGATTTCCTTGATTTTTCGACTGTGATCTTAGTGATAAGTTTTGATATTTATTACGAGAGGGCCCGTAAGAGTACAACCCCATCAAGTGCAACTTGTCTATTGTGATAATATTTATTGTTACTGGATACTTTTTTTACCGCATAGAACGATGGCTAGAGGAAGAAAAGCTAAAGGTGCGTATGTAACACTAATATAACATATTTCCTCAAATGTCACTAGCCGAATATCTTCTCCCTTCGGTATAACGTGAATCGGCGGGACCTGGATGTCATAGGATGATTGTCCCAACAAAATTATATTTCGTTATAAATTAGTACTGGTTTACATGCTAAATGTTTGGAGTAAATATTTATATATATAGCTTACCACTAACTTTAGTTTATTGAATTTGCGAAATATTTACATTGTATTCAGTTGAATATGAAATTAGATATTTTTGTTTTGATTTATGCAATTTGATTATTTCGATTTGAAATTGTATAAGTTGTTGCTATATTTTACATATATTTTTGCCAAAACAGTAACAATAATGGCAAGCTTTACATATATTAAATTATTTATTTAAACCTAGATAGTGTTATGAACAGTCTTCCACTGTAAATTAATTCTTACTGACTAATGTATGTTTCTTGTAACTTTCAGAGACAAAATTTAAAAATGTTTCTCAATTTCTTATCCTCATTGTTTGATTTATAAAATTAGATGATATACGAGTTAAGATATATAATTATTGAGATAAGAATTAAATTGTCAACCTGTTGAGAATTAACTACCAATATGTTTAAATGTATACAATAATATTTAAAATGAAGTTCGAATGTTAACTAGACTTATGTACGCCAATAATGCGTTTTACATTTACTATCAAACGTAACTTAAAAATACGATTCTCCAATGACTATATATAAATAAAAATATATCACAGTAATTTGCTCGTAAGTCGTAGAATATATCGTATATGATATCCAAATAAGATCGCTAACATTGTTATGAAAATGTTTAAAAAAAAAGAGTAAGTTTGAAATTCAAAATCATTCCAACAACTAAGTGATTCAATTTTGTTTTGCAAATATTCAAATATCTGCTTGTATTTTTTTTATTTATTGGAATGCCGAATTGTGTTAATTTAAATGTTAAATTGGGTTTATTGTATTTTTGAACATATGGTACATTGAGCTTTATAATTTTTGAAAAGAATCGAATTTTGTCCCAAAGCTTTACCGTTTTTTGTTTTACTGAATGGTTTAAATCAGAATTAAATGAGAACATTGAAAGTGAAAGTAGTTGTGCTCATCTTATATATCGAATATAGAACTATTCAGCGGCCTGTATTTTGTATAAACAAAACTTCATTGATACTAGAGTCATGAATGTGCTAATTATTTCCGTTTTTCAGATATTTAAGTATTTCGTTATCTTATCAAAAATTGAAACTGAAAAATATTTTGTTTACCATTTAAAAGGAACATTTTAAAATATCTTATGTTTTGAATGTATTAATAATAATAAAATAATTATGTAATTATAACAATAATCATAAGGGTCATTAACTATTATTATATTATTGGCGATATCATCTTATCTAATATTATAATCTAATCTGTGAATAATTTTAGAACAATTTGTACACTTCAGAGTATTGTCATATTAAAGGATGTATTGTTCATAGTTTCTTTTTCAACTAATAACAGCCTGAAGGACAATAATCCTCTGGTTGACCCTAAATTTACAGAAGCACAATAAAGCAGATGGACATCTGAACGACACATGTCACAGATGGCTAGTCAGGCAAATATATAAATTCAACGGACTAAGACGTAAAGGTCTTCTAAATAAAACTTCAATACATCCTAAGAAACTCAATAAACCCAAAAGGAATGACTGTAAAAAGTGTTTTTGATTGCCTTAATGTTTTCAGTATCATGTTATTTTATTTTAAAGATTTCAAGTAATATCAATATCTTATTGGAGCTATTAGCTAGATTTAACGGCAATATTTCAAGAGTAAATTTGCATTATGAAAGTTTGGATACGTCAGTTAAAAATTGATGATTAATGAACTGCTGCAGAGCTATATTTATAAAGCAATTATTATGCAAACGTATCAAGTTTATGTAGACAAGTGTCAAATTGTGCAAGACCGAAACGATCGTGGCAAAACTGGGAACAGGACGCATTAAAATATTTTAAAAGAAATCAGCGATAAAATGATATTTTTGCGACGATTTAATGGAAACGTGAGAGGTGCAATCTCAATTAAAACGTATATAAATTAACGTATAATGCGATGGTTGTTATTTAAAATTTTGTAAAAAGAAACGGTGCAGGTTGATTTTTTCGCAACGGAAAAGCGACGGAGGATCTTAAATCATACCTCTAATTTTGTCATTATTTATTTATGGGAACTTCCGGATCTGTAGATATTATTACAGTATTTAAAGTGACTAATTCCTACCATTCTCCGAATGCATTGGTTTGTAATGTAATATCATATCAAAAGGTAATTTTGTTTTGCCTATTTACATTTTAATTTGCCATTAATTATGTGAATGTTATCCATAAAAAAATTGATACTGCCTTGATTTTAAAGTAATCAAGCCTCTTAGTCATATAAATATTTAGGTATTGAAGTCATAGTTTAACAAATATCTAATTATCACGATGACTATTCCCTAGTTTATTATTTCTCGCTCCTATTGTCAATAATCATAGTTCCTTGGAAACAATTTTTCCAATCGAAGTTCTATAAAGATTTTGAGCATAAAAATAGATTCTAATAGTTTTTTCATCAGAAAATTGATATTTAGTGATGCACTCCATAAGAAATGATCTTCTCTGGTGATTCTATTATGCACTTTCGTTGGCACTGTATATACAAAAAGTAAATCTTTTTGTCTATTCAATTCCTGAAAAAATGTATGATGTGTGATATGTTGATTTCGAATGTATTATGGTACATTAACGCCGTCTAACCTGATCGGATGAAATACAGTACAAATTGCTTGTATTTCGAAAGATTACGGTGTACCGGAGACACTGTTTCCTATCTTGTGTAGGTCAAGTAAACTACCAGTCTCAATTAAAATCCTTATGCATCAGGCTATGTTAACGTTCCTTCTTTCTACATGGATCCCAAAGATGATCTCCACATACCAGAATCGAAAAAAAAACCACAACTGTTCCAAAATAAGGTGCTCAAGATGATTCTGAAGGCCCCATGATATGTCAGGTACAACCAAATACATCGCGAAATTGGGGTGTTAATATTATCTGAATTCACAAACTCAGTCACCGAAAGGTTCTTAAATGGAAAATCCAGCATCAATAATACGTTAATTCCCTCCATTCCGATTCTGCTACGGTAGTCATGTAGAACCATCGTACAACAGTATACCGATTTGTAATTAAGAACGATTTTCATACCATTGCCAAGTTAAATTGCACACTGGTAACCCGAATAACAAAGACTTAAAGAAACTTATATTAACAATGACCTTAGTACATTTTTTTGATATCAATAAATAACTTTCAAAGTATATCTCTGATTTTGTTTTTAATGATTCAGATTAAATTTTATAATGTAGCTTATTTGATCTCGTTTCTTTTCCACATTTTTGTTAATTAATTTTCTCTGCCAGCTAGAAACAAAGTCAAATAATATTAAAAAATCTATGAAAATTGTGTTAATGTAAAACAGGTTAACATTTTATGGAAACAATCCCGCTAATAAAAGTATCTTACAATAGTTTAATTTTTTTTACGAACCACGGTTTATCGACCCTGAACGACCTCCTTAACATGGCTTTCAAACTACAATCCTTGGAATTTATCCTACCAATTGTTAAATGGCCAACTTCTTAACAACCCGAATGATCCAAACCTTGCGGAAAAACCACTGCAACCACCTAAGACGGCAATTAAATTGTGAATATTAGGAAGGGCGTATAGGTTAATATAATAGAGATATAACTATTATATATGTAAAGCTATTTAATATGATAGTTTGTTGGAGCTACTGATTTTCTGTAATGAAGTCTGGAGTTAAATTCTCGATATAAAATGATACTCGATAAATATTCTAAACAGAGCAAATATGCTATGTTTTTATCATCCATATTCTATATAGCTGTTTCTTGTATAGCGATTGGTAAATTAGTCCTATTCAATTAGTAGATCTATCTGACGGTTAAAAAAAGTTAATGTTTCCTTTATTATTTCAAAATTCTTCGCATTGCATCTTTCATGTTCGTATTCAAATATTTCTGTCTGTAAGTTACATACATGTATATTTGTATTTGAACAACAGTCGTGTTCAGAAATCTGGCGTTAGAGTTCCGCTAACACATATAACACACTAAACTACGCATAAAGACAAATACAAGATTTTTGTTAGTTTACGACGGAGTCGTAAATCCCGACGTAAAGCCGACTTTTGTAAATACAAGCGAACACTAAGTAAACAAGTTTTCTAAAAAATTATAATTTTCAACAATACAGCTTTGCAGATTTACCATTAGGTTAGTCTCGGAAACATTATATCCCAGTATATCAGCGAGTTACTTTCTGCAGGGCAGATTTAAACATATCTGTAGGTTAGCTTTATTAAGGCAATAATAAAGAAAATACTTCTATATTGTTTATTTATAATATTTAATAACACTATCTATAACTCTTAGTCTCGGTCTTCAAAATCATTGCAATTCAAACATGCTGAACCATAAATTAAATTTTAAAAAAGTGGTAAAGGCGATAGGACGGTCCACCTACTGTTGCGATAGTCGCGGGTTCGAATCCTGCTCGGACATGGTCGTTAATTTATGTTTGTGATTGTTTAATATTTGTGATTGTCCTAGGCAAGAGTGCAAAATCCGACAACGAAAATAATGATATCTTCTGTTCGTCTTCTGGGATGATTTCTAAGTTGGTCACTCGCCAGTCGGTAGACTTAATGCCGAGTACCATGGTTTGGAGCTGTAGGTCCAGTCCAGATAAACCCCTAGAGTGATTTGTGCAAAACTTGTCGAATATTTTAAAATACATGTTACGTTTTTTACACTTCAGCAAAATGACCCATGAACTAGAGAAATATTGATGTACACATTATCTGACGTGCCTCGAATTAACTTATGGATGTTATATTACGTATGTTCTAGATAGTGGTGATAAAAATTTACCTTAGTTTTGTGTTTGATACAGTTTTTATAATCGTTTATGTCAAGTGGTATTTTATTTTCAAGAAAATCGTAAATATTATGTTTCTGGATCATAAGGAGGAATCAATGTTTCAGATAGGCGGTTAGTTTGACTGAGTGGTCAGGGCGACAGGATAGTCCTCCTACTGTTGCGATAGTCGTGGCTCTGAACTTTTCTGGGGCGTAGTTACAAATTTATGTTTGTAATTATTTCTAATTATCTACAAGACAGGAATACAACATCTGCTAAGGAAAATCATAACCGTCACGCCAGTAACAAGGCTGACTGTCTTCTGGGATGATCTCTAAGTTGGTCACTCGCCAGATAAACCCTAGTTGGTAAAAGGGATTCCTCTTCAAAATATTTCATATAATAAAACTACTATTATCTCAAATAAAATGAGTAGTATTATAATACTTTTAAGAGTAAAGTGTTATTTTTATCTTAATAATTCTAATTAATTATTTCTATAATGACTTTCAACAGTTGACTTGGTAATTTGATATTACAACATGGCAAATGATTTTACAATAGATATCAGTCATGATCGCCCGACTCTACTTGAAAAGAGATGTTACAAGGTAAACTTTCTAAATAGCATTTCCTCATTGCACGATCAGTTGATTGACAGCTCGCACTCGCCTCTTTGCATTCTTCCTAGTTTTCTTTGGCTTCTTCAGGCGTTCTATCAAAATCTCTTTTTTTTATTTTAGAGTGAATCTGTATTCAATAAAATTATTGCGACGACTCATTACAGTTTATTTCTTCTCGTGTTTAACTCTTAGACTAAAATGATTAAAGAGTGTTAGTAATTTACGATTAATTAAAACGCCTTTGTCTTAAAAGGCATCATTAATTATGGATTAACTCAATCAAACATAATATCATTAAACCACTCCATTTATAGATGGGTGCTTGTAAAATAAAAATAAATTATTGAATATGGCCTGACATATCAACTCAATTCAAGAAGTTAACAAACAGATAAATCGATTAATCTTATAAATAACTAATGGTAATTTTGTTTTTTTAAATACAGACGATTCCGAAACACTTAAGGCAGTTAAAACGTTAAATCTAGATCAGTATTAATGTATCGAATGAATATTCGGTTTTTATATTAAAAAAAACAGCTTATCAACACGTGTTGTTTCCATTGGCAAAACACCTAACCAGTAAATCAGCCACTGACGTTGTATGTTGACAGCATTACTGGCATAATTTGGTAATGTGTGTATCAAAAGTTTAGCAGCATTAATCATTATTCTAAATGTTTTTGTGAGTTAAAAAAATAATAGTTGTCGTCCGGGTATATCAACTTTATCAAGTGGTTGTAATTTTAATAATTAATTAGACCTTTAGGAGTTTTTAACTTCTTGTCGATTTATACGATTTATGACCCTTGAACTGCATGTAATTCTATGTTAAATATATTGTGTCCTGGATTTTTTTTCCAACTAATTCACACTTTAAGTAATTGTTATAGTAATTTTATTATTAAGAAATTATTCGAAGATATAGATTTAAGTTGGTAAATTAATATTCACCAAGAAAAGAAAAATAATAGTTTTGTGTAAATATTTTATAATAGAATTTATAATAGATGATATTAACAATATTAGGATAATAATATATATCAGTGATTTTGTTAGTTAGTTAAATCTTTATTTAGTTTACAGAATGTTAATTTATTTTGAAATATTATTAACGTATTATTTTGTGAAATACTATTTAACAAAATAAGTTTAGACTGGTCTCAATATATTTATTATTGGGGAGCTGTCAATACCTATAAACTGACTGAATTATTACCTATAAATTAATTTAAAATTGTTAATATTGTCTTGAGTTTATCTATATCAATATTTTTTGCGCCAAAAGCCGATGAAATTAATTTACTTTTTCTTTAATTCATTCTGAAGTTTTTAAAGAGTTATGGATAAGATTTCTGAATGTTTTTTTTTCTGGACTAAAATAATATTCCAATAGCTATATTTTTATACTTCTTGAGGTGTTACTGTTATTGCCCACGAAAATTTATTTAAATTGCTGCAAAGTTAATTGAACATATGATAATTTAAATTTGTGCCTTCTAGACAGTTTCAGCTGTAGTATATTATTACTCTTACAGTACGTATAAATATGCATTGTCAACTTGAATACAATAGAGTAAACTGATTAATGTTAATGCAGAGTTATATACATTATCTTCTTAGTCTGATTAAGTTCTTTATCTTACCTGAATATATGAATAATTGCATTATGAACTAATTTTTACAGAATTTGTAATGTGTTGGGTTTATTTTCATATTTCAATTTAAATTTTCTAAACCAATGAATAAAGACGATTCTTGGTCTGGAAAATCGGTTTCGGTTTGTTAAAAAATTTATCATTTTCATACCTTTTATGTATTCAGAAAAATGTAAATATGATTGTATCGATTTTATAAGTAAATCGCCACTATATCAACTAACTAACCTAGAATGTAAACACTATTTTGTTCCCTTCGATCTTTTCCAAATTTACCACTCCTAATTCTTGTTTTTCCAATAGTTTGATCGTTTTATCTAAGTTTATACACGACCAGACACCAGTTATACATATTATAATTAGAATATTAAAATATAAATATTTTAGAATTCCTCTTCAAAATTAGTCATCAATCCGCTTGCGATTTCAATCTCAGCGAACGGCCTCATAAAACTCAAATGCAACAAAAACTTGTAATTCTTCATTGGCTTCGAAGCCTTGAAGACAGCAAGTCATATGTTACATGACGAAAGGTTACAGAATTATTTTTTTAATGTAAATTAAATTTTCTGAAAATCAATCAAAAATAGATAAATATAAATGAATATGTATTTTTATTAATTAACTAAATTTGCCACCAGCCCTGTTTAAGAATACCCTAAGAAATACCATCAAATATTATGGTTTAAAGTAATTAACTAATTTAATCACTGTATATAATTAGATCTAGCTACCGGTACATAGTCTTAGCATGTTATTAAACGTAGTGAATTTTTTCTTTATTACGGTAATTTTCAACAAAGTAATCTTATTTATTAATCTAGAAATCTATAAATTATACAGTGTCATCTCAAATATGACAAATTACTAAGCAAAACATTAGTCAATATAAATAGACATATATTAATGGATCGTGCTTGTTTTGATTGTGATCCAGGGTTGTTTAAATAATTTACTTGTTAACGTTCTAACGTCAATATACGAAAAACTGTTCGGTAATAATTGGCAAGTGATTGTGGCTGTGTCATCGCGTCGCCCATGAGAATCTCACATATCCCACTAAACGTTTTATTGAGTCTTTAAGCGTTTATCATCCATTGGATCAATCGTTACGACCTGTAGGCCGCGCAGCCTTTGACAATTGAAGTATCAGCCAATACTAGTTAATAATCTATAAATTCCGTTGTTAACATTTTTATGTTATTGAATTTTTTTCAAGTTTTATTTAGATGTTAGTAGAAATAAATAATAATGATAATAAGAAAATCGTAATAAATGAATTACCCGCGTTAATTAATGTTTTGTATTGTTTGTTGCGGATAATCTTAACAGTTTAGGTTAATTTTAAGCAATGATATAAATTGGTATTTCCTATCAGTGTCTATTGTTTTTTGCACGCATGTCGGTGTAGTAATGGTGTATCGTAAAGTTATAGGACTGACCATTCGCCTTGTTGTGACAGTAACAGGTAGTTGAAAATGTAATAGAGTAATAATCTCAGTCATGCTGCGTAAGTATCAATGTAAACAACTGTTTATCAAACGAACCTAGCTGTTAAATTCAATAGACATTTCTACGTATAAAAGAACAGTTTAGTATTATTGAGTTGTTCAATGCTCATACATTCAAAGTTACATTTTCGTTTGCTGTGTGATTTAAAGAAATTTGCTGTCGAAACTCACCAAACGCTTTGTGATGTTTGAGAGAAATAGTTTTCGTGTAGTTTCAGAGATAAAAAGTTATTACTTTGATGTCACTGACAAGGAACGGTTTAGAGTCAAAAAAAGTTCGCTAAAGTTCAAATACAAATTAATTTCAAGACTAGACAGAAACCCAACTCAGACACTCAAAAACTTTAACTATCTTACTGATTGATGAATTAACTGTTTCCAGAGGTTCACATACGATAGGAAAGATACAAAAAGGGGGAAATGGCTACCACAGAAATTGCCATTGCTTGCCAGACAAAAAAAGAGTGCTCAGTGGCGTATTGCCAGTGAATATACAACGACAATCCCAAGTGCAAAATAGGTTAGACCAGGGGAGCCATTCACATCGTCAACGAAGTAATAGACTTGCTGAGCATATGTTAGGATCAGCAAGGTGTAGAGCATATCCTGCAAAGGTCTACTCACTTTAATTGAATACATTGAGCGAGGTGTTGTTGGAAGAATGACTAGCAATAACGAGTAGCAAACACAGTCATCCTTTCGCATGATAATGCTCGGTCACATGTTTGGTTGTGAAAAATACACTGTTGTAGCTCTAATGAGAAGTTCCACTACATCCAGTACTCACCCAACATAGCATATTCTGATTGCTACATGGTGTCAAAATCCTGAAGTAACGCGAAAATAGATCAATGATTGTCAGAAAGACGAGTAAAGTAATAGAAAATTATAGAAGTTGTTTTGATAACATATTTTACCAATTTGTTTCAGTAAATGCCTTTTTAAACTGAACAATTGATAATAATACAAACAAGTCGTTAATAATTAATGAAAACTTGTTAATAGACATTGTGAAAGAGTCTAGTATTTGTCCATCAGCATTTATTGACTCTAGACATTTTTGCTAATACTTTTATGTACTTCTATTACACATTAAAGTATTCAGATATTTGCTGATGATATCCTAATCACAACCTTGTTGTTAGATGTCTTCGTTTCGGATATATTAAAGCGCATTATGAATATTCCAAAATACCATATTCTAGATTTTTAAAAGATTTACCTAAAAGTTAATATATATCTTTGGGTATTTTTTAAGGCAATATGTTTTTGTCAGCATGCGCCCTATGTTTTTAAAATATTGAATAGAATAGCATGAACATCATCATATAAAGTCGGAAACGTCATAAACGACGGCGATAGATATTCCTTTGTTAGGCAGGCCATCGAGCCAGATTCTACGGTAATTAACATACAATTTCAGCCTACGCCATAATTTCGTTCGGCTTTTCCCCTCCAGCTTTTCGCGGATTATTTATGGATTTTGTTGTTTTACAAATGCCCCCCAGAGTCATCTCCGTAAATTGAGATGGTTCGACAGTAAATAATGATAGTCGTGACTGGGAATCCAGCGAGGGGAAAATCCAGAATTAATTTGTGTTAGATATTGTACAACATTTATCTGACAGTATCCGTAGCACCGAAAGATTTTTTATATGAGTGCTTTTAGTTTTCTATAATTTTGCATTGTCATATCCCCATAGTTGTTTTATTTTAAGAATATATTTGAATGTTTCCTTTTTTCTTCAATAATATTAATTACTAAATCAGTGAGGATTTGAATAACCAAAGGCAAGAAAATTGTTTATACACTCACTGGTTTTATCTTTCAGTCAAAAAGGACTTTCAGCAGAAGTTCCACATCTAGCATTATATTTTCTAATATAATTTCGCAGCAATACTCTTCTATTCAAAGTTGCATTTCTAAACAGTAAGTATCGAAATCAAGGAACTTTGCTGGTTAGTCTGAAGAAACTCCCAATTTGACCTAAGTCTTTATATATAGAACAGGGATGCAGAAAAAATATCGTAATTGTTGGCCGATATATCGATATTTTTTTAGCCGACAGTTTTAACCTAGTTTAACCTTTAAAACTGATATTTAATTTTAAAGGTCAAAAACTTCACTACTTTTTAAAATATTTTTAAAAAAATATATAGTTTTTAGGCTAATATTTGACTATTTTTATGTTTTCTTAAAAATATGGATATTTTTTTTCTCCGATATATCGATATTTTTTTGAAAATATAGAAAACGATATAATATAGATATTTTTTTCGGAGACCAACACATCTAATATAGAATATGTGAACCTATTTGTTTTTGGTACATGGAGTCATATATGGGTTCGCACTAATACATCAAAGTATCTAAAGCTGCCAAAACAAAGTAAATCGCAGTAACGTGGAAGTAATGTAGGTACTAGAAAACACGCAGGAATATAGTGTATAAGCGTTACTTACTCTTAACCTTAACTTAAGGAAACTACTTTTAATTTGGGAAATACATCTGGAATATATTGCTTATATCCCGTACTCGCCTTGCTTGTGTATAAATACAAGAGAATAGTATTAAATTAATTTGTAGATTTTTAATGCTTAATATCTCCTAATCTTCCAGGGTTATTGCTAACATACAGCATTGCTTGTACCATTGCCATTGGGAATCTTTTACAGTTTATCTACTATTACTGTATCTTCTCTAATTTTATCGATGTTGTTGTTGATAAGACTATTTTCATAGAAAATTACATTAAATTATTTGAGTAAATGTGTAAATAGAATAGTCTGATACAGGCATTTGTAAGTAATTTGTCTTATTTTCGTTTTATTGATCTCAGTATTGCAATTTCAGTTGCTTATATTTGTTTTGGAATAAAATCCCAATGTGAAATTTAAGTAGTACTTGTTGTATGATGTCAATATTTTGTTATTTTTGGCTATTTTTATTTTTAAATGCTTAGTTCTACAAGACATGGATTACTTTCAAGACTTTTCACATTGATTCATGATTATAGCTTGTAATTACACAGAAGTTAAAAAAGTTATTTATATATTCGTTAGTAGAATATGAAAAGATCAGTATCAGTGAAAAGATACAAATGGTAAGTGAAAGGAACATTCTTATGTGATGTATAATACCAAAATTGCATGATTATGAATTATCTGATCATTATTGGACTATAATCATAATAATGCGTATTGTTAACGAGCATCATCGTAAAATGAGTGTGATTAAAGAACTCAAGGATAGCTATATAGAGCCTACAAACGTATAAAAACGAACTGCAGCAGAACGACGTTTCCACCCCAGTAATTCCGACAAAATTGAGTAATATGGGGCGAATAAATCAATTTAACATCCAGTCGGCCTAGAATTTCCGCATCCCTCGTAAAACCAACCCTGTTATTTTGATCGGCGAAGTTATATTTTATTTCGAAGAAGAGCGTAAAGCCATTACGGAGAGAAATAGGGACCGAGAGGGTGGCACGCACTCGACGGCAATTTGTTGGAGTAATGCGCTTAGGGGATGATCGGAAGTATGGCAAGATAAATTCGATTTTATCGCGAGGATTTCTTCTTCCATCTAGCAAACGGAAAAGTTTTTCAATTCAGGGATACTTTTGTGTTATCGGTGAATCTTTTTTATATATCCTAAAAATTTTTATGGGAATCTTTCCCATAACCTATAGGAGTTTATTCAATGAAGAGTAATTATTTTGCTATTTGACCGATTATTTCTACCTCATTAATATACATTGCACTGAAAATATATTTAAAACACATTGGTATCACATATTTAACATTTTAACGCACTTATATGCGGAAAACAAGTGTAAAAGTAATTACGAAATTAAAAAATATGTAATATATATAAACATGTAGTAAAAAATATTACTAAAAGATTAGGATGTGTACGTGACGAACTGCAAATGCTTCGTAAACAATTTTTAAATAACATCGATGTTTCGGTATATCCATATTTTTTAACTATATCTAAAGAGACATCCCAAACCAAAAGTTCGATACATGTATCGATTTTTTCCAGCTTCAGTCCTACTTTCCCTCGCAAAATTCATGTGATGACCGTGCGATCCTCAACCAAAAGTTCGATACTCTGCTTCAAAAATCCTAGGTTTTAATTGGCAACTAGAAGTTCGCTATTTCTTTCAGAGACATATCGATATTTTTTCGACATCCCTAGTAAAGAGTGAGCGAATATTCTCTATGGTTTTTGGTTGCATATAATAAGAGTTGCTTCATTCAAAATGCTATAATTCACAAACTAATGATCGGACAGCTGTCAATTTATACACGCATCTTTTGATGGTTAGGGCTAACTAACAAACAGATGTATTTAATTCTAGTAGCGCCATCTATGTGTCTGGTCGAGGACTTTTCAATTGACCTGTTATATATTGCTACTTGTGCTCAAGCCCGTCAATAATAATCTGAACTTGACTCTCTGGTGAAATCAAAATCTAGTATTCTTTTTACTCAGTTTTTTACTTTATCCCAGAGTATTTTTTTTTACCTTATTGACTTTTTAATGGACGCAGATGGCCCATACTTCTAACATTTTCATGCATATCGCCACAGTTCTTACTAGCACTAACTAAAAGTTTGAGGAAGCAATAAATTATCCCACAACAACTTAATAGCGGCGCGAAAGGATCAACAGGAATACATGAACAAAGTTAATAGTGCTTAACAAATAACGTCCATATAATCAATGATTTTTGTTACCTCTTTATTACCGTTTATGCCCTATCATTTTTCCTGCATAAATTAACTTTTTAGTGCTAATCAACTATTTATAGAGGAGGAAAATTATATTTTCCTTTTGGTTTTCCTCGGTGCGAACACAGACCGACATAAAAGTCCGCGAACTTATGCAAAATTCTATAAAAATAATCTTTATGGACCTCTTTATAGCTGCAGGCACTAAACATACTGTATTTTGAAGTTTACGTTTTAACGTCTCTGAGATTTACGAGGTTTGGGCTGTCCTGAGGTTTTTTGTATAGTATGTTGTCGGTGGATATACAGTGCTAATAAAATGTACAGGATTTTCGTTCACCACTAGCAAAAATATTTACGTATGCGAAAATAGCGACTCTAAGAAAATGTTTTATTTGTTGTCCCTAGGTATCGTTACTGCAATATTCTAAGTTGATCAGTAAATAAAAAAAAATTAGGGAACTTATCTCCAAACTGGTAAAAGAAAATATAGATTATTATTGTAACCGTTTGTACCAATTAGTAGATACAAAATATGTGTGAAAAAAAAACCAAAAAGGGTACAAAGGAAAATAGTCTTAATTTATAAATTAATTAATTATTATTGTTCTGTTCTACTTGCATCAGTCACTATCAAACAACTGTCAGAGCTTGCCAATATCATCAACTCCATCCTGAGATTAAAGCATTTCCCAAAGAAATGGAAACATGCTCTTGTCGCTATTATTCCTAAGAAGAAACATCCCGAACGATCAATTCGGTTTCCGTGCCAAACTTACAATCCTTCATCAAGCTGCTCGCGTCGTAGCAACAATCCACCAGGCATTGGAGCCATATTTTAGATGTTTCCAAAGTTTTCGATCAAGTATGGCACCACGGTGTAATATTCAAAGCAAAACAGTTTGGTCTACCGAATGACCTAATCTCCCTGATAGACTAATACTTGGACGGTAGGTCCTTTCAAGTGAGGATCGGTGACACAGTCTTCTCTCGAAAACGGATTTCTGCAGGAGTGCCGTAAGGTCTCGTAAGTCCCCCTAGGCCCTGCCCTGTTCAACCTTTAAATGGTTGATTTCCCACTATACGAACATTCCCACACAGTATTTAATGCAAATTATACAGCTTTCTTCACAATAGGTTACAGTCCCGACGCTATTCGCGACAAACTTCAAATCCAACAGAACCAGACGATTGCAGATAAACCCGAGCAAAACTCAGGCTATTCTGTTGCACCGCAGAAGGAGTTCCTCGTTTATCACCTTCAAATCCGTCAAGTCCCTATCTCCTGGCTCTAGAAAGTATCATACCACGCTCTCCAGTTCGACCGCAGGTTCCAATGGTCAGTCCAAATTCAGCACGCTGTCTCAAAGGCAATGGCGTGTATAGTCCACTCTTCCCACTCTTCTGCAGAAAAAATAAACTCACAATACTCCAGAAAGCGACTATATAAACTGTATAAAATGCTAGTCCATCCAGGTTGCCTCTACGGAGTACAGGTGTGGTACAGGTATGTCCCTCGCAGTAGATAACCAACTATGATAATCCCAGTTGTAACCCAGAGTCTCTGTCGCCCGCAAAACACTATCCCCAACCCGAAGCAATATCAGCAAAAGACCATTTGGTTCTAGCTGGTCATCATGAATCAAAAAAGAAAACTTGCATCAGTACACAACTAAGACGAATATGGGTAAATACAACAGTTACCTATACAATAGTCAAGTTAATAATAATACTTATACACTGTACAAGTTCTTGTTCATTCTGCTTCAATCCTCAGATCTCCTACGCGTTGTTGGATAGCCAGATTGCTTCCACGTTACTGTAATTTAGTAATTCATATGTTAAAGCGAAATTTCGAATGACTTCGTAGATCCATTTGATTTCGAGGCGCAGTTCTTCGTTATGTAATACAACCCCATAAATGCAAGTAGGCTTTATAATTGACTGATAATCTAATCTTTTTGATATTGGGTTAAGTTCTAAGTACCTTTCGATTAATCAGTTCTTTCATTTTAAGTCTAATCGTTCTAATCTACCATAGAAATGAATTTTGAAGTATTAGGCATTCCTTAAGTGATAAGGCAAAGTTGACATGCGTATATTTCAAGCTATTAAGTTGTATTTTCTAGGGCATTGAGATAAGATCCCATATTTGCTCATACGGCCCAAAAATCATTGTTAAAATCAGTCAATTTAAGACGGTTCTCTTCGACATCCTCCCTATGCGGCAGATTTTGGAGAAATGTTAAAGGGACTAAATTATATACTTTATATTGAAACTGCTTCATTAATGATAAATACATTATTATGATATTTGGTATCATATAATTTTGAACTAATACAAAAAAAAATTGATTGAAATAGTTAAATATTATATAGGATGTAATTCCATATTTTTAAGTGCGTTTATCTACTGTCTTTTAGTTAGCCTTAAAATTGAAACATCAAACTGTTTGCCCGATATTTTCATATATTCAAAACTTTATTTATTAGAGTGGAATTAATTAAAATATAGAGATGATTAACATCAATTGAAATATTGCGAAATTATTTTATTAAGTTTATTAACATCTATTGAAGGAGAAATCCAATGATTAACAGCACATTCAGACTATATTTTGATAAAATAAAGTGCTGAATATTAAAAAATATCTTTCACGATACCCAAATTTAAGGTTTAAATTGCAGACATGATTTTTTGATGGTGAATTCGATTCAGCTAAGAAGATATAAATTTTTTAATTAATTATAAGGTTTTTCGTTATATTTTATTATTTCAACCTATTATGACATATTATTTGTAAAATTAGATATGTATTAGAATAATACTAAAATTAATATAGTTATATTCAAAACTTGAAATTTAGAATTAACTGTTCAATAGGTCGGAAGTGAGATGCACTTAATTGCTTGTCGAGGAAATCTAAGGAAGCCAATTAATCATTCTGAAAGGAAACTGTGTGTACTACTAATCATGTCTTTCTTATAGTAGATGATAATGTGCTTTAATAATTTCGTATCCTTTCAATAGATGTTGATTTTCTTTATATTGTACCAACTTTGCTCTAATATTAAGTTGTAACCACGAACTTCTTGATATACAGACTTTATATTTTGCTAATTTTGTGAATAGAAAATGTAACGAATAATTGAAATGTGGGCAAATACTGGTACGCCACTGTTCTATCGCCCATCCTCTATATCAGTTTGCCTTTTGGCTGACCGGGACGTCGTAGACCTTTCGAGAATCGTGCCTCTAGAAAAAGATGACATAACCGTCACATCTGTGATCTTACTGAAAATAGCAC
The DNA here is from genome assembly GCF_030347505.1 of Rhynchophorus ferrugineus. NCBI lineage: Eukaryota > Metazoa > Arthropoda > Insecta > Coleoptera > Curculionidae > Rhynchophorus > Rhynchophorus ferrugineus. The sequence continues at coordinate 58,270,262 of NW_027472580.1, read as the reverse complement.
CTGCACTATTTACTTGTCATTATTTATAGAACAGCATTCGTGGACTTTTAGCCGTTTTGTTCTGTCTGGTCTTCGAGCTCCCACACGTTTGTTACGCCTATGTGGCGAATCACTATATAAGGTTATTCATCATTAAAATTCTTTCTTTCTCTAATCATATTCATCTTTATCACGTGATGGAGTTGGTGTAGTAAAGTTCCTGTCCTGTCCCTATATCGGGCAACATTTTGATGGAATTAAAGAAATAATATGACAGTTGAAACGAACTATATGCATCGTATTAATTTACAATCAATCAGAACAATGACATAGTGCATTCCGCATTATTTAAATGATGAGCATTTAAATTATTTATGACGCTATTTGCACACAAAATATAATCAATTTGTACGCATACATATATTTACGGAAATAAAAGACGTTGAGTTAAGACAACATTCGTAATTCGATGCCATACATAGTCTGATTTAAAAATAGCATTTATGGAAACTACTTATATATAGATATATCGTTAAACTTCACTGACATTTTGATTTTTGATTGTCTACTTCCTCTACTCTTTGGTCGCGAAAAATAATCATCTCAGACAAATAGTGTTAGTTGGTGTTTAACGACAGCGAAGATTCGTGGCCCTAGTTAAATAATAATTATAAATAGAGAGGTTTCTACTACTATTTTATTTAAAGGAAATCTTTAAATTACTATATATTTAGCTATAATATATTAATCTACTAATCAAACAAGGATTTTCATATTTTATATAATTATTCATTTCATACTGCCATATTACTCGTATATACTATTTTAGTTTATAAAAGCACAACACATTTAGCTTTAGAACTATAATTATTTAAAGTAATAATTAAATTACAGATAAATTCTGTAGTATTCTTTTTAACATCTAGGATCTGAACTGGACCTTGCATTAAGCAGTAGCTTAATGTGAGAACCAAAAACCAGGTTCTTCAGCATTATACCTATAGACCAACTAGTGACCAACTTAGAAACCATCCCAGTCATTCGGACCTACCCAACTTGGCCGTGGCGTGACTGGAATGGAATTTTTCCCGGGTTGCCTAGAACCATTCACAATCACAAGCATAAAATACATCCATAGTCTGTGGGGTTCGAACTCACAACTATCGCAGCAATACCACACTGCGATTACCAAGCTGGCGTATACTTGTAAATTGAATTATAAAATCAGACCAAATATTATTTATATTTACTTTCAATGAAAACCCAAGATATCATTTTCGATTCTTAAAAAGTAATGCGTGGGTATACTTCGTTAAAACCTGTTTCGGTTAATATATAAACTACGTGCTACTATATCAGATTATATGAAAATGTGTGCTATCATTTAATATTTAAATAATTCTTTGCCTAGTGATAATAATCTTTAAAACGTTCAAGTAAATAGCGAATCCTTAAGAAAAAAAAAATGCCACATTTCAAACATTCTTGTATGTTTTTCTAAAAAGCTTTCTGTTTTATATTGCTTTCTATATATCCGCAACTATTTCCCATTATAATATTTTCTATCTCAACCTATTATCTTTCTTAAAACTGATTTAGGTTTAATATATTCTCGTGGACTACTAGTGTTAACGTGACTTGACTGTTTACTCTTATTTCTTTGGACAATTTCACGGAAGATGCTTTGTTTTACTAGATCAACAAAGAAATAAAAGAAATCAAAAAAAAAATCCAAATGTTTACATTGTCTTAATTATACCTATATGATAATTATATTACGGATTCCTTGTTATTTCGCCTTATTAATTTTATTTTAGGTAGCGTTAATTAATGTTCTCTTGGACATCTATACACAAATAGTATAACTGAGGAAAATAAATGTTGGTTTATATAATTAGCGTTAATGTAATAGGATCTTATGTTTTACATTAATATTTGGAAATAATGATCGATCATTATTATATTTAGTCGTATTTAATGCCTATTATAAATTAATGTATGTAGTAAATTTCATCAAAAATTCAAATATTCTCAATTTTGTTTAATTAAAGTTAATGTCTGCGACTTTAACTTTTAGGTATAATGTTTAAATTATAAGCATTGTTGAAGTTAACCTTTCGAAGTATTTACATACATGTTTCATATGATATTCACTAAAAATTACTTATTTCTACTTTTGATAACAAGATCCTGTCAATGACTATTATGTATTAATAGTCTGCTTACTATAATATTGTATATATTACTTAATGTTTTTCTCCAGCCTAAAAATATATTTAAAGAGAAATACTTTCACTCCTTTGTAGGTTTTCATAAACTAATGAATATTTTTGATGGCAATTGGATTCCATGACGTTATTTGTGAGTAACAACAAGGAAACAATCCTTCTGAAACAAGGAAATTAAGTGATAATGTTCTTGGAGCGTGTAAAGTATGAAATGTATAATTACATGAATAAATTAACGTGCAAAATAAAAGGTGATGATCTGAATCTTAGTGGTCAGCCCCGAATGTTTGAATATGTTGGAATTGCAAGCTCTAATATAAGCAGAAAAATAGACCATACTTTTTGTTGACTTTAGTTGACTAACCTACCAAATTGAGCATAGTTTTATGTTATATAATTTTTTACTAAAAAAATATAATATAAATTAGTTTTTAAAGGATTTTTTTTTCTCAAGCTTTATTCTAAAAAAAACCGTACATTGTATTTTATTCAAAGTATTGTCCATCGATAGCCGCTACTTTTTCCCATCTTTCAGGTAATTTACAGATTCCATTTCGAAATAACTATGTATCCTTTGAAGCTATGCACGAATCAACCCATTTTTCGATATCTTCATAAGAAGAGAAACGTTGCTGCTCAGACAGGTCAAGACTCATACGTCGGAACAAGTAGTAATCAGAAATAGCAAAGTCTCGGATACATTTCAGTGTTTCCAAGTGTGTGTTCACCGGTTTTGAAACATGTGCTTCTCGAATGTTGTCATACCGAAGAAAGTCTCATCTTCTGTCCATTTTTCGCGCTATGCTCGGCTCAAAGACATCAATTGTAGTCGATTGCGATCTGCATTAATGGCTTGATGGAGTAATGCCGAGAAGTACTCGTCTTCATTTCTTTTTTGGAAGTCTAGAACATTCTTTGTTCTCAATACTCTCATCTCAAATTCAGACATTTTAACGCACTGAAAGACATTTTTCAATGACCTGTTTCTTTTGACGGTCATGGCGTTTCTGTTCGAATGACTCAGTGACAGGTTTGAAAAGTGAAGTCCGTCAGTGAGGCTTCTCAACATATACAAGAATAACACCATCTATTTTAAATTCTTTAAAATTAATTTAAGAGGCTGATGTATCCATTATAAGCTCTATACATTACACGTATCAAAAAAGAACATTATAAATAACACCATCACCTTTTAATGCACCAATTAGTGATATACCTGAATCAAAAATTGCGCTGAATCATCCCGAAAGGCCGAACTATTAATCTGCTACAAGTCATACTCTCTTCGACCGACCCGCCAAACTTGACACCTCTGGAGGTCCTACCGAACATTGCGTGCATCTCACATCGCTAAATCATTCTGAGCCCGACGCTTCGGGCTCCAAACCGGCAAGGACGCGACGATACGGATACGATCGAGAAAAAGACGAGGCTAGTATTCGTCGACCGTCTTGAGGTATAAGAGGAACCAAATTACCACCCGAACACCCTTGCCCATAATAAATTAAGACCCTGTAATCATCGTTTTGAAGATCCTAATGGTCGATAAGCGGGAGGTGGTACCTTTTATACCACAGCTACGTTCTCGATTTCAATTTTATGTAATAAAAAATTGGCACGTTTTTATAAATGAAGTTTAATACTTTTTAATATTATAATATGAAACATAGTTTCTATTTCTACTAATTTTTATTTTCTTTTCAGGTGAGCTATAAAACAAGTACTGTGGAATTCGTTAAGATTATAGATTAACTAGAACCATATTCGTAAGTAAATCTTTTTAACCACCTAGAAAGTTGTAAACAATTTGACACTTTAGATTTCCAATATATAGCAAAATAGCAAATGAAATGGCATAATTAATTTTCATGCCATATTCAAAACTGAATAATCATGTGAATATCAATGAAATTCCATGTTTTTTTTTGGCGTAGTAAATTATTTAATATAAATGACAAGCCAACGTTCGAGCAGGAGAAGTCTAGTTTAGTAGTTGTTTATACAATTATCCTAATATACAGTTTTTGATATAAAAAATTTGACAGACAACTTTTTTTTAATGATACTCAAACTCATTTCACATAACATCTAATCCACACGATTTGGTACGTCTTACGTACATCAACATACCAATTAGGATGACATCATATCAAAAACTAAGTTTTACATTATTATTAACATTATGTATATTATTTACATAGTACTCATGAGTGATAGCAATGTATGTATTTCTTGAACAAAAATTAAAATTCAGAATATTTTTAGAAAAAGATTTATTTTCCATTAATCATGTAATGTATCTTCTCAAGCAGATGAACAGAAAATAAAAGTTTTATATATCGCTATTTGTATTGTTATGCTTAAAAATATGTTGATGAACTCGAAGCTATATATTATCAAACTAATAACATATAAACATATTTAAACATATGTTCGACTTACAGTGCTTAGTACTCAGTATAAAGTTCACAATGATATTACTATCAACATTAGTACTAGGCAATGAAATTGGTAGGCATGTTTTAGTATAATATTACATTTATATAAAATCTAATAGTAAAATGAAAAAATACATTTTCTAAAGCCTGCGTATGATTTGATAAGCCATATCTATTGGTGAAAGTGCGAAATATCAATATAAACAAGTATTAAACAACCCAACCTAACTGTTAAGTTTTACATATCTAAATATAAAAACAAAATTTTTAATATAACATTATTAAATTATTCAGTTTCGATATTCATTAACCCTTTGTTGTTTCAATTGAAGAATTCTGCAGCCTAAGCAAACCATCAAACACTTATAGAAACTACTTATGTGGTGGTGCCGTTTTTCAATTTATCATTTCATTCTGTTTCAATTATTTTTACTATTTAAACAACTATTTAAACGTGGTGACTCTGATGTAAATGACAAAGAACGTCCTGGAAAACCACAAAAGTTCAAAGACAATTTTTAAACAGCTTTGAGTTGAGTTAATTATATTCAGAAGTTTATGCAATAAGAAAATCCAAAAAGAGAGAAAATGGCTACCATACATGTTCTTTCGAATCATCTTAACATAGTGGTTTCATTGCCAGAAAATGAAAAAAATTAAAAGTTTTCTAGGGCATATTGTGACTGGCGATAGAAGAAGACCAACCAAGCTCAAAAAGTCATGGGTTAGTCCAGGAGAGCCACCCACATTGAACTGGTCATAAAATATTGCCTGTATATATGGTGGGATCAGCAAGGTTTAGGATAATATGAGCTGCTAATGCTGAATTAAATTGTTGCTTCAGTTGTGTGCTAACGTATCTTGAATACATTGAACAACGTATTGTTGCAAAAATACCAGCAAGAGCGAATAACAGACACAAGAGCATCCTCCTGTAAGTTCTGCTTTACCGAACTTACTCGCCAGGCGTAGCGCTCTCTGATTACAACTTGTTCAGATCAATACAGAATGTCTTAGCTGATAAATAGTTTCGACCGCTGCCAAACCAACGTCGTTCTTTCGACTAGTAGGAAGTGATTGAAAATACTGTTAATATGGTATCAATTTTTCTTAATATTTTTTTTTTGATAACATCTTTATATGCTTAGTACAATCTTAGTTATAAATTAATTTATTACTACATTTCGTTTGTACTCGGATGAATTCACAAACAAGACAAGTGCGAGATAAATACATCAATATGTATTCCTCAATTATAAAATTATAATAACTTAGCTATAGTTTATACTAAAGGTATACACTTATATAAGTTCGTAATCTATTCAAAGGGTTCGCTTCAATCTTCTGGTATCCTGCGCGTTGTCCAGTAGTTGTATTGCTTCCACGTTAATATGATTTAGTAATGTTCTTTCGTGTTTTAAGGCGGAATCTTGGATAACTTCGCAAATCCATTTGATTTCTTTTGTTGTTGCGATGTCAGCAGTGTAGAGCAGATACAGGAGAGGTCCTAAGGTCCTGTAAATGGTTAGAATACATGCACCCAGTATAATAACGTAATTTAATAATAAAGTGATAATAAAGTCAACGATATCCGTTATCTCTATTCATCTATTGAATAACGTTCTTTTCATATAAAACAAAAATGTGGAGAATTCAGAGTGCTCGTTACTCTTCCTTTTGGCTGTGTGAAATAACAGGCAATTGTTTCGGAATGCCATTATGGAACACAGTCACGCCGCGGGGATTCTGGTATAAAGGTGTCAGTTTTAATGATATATTTCAGATGACGGGAGGTGGTCGGTAGATGGCACGACTCTCGGGGTCGATTCATTGTTCTCCGAGAAACGTTGCATCCGCTGTTGCATTTTCTGGCCGCGAGCAAAACGGTCGTCGATGGAAATGTGAAATTTTCAACGTCGATAAGGTATCAGCGATAAGACGGACCGGGATGAACGCCAATCTAATCGGTTTGCTTGTAAATAACGTTCGGTTCGATTATGACCCCATTTCCGGAGTTTATGTAATTTATGACTAAAAGAATTTCATCAGTCAATGTGGGTTTGTTATCATTGAGATATAATGGCGCACTTGATAATATTGAACTCATCTCTAATAATAATTGATTTTTATCGTTATACGCTTTGATATATTCGTTATATTTAGCACTATCACAAATTTAAACATATTTTCTTGTTATAAGATGTTATAAGCCGATTTTATTTTTTTTATATTATTTGATTTGTCTAATTCTAATCAAAATTAGTTACCTTTAATCTTCAATAAAAATTAAAATTATGTCAGTTTTTTTTTAAATTTTATATTACAGGATTTAAATTTATTAGCATTTATGCATTACACTACTTTTTGTTAAAAGTAATTACCCATAATCTTAGTTACCCTATATATAGTATTTTAATTTTTCTGTCAATAGGAGAGATAAGAATCCGCGATGAAAGAGAAAAAAATGAATGAATATCGTTAAAAGTAAGTAACTTTTCTGAGAATATTCGATTCCTTCATAAAATTCCTTCATTCTGTATCAAACAACAAAATGTAGCTCCATTTCATTAGTGTTTATCACCAAATGGATACGATAAAAAAAATACCACACTAAAGAGAATAATCTTAATATCCTAATGAATATCTATGAATGTCTATGCGGAACATCAGAAAAAAAACATTATCAAAGAATAATTAAATTCAACTATAATTAAAAAGCTGGATATCAGATTAAGACACTGTATGGAAACAGCAACGCATCTACAGCCAGTTGATTACACCTATATTATGTCGTAATTTACATTTTTTTTCGTTGTTTTGGACAATCATTACTAATTGCTTAATTTCGCTCATTGCTTTCTTAATCTGAATTATTCTTGTCCCTTTATGATCTAGTCCCAAACCACCCCTCCTGTTATTACTTTATCCCTGTTTGTGGCATTGTTTTTTAAAATACTCTTTTTTTTGTCGCAATAATTAGTACCATAACTAGTTTTGTCGTTTGAAGTAAACATGGTATTGTCGCGAAATAACGAGAACAACGTTCAAAACAATATTAAATAATCTATAGTCTATTCAAAGTTATTTTGTACATACTTCATTTAAATGTGTGCCATCAAAACGTCCCCATATTACCGTATCAACTCTGAGTTTTAGTTCAGTTTGGCTTTGACATACAACAAAATATTAATCCAAATAAAATAATTGAACAAAAATGTTATCAAATATAATTTATTTTACCATTATAGTACATCTAAAAACTACAGTTAGTTATACAGCTACAATAGTATATAGGTTAGAGTTCTAACCTCTCTGACAAGCGGACGATTTTGACATGCTCATTCGATTACGTGTTCGAACTAATCTGACAGCATTGTATCTTTTTTTTAACTAGAATAAAATGAGAAAGACAATATTGTCTCATTCTAAAACGAATTAACAAATTGCAGCAGGCAATACATTAAACATCTTTATGACGTATGTACAAAAAATCTTTGAATATACTACATATACCTATGAACACTATTTTATAGGTTTATTTCTTTATTAAATAGAAATTTACTAATGATACCATTCAAACTGCCTCCCAATGGCATCATATCATCATCATATTCTATTCTATTTGCTCTTTTTAGGAAGACATAGTTTTACTGTCGATTGCTTAATTAAAATAATATTATTTTTCAAAAACAATTTTTTATCAATTATAATTATACTAAACCAATGCGTCTTTTAGAAGCTGTTTTCATTCACATCAGACTTAAACCCGAACCGAAGATCGTAAATATCAACATAAGGATCTCGTATTTAATCCATTTATAGTTCGTTTCTTTGAATTTTCTCGTTTGATATGGGCGCGGGAAAAGCGTCTGGCAAACTTCAGGAAAAACCGAAACCAGATAATTGAAACAGATGTGAAACTGGGACTGGCAGTGAGAGGACGAGAAATCAAATGAGATTTACGTCCGGACATAAAAACCGAGCCAGCACTATCGGCATGTGCGGTTTCGGCATTAGACCGGCTTTTAAGCGCTAGAAAATAGAATTCCGTGTAAATTTTCTAGATGGTTTTGTTTGCGACGTTTAGTGGGGCGTCCGACTAAAAATTCTGCACACAAATCATGGCTTCGGTCGGGGTTTCTTTTTGCCTCGGAACGAATGTGGTTGAACGAGATGAAATTCGATAAGAGAACGGGCGAGGGACTTTGCAGTGTTGTCAGATCTTGCTTTTCTTATCTTCTTCATTTAATCATTATCAGTATTTAATCATTTCAAATATAGATATATATATATATATATATATATATATATATATATATATATATTTATTTTTTTTATGCTTATTTATTCATTAGACAGTTGCAGTAATATCGAAATTAATTTCTTCAGATTGTAATGACAATTCCTTTTTGTAAACAAAAACTTTTTGTTGCAAACCTTCAATTTATTTTCATCTCTACACATTAATAAAGCAAAAAGTAGAAATGTATTCGCTAGTTTTTTTAAGGTTTTTGTCTTTACAGTATCTATAGTTAGGAATTTAATATAATTAAGTTTAACAACTGCGAAGGTAATGTAAGTTCAGTTCGATCATTATGTGTTTGAAGATAGTCTAAATACAACATGCAAGTCATTGGGAAGGGTATCGCATATCAAGAACTTTATTCCCATTCTTAAGTTTATAAAAAAATATACCAGTCGCATTCCAGATCTTTATGTATAAGGGCATAGTGCGTTTAGTGGATATATTCTTCGTACTGATCTTAAAGATTCCCGAAAGTTGAAAGTAAAAGATAACTTAAATAACTATAATATTTATAAGATAAGATTATATAATAATATATAATAGATTATATAATAGATAAGATAATTTATAAGATAAATAAATAACTCTTTAATTAAACCCATTTTGCCAATTAGTTGTATTCACAATCAGACCAATTTAAATCAGAAAATCAGAAATCAGAAATCAGAAAGAATCAATTTAAAAGACAAAATCATCAAAATCAAAAATAATAAACTTAAAGTGGTATATTAATACCAAGCTCTCATGGGCTTCCCCCCTTCATTAAAATTACCCTTTTAATAATTTAGTGACTAGAAAAAATTAGATAATTAACCTTACTAATTTTGTTTTGATTTTTACGTCGATAAATAATAAACGTGGCAATGTGGTCGTCCAGGCCCTTTTTTATAGGTCGATTGTCTCTTTCACTCTCGTTGAGACAAGGTCGGAGGTATTTTAGGCGCCGGAAGAAAAAGAATACGACGGGAAAGGCCCGATTTGAGATGAAACCGCAGGGTGCAAACCTAAATCATTTGTACTTCTGACACTTAATTAAAAGCGAAGGAACCGATTCCGACGCTTTACAGTGGCGTACTACAAAAAGACTAATGTTTTTTTATGTGGTTTTCTTATATTTTTGCACGTATCAGATTCAAGATTTGAATATATAACAAAACAATAAACTAGAAAAATTGATAATACTATGATTGATTCAAATTAATCTTGTGTTTTCATATTTTTTATGTAGGAATACGTATCAAAATAATATACAACATAATTACTAGTATTTTTAACTTTTTGGATTTTTTCAACGTATCAGTGTTCTTTTTGACGTGACTTTTGAAAATCTCCTGTTAACTTTAGTATAACTTTTACTTTCTTATACTTCAAAAATAATAATTTTAAAAGAAGACGTAACAATTATGATAATAATAATTATATTATTGACAATCTACACATTCGTCGTATGTTTGAATCTCAATTCAAATGCATATTTTTAATGGTTTGTAAACGAAATTATAAAAGTTGAAATTGTTATTCTGAATAACTGCTACACTGATATTGTTATGCTATATTTGATGAAGTGAGATAATGTTTACATTGGCCACATCATTGTGTTTACCAAAGATTAGTACTTAGTACGATGGTAATTGAGAACAATCATTGAGTAATAACTATTGTTTAGGTTGATGAGGTAAATCCTTAGTGGACAACAAGAAACTATTAGGATTTTAATTGATTACAATAACGTACCCTTTCACAAAATAATTTTGATATCATTTGTTTCAATATCAGTTCCTACGTATCGTTCCCTACATATAAAGAGAATTTTCTTAATATTTGTTTTGAATTTTCTTTATTATTGTCAAACGCAAATTTTGGGTCGTTCTTAAGTCATAATTGGTTACTATATGTCATTTACACTTTGTTAGTTCATCTTTTTGGTAATATATAATTTAAGAATTATTTTTGGCCTTCAAGGAGACTAGTTAGTAAGGCGATAAGGAACAAATACTATAACTTATATTTTTTAGAGTTATCGTTCCTAAATATCTTTTTGCATGACTTCATTCACATAAGCTGATACAGTAAACCAACATCAGTATCAAATGTTAACATTTTTAAATATTGATCTTTAAATATTTTTATAAATACATTACTTACAACGCTGCATTGTACAACACGTTTCTTATCAGTATGTAAATAAAAATAAAGTTCGTGTGATTTTGACAGTCGGGAAATACTTCCCGGGCCAGAAGATTTTAAAATATTTTACTTATTTGTGATAATGTTTCTGAATAATCTACATTTATAATAATAATGATTTGTATGTTTTACCATTTTATAGAATTTTCTATTAGTGTTACAACATAAAATTCAGTGACTTAAGATTGAAAAAATTATTAAATATACTTACTAATACAATGTCAATTCAATATCCAATTCTGCCACGACACATACTTAGATTTTAATTCATGCTCTTACTGGCTTTACCAAGATTCTCTATTACAGTTCAAAAAAACGGAAACGTTAACAATTAAAATACTTTACGAATTGACTTTGCGGATATCGGCAAAATTCCTCTGTATCCCTGATTACACAAACATTAAAATAATGACCACAAGCTAACTTATAAATTGGGCGAATATACTGAATATTGAAACAATTTGTATTATCTTGATAGATTGTTTTTCTCGTGTTTTGTATCACTATGAAATGCGATCCGAGCCTACAACTTTTCTGACTATTTTACCAAACCATGTCTGGTATTTATAGGAATATTTCTTACTTTAATTTATTTTTTGATATACCTACTTCATATTTTGGATCAGTTTTGACACATTTACCATTTCGATATGAATTTTTTTAACTTTTAAACATTTTGTGCGTGGATCTTTAACGCGACATGATTTTCAATTTTTTCGACTATTGTGAATGCACGTCAAGTTTAGTTGACTGGTAAAGAAAGAATGCATTGGCAGACCGAAATATGAAATTATTATGAATTATATTGACGAACAGATGGTGCTTCGAGAGCTAAACTGGTTAGTTATTTAGTGAAAATAAAAGTATATAACGTGTTTCTATATGTTCTTTCTTGTTCTGAGACATGAAATGCCTATTTCACAAAAATATTGTAGTAGTTTGATCTGAGTTAAATAGTATTTCTTAATATTGTTATGATGACTGTATATTTAAATAATTAATTTCAAAAACATAGATGCAAAAACATCTTGTAAAATTGATAAGAAGATTCGAAACTGCGAATCTGACAATTTAACTATCTAATGACCCATATTCTCAAATCACAATCTAACGGTAATTTATTTATTTCGAACACTGAACCAAACTGCATTGAATTAATTGTACATTCGATATTTGCATACCGAATAAATTATTACGCAGAAAAGATCGTTACGTTTTTTCCGGCGAAACATTTCTATATTTGTTTCTGAAGTAATCGAAAATAAATCGGCAAATTGTGTACGAACGATCGAGCGGCAATTTATTAGATTGAGTTTGTGCGTATAATTAATTTCACACATAATGTCACAGTTATGCGTCCATAGATCAATAACGACTTTAAACGCTCTCTCGGTGATTTATCCAAATCGTATCCAAAAATAGCCACTGATATCAACCGTGGCCAATTTGCATTTCCAGCCATGATGCAAACAATTTATGCAACTATCAACCGTCGAAATTCATTGAATCAAATAATAATTGTAATTTACGAACGGCCCGAGAGGGAACGACGAAACGCGAGAGACGGAGACGGCCATTGGAAGCCTCGGTAAAAACCATATGTTGCCATAGCGACGGAATTTGCCGTTGAAAAGCGGCTTTGCAATAAATATTAAAATGTTATTAAGTCGTTTTTCGACATTTATTAATAATGTATCGGCTTTTAAGCGACTGTTTATTTAAAATTATGTAGAAACTGACGGGAATTACATGGAAATGCTACCATTAATTGATTGTGTTTTTTTTTCGTACCGTATCGATAAAAACGTTCGAAAATTTTGCCAGATATGGTACCGTAGGAGTAGTTATGCAAATTAAGTTGTGTATTTCGCCAACAGATGTCGACGTCGCGAGGTTTGCTATTTAATGGGAATCTCTACACGGCCCAAGAAGAATAAACAAATTAACGTCCATATGCATTTCCATTCGACGTAGGAAGTGGTGAAATGAATACTGTTATGCAATATTGATTTGCATAGATTAATTTCAAGATATTTACAAATTAAATTTGTTTTAATAGCACTTGGATTGAAGTGTGTTTGTAAATCAGCATAACTTCTTTTGAGGCATAACTAACGATTATCTAGAATTTTTCTTAAATATCTTTTCATAAGGCTTATTTTTTCATAGGCAAACAATCTGATTGATCCAACAATGTTATAGTGTTACAGTTGTCACAGCTAATATCCCACTTCAGTCTGTATGGCGTTCAGTTTTTTTTTGTACTGAATTAGTTGATTACTGTTCGGTGTTGATATTTAATGTTGAATTGCTTGCATGCTTGATTTATTTAGCAATTGAAACAAAAATATCCAAAATATAATGAGTATTTTGAGTTCATTATCAAAAACCGTTGAAAGGTTTATTTTTTTAAATCATTAAATCTGCGAGACACAAGGACCTCATGGGGACAGTCCTGTTAAATATACTTCACTATGACATTTAACAAAATGTGGCGTCATGGTCTAATTTCCAAGGCAAAGTTTGATATTGTCGGCTATTTTGTGAACCTGATGAATGTCAGAAATATATTAGGAAAGCTGACCATTACAAGTGAAAGTCTGTGATACTTTTTTCGACTATAGAAGATTCATCCAGTCTGCAGTTGCACAGGAGTCTGATATTGTTAAAGTTGAAACAGTACAGTTTGTGCTTTATGTTGATAACGTCTTGACTTCATTTGGACCGCAGTCTAAGATGATCATATCGGATCAAATCCGGCAAGCCACGACGAGGGTGTATGGCGTATCTAGAACACTGTTTTTTTCTCTTCAAAATCTTTAATCAATTGATATTATAAATAATATATCGGGCCTCGGTGCCGTCAGTTTTTCTATATGATTCTCAAGTATTATCTGTTTTCTTCTCGCAAATATTTCAAAATAAGATGTTTTGGATGATTCTAAATGCCCCACACTATATCAGAAACTACTAAATAAATCGAGAAGCATTCCATTAGTCTGTGAGTTTGCAAACACAATCACCAGACAAGTTTATAAAACTTCCGATATCAATAAATAATACTGTAATTCGATCCATTCCCGCCCTTCTATGTTCCTCAGTTGCAAAATTTCACAGATTACAACAGTATACCGATTAGTAGTTAATTAGGTTTAGTAACCGTACCGTTCCTGAGTTATTTTATTAAGAAATTTACAAACTCTTGATCCATCCTTTGGGTTTCCAACCTCAACCCATGTTACAATTGCACAATGCAATACCAAAAATGCTGGTTTAATTTAGTACTACAATTCCGACGAGGAAAAGATATTTTCCATAAAAAGCAATTGTTATTCAGTACATAAGCATACTCTTACTTCGCATATTATATATTAAGAATCAACGAAGGTTACACGGTTAAAATGATAATCAATTTTTCATAAGCAATCAATGAATTTCAAGACAATTCAGATTCCAGATTTTCAGCATCTTTTAGTATTTATAAAACAACTTGAATATTAAGCGTTTTTTAACATTGTTGGTTAAAACAGTATTCTAAGAGATACAATGTCCAATATAAAATGTGAGTCATGAAGTGCAGATTACACTATTTTCTTTCGGGTTTCATAAAAACACGTTATGATAATCATAAGGATAAATTGTTATTCATTATTAAGGAAGCAAATAAACTATTAAGTCGCTTGTTGTATTTTTATCAAAATGATAACCCCTTAATTCAAACAAACTAATGTCTTAATTCTCTTGTCTCCAGATAGACAATAATCGAATTTTAACCTAATTAAAATTCGAATAATCTACGGTGTATTGAAGCTAAGGATATAACATTTTTAACATTGCGAACAGTGCTATTTTCTTTTGACACACTGAAAGATTATATTTAAAAAAACTTCTAAAAAACCAAACGGCGAATAATTCCTGGATTAAGATTTGAAATGTAAAACTCAAAATTAGAAAATGCGGTGGTGTGGCATAATTTTTAAAATATGTTACGACCTCCAACTGAAGAAAAACCTTGTTATAGTAAAACATTCAATTGTTAGTTTACATAATATTATGTATTCGCATAAAAATAACCTATCCTAAATACTACGATCAAAGTTTCTTTTTTTACTCGCTAATTGCGTCTCTGTTTTGACGAGTTAATGGCAATGCCATTTAAATAAATACCCTGCCAATTATAAGAACAGTTTATCGGTTTCATAAGTCCATTAGATGTTAATATGAGTCAATAACGGGCCAAACTGTATATGCATAGGTATAATTTTCGTCTAATTAGTCGTACCAAAAACAAATTACGACCAAAACGACAGAGATAAATTCGCGGGTGATTTTTTTCCGATGGGCCGTTAATTAGATAATGATTTCGAGGCATCAATCAGCGTCAATTCTCATTTCCGGAATTTTTCGATCCGATTCTGTAGCGATCAGATTGATATTGGCCGTATTGCTGATATTTATGCAACGGTTTTAGTTACGACGCATTGTTGTGCGAATATTATACGTTATAACTTACTGGATTGTTTGTTGGAAAATAACGATAAATATTATGATGTGGAATTGATTCATAAACTCTTAATTAACGAGCATTGTGTTTAAACGTAATTGTTTAACAGAAAATACCTTTTTTGTATGCCTGCTTAGATTATTAAAATTTGTATTTATCTTAAAAAATATTTTATAATATTAGGCCTTTAATTTGGTTTTAAAGGATTTTTTTAATTTCAAGCTTCATTGTGAAAGGTCAGTTCACTGTATTTTATTCAAAGTATTGTCTATCGATAGCAACTTTTTGCCATCTTTCGAGAAATTTACGGATTCCATCTCGAAAGAACGATGTGTCTTTTGAGGGTATTTTTCCTACCGTCATAAGAAGTGAAGCGCGTTGGACAGGTCACGATTCATATGTTGGAACAAGATCACTGCTTAGAAGAAGCGCAAGGTCTGGAGAACCCGTCAGGTAGTACTTCCCATATTAATGTTTTTAAGTATATTTTCCCCTGTTTTGCCGTATGTAGTCGAGCGTTGTTATGTTGAAGAATAACATTGTCGTGTCTTGGTCTCTATTTCACGCAGTGTCCGGCAGAAACGCATCAGTTATAGTGGATAGTGATCCCCATTGATGGTTTCACCGAATAATGCCTTCAACTCCTCGTTTGAAAACTGTTTTGGCTGCTCAGAATGCTCTTTGTTTTGGTATCAAGATCACCTGTTCGTTACGTGGAAATAAGTATTCACATGTTGAAATTGGTGAGGCATGGTCATCATAAGCACACAGCATCCTATGACCTTCAGTCTCGTTTTATTCAAATTAAAGTAAAAAGTAAAACTTCCCGCAAATGCTATTTACTCCTTACAAATTCAGTCATCTTCAACACCTTGGATTTTACTTGGACACATACTGAAAAGTGAAGCCTGTAAGTGAGTTACCCGATGCGATTTAATACACAGTAACACCATGTGTAAATCTTTTAAAGTTAATTTTTAGCCCTGATAATGATTATAATTAGGCTGAAACGTTGTAATTTATATTGTTCTATATTATTTTTTAAAGAAAGAACACTAATATAGTTTTATATATAATATAATGTGTATACATACATAATGAAATACATATTAATAGATTAATAATGACAGGGCCTAATAAAACTATTGTTCTAATAATAATAAATCATTGTCTTTTAAACAACGGAAAAATTTGTTCAATCGGCGGCTGTATTGCTTATAAATTAGTCTTTGAACATTTCAATGTCACTACACAACTTCAAATTCAATTTAATATCAGTATCATCTACATCTAAGACAATTCGATAATATTTTAATCATGGATTTCAACCCCGACTAGCTATGTGAATAAAAACGACCTAGGAAAAAATCAAGAAGTTTATATTGATGAAATAAATCTCAAGAAATACTCGTTACTAAATAAGAATAAAATAAAATTTACATTATCAAATAATTCGTAACAACATATAAACAAAACCATGTCTCTAAAATATGATCATGTCTATAAAATATTGTCATAAGCACACAGTTACTAAACCAAAACAACTTGGAGTTAAAGCAAACCAAATGTATTCGTTTGTCGGACACAAGATTTAGATCTACAAAACCAAAACAATGTCGCGTGCTATAGATGATACTCCGTACTACGTTTCTAATGAAGATACATCGCGATATCGCTCTAAAAATCATAACGAGTATAATTTAAAGCATTGGTGTTAAGCAATTCAAAGTATTGTCAGTACACTCCAATGGATTTGCTAATCAGTTCATTGTGAGTAATAACAATGAAGTGTGTGGACTAAAACGTTTACTACCATCCAATCTAATACAGATTTAATATAGTGATTTTCTACATGTCATGTGCATAATAATTATCATAATCGTTGAACCACTAACAATTATAAAACATGATATAACTTATTATATTAATTACCAAATAGGTATGATATTATTCATAAAACTTAAAATATAGAAAAATATATTGGCTAATTGAAAGGTAATTAAGACAGTTATCAGTACAGGTTAAATTACTATTATACAAGCAAGTATTAAAACCCATATGGACCTAAGGATTCAATTAGAAGGATGTTCCGCAAAAACCAATGTAAATATTATAAAGATTTTCCAGAACAAAATCTTAAAAAACATATATGCATTTAGATACAAAAAGTATGTATGTGCATCTAGATACTCTAGGACTGATTACTTAACAAGACTTTCATCACTCAGGAAATCAAGAGAATCGTAGAGACTTGAGGAAAGGGTCCATTACCATATGTACATCTCATGGTTACGAGAGTAAAGAGTTACTTAAACGAGTATCGAATTATCTATGAATAACACCAAGAACAGAATACTCAGAAAACTAAGGACAGACTCACAATAATCAAAGCGTTTGATCCTGTGTAGTGATGTATAGTGAGATGCAGGTACTAGAAAAATAAATAGTATTAACACATACACCTTATTAACCTAGAGATGGGTCCTTCTAGATATATATATATATATATATATATATATATATATATATATATATATATATATATAATACATAGGATTGAGCTTTTGCAAAAACATTGTACGTTCGTCGGCAACAGATTTCATTTCAACTTCTGATGAGTAAATGGAACAGTTTTCAAAACAGATCAATTTATTGCGATGATTTTTTTCTGACACTTTTTCTTGAATTTTGTTTCACTATTACTATTATTTTATATTACTTTTCACTATTACTAAGGTCACTATTTAGGCACAGAGCTAAAAAATACAGAACAACTACAAGCACTACTATATATTATAAAAAAAATAACGTAATTATAGACAATATTCCATATTAAACAAATTATGATCTTTATGACCTATTTCTTGAAAATAGGTGGGTACTACAATATGGCAGACCGAGAACTTTTTCACCCATTTGTTACGTATGTATCCAGTAGGATTTAGCAAACATGCAAAAATATATTTAAGAATAGACAGATAGACAAAACAGAAAGATCACTGTGTCCGATAACCAACTTTAACCGAATCTGTCGGCTTCACTAAATGGTTCGCTCGATCCTCCAGTCGAAAAAAACCAGTAGCACTATAATCTTATAATAAGACCTAACAAAAACAGCGGCACCGTCTGACATAGCGCGACATAAAATTGCTTTTTGTTTTACATAAAATATTTTAATAACGTTTGACGTAATAACTTTGGAATATTTTAGAGCGTGTTCTGTTTAAACTCCAGAAAGTAGACTTTTACCGAAAGGAACCAGAAAAACTCTAGATAGACCATTTTGACAGCGAGACAAGGATCTCGGTTAACACCCCCATACAGCCCGTCCCGTCACATATTCGTACAGTACCCTCTTTGTGTCCGTACCCCGGCCTATAATCGTTCTTTTATTCAGTAGTGGTACCAGGCGAGAGGCCAGACACAAGGCGCCACAGGTATTCAACAGTTTTTAAGACTGACCGTGTATTACGAATTCAAGACAGCGGCGTGACCAACCGAACTATCTCCGAAACAAATAAAAAAATCTAATTGTAAATCCCTGGGCATCAAAATTTCTCTCCAGCTAATCGTTGAATCAGTTAAGTAGGTCGGTAACTGGTTAAGACTCTGATTTTTTTAAATAAATAATTGTATTATTATCTTGGCAAGATTGCTTGAACAGTTTTACAAATATTAATTGGGCCATTAAAAATACATTACCAATAATAAATATACGCGTTGCCGTAAATGTTGAAAAAATAATCATAAAAGGTTATTTGTTATAGTGTAATTATTGATAATGTGCATATACGCAGATCCGCATTGTACAATTGTTGTTATTGTGTAATGTTTTTAATCATTTTGCCGTTCATTATTTCTAAATACTAATTTAGATCGTTAGATGATGTTAGGAGATCTTAGTTCAACAATTTCAGTATCATTTGTGGGTATTAAAGTAATGTATTGAAAAGTAACGACTGTAGTATTGTAACATACTTAATTAAAAACAAAACTACTTCATATTTCTAGAGTTATAACACCGCTTCGCATTGTGGAATATCTCCAGGCATATTCATGCACTGTATTTGTTGGTTCATCTTATTCTTTTGATTTAGTTAGATTAATTGAATCCACAAAAAAGTACTTTCGCTGCAAAAACTGCTATCAAAAAATCATTTTGTCAGGCTTAGATTGAAATAAAGGCTCCAACAATACAAGCTAGCAGGATAAAGTGATTTTTCATTCAACATTCAGCATCCTGTAAAGTCAAAACATTTGAGGCCGAAATTGATCTTTTACCTCATCCATTATATTAGTTAAATATGATTCCATTATATATTTCTAAATAATAAAAATTTCATCTAATCGATCATCTAAAGCCATCAAAGCATTAAAGAATATTGTTTTCTATGCGGAATCTATATACTACCAAAAAAGCAACAGATTACCATGAACGATGATTTGAATAAGAATAATGTAATGAAATGGTTGCAGCAAAGCTTGAATTTTCAAAAACCTCAGAAATTAGATGACATAACCAACAGACACAATATTAGTGCACTATATCAGTCATCATAAGCATTTTCATTACACCAGGCCTGAGTGAAAAATCTGTGGGTGGTAAAAAGCAGAATAACTTTCAATATCTTTTCGACTATTTTAAAAATGTAATGTTTTTAAAAAATTATGTCGTAATTTTTATTTATTTTAGGCTGAAAGTTCTCTATCGAAATGGTCTAAGAAAAATAAGTGCGCCCATGGTCAACCCAGAACAAGATCGGGAATGAGATACGTATGAAAGAGAGTTAGGGAGGATGGGCCTGGCATATGGAATCTTGATATGAAACCCGAGTGGCTGGCTGGGCGTTCGTGAAATTTAACATTTCTACACGTTTAGTGGCCCCAGCTTTGAAATGTTTTTGACGGAAAAAAAACTCCCCATTCCGGTCTTTATTACTAACAAACGTCCGCAACTATCTTATCGTTAATTTTCAAAACTGCTTTTTATAAAGCGGTGACACAATAAGAGATTTCTTATCGGTCTACCCGTTGTTTTAATTCATTAATGGCCGATATAAAAGCCAATATATGATAATTAGTGCATGTCCTGTTTTTTCTGTAATATTAGTCGCGAATTTTATTATCTTTTGTTGAATTTTTGTAGTTCAAACTAAACAAATAAGTGTCCACCTCTTAATTCTCCTATTGTTCGACTTCTAGTTGAAATGTGTTAAAAAAGCTACAGTACGGTACAACTATCATATATAACAACATTCTAATGCAAATAAGATACTGCAAATAAATCAAAAATGTTCAAAAATATCATTTATTTTAACATTATAGTTCGTTCATTTCACTGCTATTTTGGATAGATAGGTTTCTGTGTATTATTTGCAATATTTACGCAATTTTTTCACATCTTTCTGGGAGTGGTTAAATTGTTCATCGAAAGAAATACATAACTATAATCAGTTTCGGATATTATAAAAATGGAAATGATATGCAACCAGATGATGTAACATTGTTATGATCAAGTGTTAATGCCTAAATATGGCAGATCATAGAATTTTGGACATGTGATTAAATTAGTTATCGTGTCTGCTTTTATAATAAATTAGCCGTTTTTCAAAATGTATGGCTAGAGCACATTGAATGTAATTTTAGATGATATAATAGTTTGATTTGGTTTACGTTTCCGGTTCCTTGTTTTCTAATTTTCCATTGCTTGAAAAAAAGAAATCGATTTCATCACTCAACTACATCACTAAGAAATATCAACTTATGTTTTGCTCGATCATAATTGGACAAATCCTAAAAGCAGAATTAGTTTATTAACTTCAGCTTAATCATTACAAACAAGATGTAATTATTGTACGCTATTTTTCCAAATTTACATTAAAACATATGTATATTGAAAAATATTTGTAAATTAAGTCATCATTCGAAAGTAAAACCCATTACTTCTATAAAATGGTATGATTTTAATTATCATCCATCGTATTCACAAAACAAACTAATATTTTTATTTAAGTTGCTTTCTCTTCATGAATTGTGTAACATGTTTTTTATGATGGTTTTATAAAAGATACATCTTTGTTGAAATTTAATAATAAATCCATAGATTTGAGTCTAGAAATAGATCTGTTGGCCATTCCAAGTCCATTTTTAAACTAATTATTGATTTTAGTTGAAATTTTGCGACGAAAAACGAAAAAAAAAATTAATTACGTGAAGATACCTTCGATTGTCCGCACGGAACTTGTACTCTCGTATCTCGTAAGAAGGTATCATACCTCGGTCTCCAGTTCGACCGCAGGTTCCAATGGTTAGCCCAGATACAAACCGCTATCTGTAAAGACAATGGCATATACAGTCTACTCTTCCCACTCCTCTGCTGAAAAAATAAACTCCCAATCCGCCAAAAAGTGTCTCTTTATAAAATGCTAGTCCGTCTAGTCTGCCTCTTCAGAGTACAGCTGTGGTACAGGTACGTCTCTGGGAGACAACTTGTACTACTTCAAGTGTTCCAATCCAAGAAAGTCCGCCCGTTACTCAATGCCCCATGGTTTATGAGGAACGTTAACACTCACCTCGAATCAGGCATCCCGTTCATGAAGAGTTTCACGAACATGCTCAGGGTAAGTTTCTCCCTAAGCGTCTTAGGACACGACAACATCTTGATAAAATCCCTACCGACCAACAAATCTCTGTAGATAACGAACCACGACAATCCCAGTCGTAACATAGGGTCTCTGTCGCCCGCAAAACACTTCACAATGCCGAACCCAAAGCGACATCAGCAAAAGACCATTGGTTCTAGCTGGTCATTCTGGAACAAGAAAAAAAAACACAGTTTAAAACGTAATTTTTGTAGGACGGTTCCGGAAAAGTTAATAATAAGTAATATTCATCTTCCACTTCTTTAAAAAGTTACTAAATTTATTTTTGTTCAATTATAAGTCGCTTAATTTAATTTAATATAGAATAAGCCAACAATTTAATTCGAGATAACCGATACATTTCCGATAGAATGGCCATAATAAAATTATTACGCACAAACACGTGTTCATGTTCTGTGCTATCTGTATATCCTTTTCAGTGGGAGTAATTGTAAAAATATGTGTTTCGATTCGGTGTTTTGCACAACTAGGTTATCTCGAACCAACTGGTCCCCAGTTGTCACAACTAGGCTATTGTAACGGCGTGCTGCTATGTCAACAATACGTCCACTACTAATAATCGCAAACAAACTGCCCGGTGCATTGTTCGAATGAGATTTATGTCTAAGGCTAAATCATTTTTTACGTTTAATGTTATATATAGATCATTATCAATACCATGTAAGGAGTCGCGATATATTATAAACTAACGATATGTGCCTAGTACACGTGGTCACATCACTCTAATGTTAACCAACTAGGATATGTCTAATTTATACTTAATTTAGTATTTCATATAATATAAATAGAATTCAGGCAGTAGGTAGAACTTTCTAAATAGTTAAACAAAATTTACCATTCCAAAATACATCTGAAGGTCTACGATTGCGTTAAACGAAAGTAATTACAAAATTCTTACCAAAATTAAAGTTAGAGTTGTGATTATGATGAATATTTATGATTTTCAGTTGGATATTCACATCAAAACCGATCAAGAATTACATATTTGATATCAATTTATTTTCCATCGAGTAAATATGATATAGTTATATCATTGAAATAGTACCTAATTTTTAGCAATAGTTTTTTTTGTCATTTTCTTTTTTTATATTTTGAATTCTTTTTACCAAGGAGGGTTTTTTGGACTAGACCTACAGTTTAGCGTGGGCTTCCAACCACGGTCCTCGGCATTAAGCCTACCGACTGGCGAGTAACTAACTTAGAAATCACCCCAGAAGACATCCGGTCTTACCCAGCCTGGTTACTGGCGTGACTGCGATCATTTTTCTGCTAGGATTTTGCGCCCTTGCCTAGGACAATCACAAATCTTAATCTAAGTAAAAACATCTATCATCATACGATCTTCCATCGAATATTGGCGATATCAATAATCCATAGAATTAAAACAGTTCAGTGATAAAACTCAGATTAGATATTATATTTTTACTTATAATGTAAGTTACTATTGTGTTATTTAGTCACTGATAACAAAGAGTTCATATTCCAATACATCAAATAAAAAAACCACCAAGCAACCAACCAAGTACCAAGTAAAAATGCAGCATTAGATATAATATACAACTTATCGATGACAGAGTTAACGTCCTAAGACCTACCTGGACATCCAACGGGAAGCATATAAGATTAGGTGCAGGTATCTACACCGCGAACACAAGCCAAAATAGGTGCTAAGCAGAATACTAAGCACAGCCAACAAGTAACCTCCATAACCAATTAAACTATTGGCCAATAAAAGTAGAATTTGCTTTCATGAACAGCATATTTTTAAATATACCAAAACATAAAAATAAAATAAATAATAAAATAAAATACCGTTATAGGTTCTAGAGGAATATCGCGTTGTTTGAAAATAGTACGGAGCATCAATCTTGATCATCATCATCATCTTGATAACCAATGATAATGATAACTTGGATTTGCATCCAATGAGCCAATACATTTGATACAATTTAAGTCCGAGTTGTTTCCGTTTAGAGAGTATGTGCTTCTTCCAGGTTAGGTGTCGATCTAAGTGCATACCAAGATATTTAACATGCTCTGCTTGGGGGGGTTGACGATGATTGATATTCACTGGTGGGTAATTCTTCTACGCAGGGTAAACGTTACATTCGTAGATTTTGTTTCATTCGCTTTAATGCGTCATGTCTTCAACCATAATTGTATTTGCTGCAGGTGGGTTTGTAGGTTTATTGATGCTGTGACTGGATCTTCATGGGATGATACTATAATAGCATGTGAATGTTATTATAGTATACACAAAAGAAAAAAATCCATAAAGTTACATTGATGAAGTGGGACCTCAGCATTGCTGTGTTGTCCGCGTATGTCGCCACAGTTTTTTTTGTTAAAAATATTTTTGTAATTTGCTCTAAGGCATGAATTGCAAGATTTTTGTATTATTTGCCTATCATCTTTGTAATCTTTCTTGTAACAACACATTTTTAAGTAAAGTGACGCCAACAACAATCCATTTATTTAAGGTGACTGAATCAAGTGATTAAAAACTTCTTATATTTTTTCTAAGCTCTCTTTTAGTTACGAATTAGGTAACAGCTAAATGCTCAAATTGAAATTCAAATGTATTACAGCATTCACTTCATTGTCGCCATTGCAAAACATACATGTGGATTCATAATGACATTCATACTAATAAAGGAACAATGACACTTTAAGAATGATAGTGACAATTGATAAGGTACTTGGCAGTTTGATGTATAGTACAGGGCAGTGTTGCTAACTTTGCGAGACCAGAACTCACAATTGGATTAATGAGCAATCTATGTTCATTAAATGACTATAAGACAACCAAAAACGATGTGAGTTCTGAGAGAAGAGGTAGGTCAGTTAGAAAGTAGGATAAAAAGAGATCTGACTTAGTTTAGAAGCCTTATGAGATATATTTGGATATCTAACCAAAATAATTATATCTAAATCAATGAAGTTCTATATTTTGAGTAAAAACATCATCACAAATCTTACATCAACAATCTTCGATAATTATAAATCATTAAATCTAAATTATATATTATCTATCTATCTATCAGCTTTAAATCTGCCTGGAGAAATGTTTTTTATACATTATTAAACACTGACTGGTGAGCCTACGTACTCGAAGGAGAGTTCGTATTGCGACATGCAAAGCCTTATCAACCCCCTGATTCGATAGTTTTGTAGGCGATTTCCTGTTGTTTATTTCCATCTGTAATATAAAATCGAAAACATAAAATCCCAAGCAACACCGTACAGATGTTCGGCTCGAATAAATAATTTGTCATTCATGCTTTCTCGTAAATGGCCGTAACGTATCCGGACTCGACGAATGTGTTAATCAGAATTTGAATTGCAATTAGACAGGACCGGCCCCGTCGTTTTATTTCGATACGAATGTGACTGGCAGTCCTTCGTGAAAATTTATGCTGAATATAAATGAACTTCTTCTCTCAGTTTATCTTAATTTTAACGTTAAAAGTTAATTAATTAATGCTCCAATGATCATTAAATTGTTGTTATATCGAATCTATAAATTAGTTTTAAAATTTTTATTTTATTTTTAGCTTTATTGTGAAAAATCGGTGCAATGTATTGTCAATCAATAGCCGCTACCTTTTCCCACCTTTCAAGCTATTTACGACCCATTTGTCACCCACAAATCGACTCATTTTTTGGTTGTTTTTAGAAGAATTGAAAAGCTGCTAGATGTCTGATGGTTCTTGGCTTCAATACATATAGCACAAGTTTTAAAAAGTAAAACTTCCCGCACTAAAAGAATGAAAACATCCAACATATATATATATATATATATATATATATATATATATATATATATATATATATATATATATATATATATATATATATATATATATATATATATATCTAGAAGGACCCATCGGTTCTCTAGGTTAATAAGGTGTATGTGTTAATACTATTTATTTTTCTAATACCTGCATCTCACTATACATCACTACACAGGATCGATAATTCAATACTCGTTTAAGTAACTCTTTACTCTCGTAACCATGAGATATACACATGGTAATGGACCCTTTCCTCAAGTCTCTACGATTCTCTTGATTTCCTGAGTGATGAAGGTCTTGTTAAGTAATCGGCCCTAGAGTATATATCTTATATAGATATAAAGTGTTAACAACAATTTTTCTTTTAGTGCGTTGAATTTGTACCAAGTAAATCGCATTTGCGGGAAGTTTTACTTTATAATTTAATTATAATTTATATCGATTTATTGGAATTTCGACCAGACAAGTCATTTGAAAACTATTTATCATAGTTTTTTTATTCAAATAACCACACTTATATATATATTTCAATCTAATTATAACAACAATATAACTGTTTTTTCTAGTAATAATATTTTTCGTTTTAATTAAATTTAACATTTTTATTATTTTTAATGATCATATAGACGTGCACTCAGTCTTAATTATGAAATAAAACTTGATGGAATTACCAAGAAAAAGTAAATATTTCCTCTGGTGTTACGTTACTACAATATGAAACTACAAACAGAATGTTTCAAAATGATAAATGAAATAATAAAATAATTTCTAGATATAAACAAAGTATGCTCAAATATACTTTTAGGCAAATATATTGTTAATGACTCAGGACTGTTAATTAATCTTATCTTAATATGTGTCATTTTTAATATCACATGTTCAACGGATTTTAGTACATCAAAACATGCATAGACGCCATTTGTCATACTTGCAAAAAGAAATCAATATCTAATAATGTGCTTTGTGAAATGAATCCACAAAAAACCCAAGCGATAATACTCCACTGTCAACACTTTACGGAAACCAATCTACTAGTTCTAAAAGTTGCAATGTTATGGCTACAAATAAAATTACATACCTTGGCCTTTATTTTATTGTGTACGATGATCAGATGAAATCTAGCATAACTTTGTGTTATTACAAGGGTTTTGGTACTATTTTCTCTTTTATGTAGATCTAGCAAACTGCCAGTCTGCGTTAAAATCCTTGTTGAGATTTTAACAATGATTTTGAACGTCTCATCGTATGTCAGAAACAACCAAATACATCGAGAAACAGGAGTACCATTAGTTCCCAATCAATAAAAAGTTCATAAAAGGACCGTCCATTCCCATTCTGCTACCGTAGTGTCATCTCGCACAATTTACTGTATACCGTTTGGTAATTAAGAAAGCTCGCATACGTTTCCGGAGCTGTATAGTCCAGATATTAATAAAACGCTCTTGACCTATGCTTTTGATTTCGTTTTTGAACTTTTTTTAGTCCAGATTTATATTTTGTTGAACATTTAGTCTTAATCACCGCTTCAATCTCCATAATTAATGTATTACTATTGTTTTGCAAGTACATCAATACACAAGCAAGACGAATGTGGAATAAATACATCAATATCTATATCCCAAATTAAAATTAAATAAAACTTACTTTAAAGTTAAAAGAAACATTGAATGTAATTGACCTAAGAAGAATAAAATTCAATTTCCACAATACAAATAATCTCCAATTTACAGTTACAAAGAGGACACCTAATTAATACAGATTCACCTGAAAATATAATTTTTGTGTAGCAGTTTATTAACCGTTGCCATAATCATCTCCCTCAGCTCTAAACATTAATTCAGAAATATTATTTATAAAAGTTTGATATGTATTCAAATAGCTGTAATAGTTGGTTTTTGGCGACTTTTCTATGAAATAGTCTCGTATCATTCTGTGGTATATTTCTAGTTCTAGACTTTGACTTTTCGCCTAAATGCTCTATATTAAAAGTGAAGGAGAGGAACTTAAGTTTTAAAAATTTACATTTTAATTTAAAATCTTTAAACAGTTTATCATACTTATATACTTATAGCAACATAATAAACAAGTAAAATGTAAGTTCAAACCTAATAATGTTATGTAATCTGAACTAAAGATTTATTATTCATTAAATACCATAATTATATCTTAATCTATTAAGATATGTTCTTGTCATTTTAATTTTGCGCACAGTGCTGTGAAATTTTGAAATTATTTCTCTTTATATTACAGATATCCATGTTCGGATATTTAAAACACCATACAATGCGTGCAAAATATTCTATCGCCCATATTTTCTAATACATGTCATTAAGGATAATTTATACAACTTTTACGTATCGTTTAATTCGAATGTAATAGCTACTAATGAATAATTATTTCTATTCACGATAAATCTTTATCCGCTAGGTGCGTATGCGTTTTCGTAGAAGCGCACAAATTCGTTTCTGCATTCCGATACCTATGCAGATCGGCTCGAGACACACCTGTGAACGCAGCTGCGCCAGATTTTGATTTTTCCATGCACCGCATCATAAAATTCCGTCTTGCCTCGGCCGAACGATCCACTCACCCAACTTGTCCAGCCCAGATTAATAGATTTCTTTGAAAGCGATCGCTGTGATGTGTTTAAAGGAAACGCTATTAAATGGTTCAAAGTATGTTGCGGACGCTGATTCGATCCGATCGATCAGCACAAGCAGGCCGCCGCGGTATACTTTTTGTCATTTCGTGATTGGTATTCCTGCAAAATAACTGTCGCGCTTCTTGTTACAATATTTTCTGATTTAATGGTCTGTAATTTTTAAAATATTCTATCTATTTTTAAATGTATTTTTCGTTCACGATATTTAATTGTATATGAAACTATATTTTTTTAATGTATTGTGATATTTCTTCAAATTTTAGTTGCTCTCGCATAAGTATCATAATTTCTCCTTTATATTAAAACCAGGGATTAATTGTTATTTCGCCAGTGTCGTGTATTATCCGGGCTTCCCGGGTTCCCTGAATGATTCCCCAATTTACAAACATTATAGAACAGATTCCTAAAAGTCTTACAGGTAGCCTAGGAGTTGAATAGCTTGAATGCTCGCAATATAATCGGTAAAAATTGTAAAAAATGATGGAAAATATTCTAATAACACAAATTTACAAATTTGGATCAACTTTTTGATGGCCCGATCTTAGACCTTCAATCCGTGTGTCAAGATTGGTTTTAATTTTTAAGTGGTGGCAGCACTGCGCTCTTATAACGACTGTCAGCATACGACGTTGTCTTAAAAACTAATAAACTCAATAAACATGGACAAATTATGATGCGTATTTGCTATATTTTGGCTTTGCTGTGCTAAGCACTGACAAGCCTGGGTACTGATTTGATTTGTAATGCGTGCAGAATAAAACTGTACAAGTGGTCACTTGGTGAAAATCTATATTTTTTATTTTCTGTGCCATCATTGTAGAGAAAACATAAAAAATCATATAGATGATTGCTAATTTTGCTCGATGATTATCATCGATATAAGTGCAAAAAAATAACACAACATAAATATGCTGACGTATCATCAGTGTCGAAGCCAGTTTCATGTGCGGACAGTAATCCATTGCCAATTCGACCAGACAGGCAAAAAAATCTTAAGAACTTTAAAACACAAGTCACTATATACAGAAATTGAAATCACGCGCAATTTTATGTTGTCGTTCTTTAAAAAGCTTCTGCTGTGATATGAAAGGTTTAATTGATGTGGTGAATAACACCATATAATTGAAATGAATGAGATTGTTGAGACACCATCCATTTCGATTGCTCACGCAGTACAAATTAAAGAATGCTATGACACAACGCATACAGTTTTGGCCAATATCAAATCAAATGAAAATTTGTGGCGATATAAAGGTTGAAAAATAAATTAATTGTATTTAATTTCGAAATATAACTTGATTTACGTATTTATTACAGATTATTGGTCTATTGGGGTGCAATTTGGATTCACGAAGTTTTACTCCTTTTTTTTTGTATCTGTGCAATAGTCTTGATCATGCGCAAAAATCAAGGAATATTTGTCAGATCTGATATTCGAGAACTAATGGTTGGAACAAAGCTTGCGAAAACACCTGATGGAGCAGCAGCATGAGTATAGTTTCAAAGTATTGTTCACAACTTTTTCTGTAACCACAAATCCCCTGATTACAAACAGGTTCAGTTCGAGCAACTCGTATGGTAGCTCCACATAGTCCCTCACATTTAACGTCTGCAAACAGTTTATTCGTAAGATACGCAGTTCGAAAGTTCTTTGAGTTTAATAAGTTTTGCAATTTATTTCCTTCTAACATTTTTGGTCCTCCGGTTTGTATACAATAATAAATAACTCGTATATTACCAAATGGAAAACTTATTTAATGTTGAGAAATGTCCAAATCTAATTTAACAGTTACCAAGAGATATAACTGATCAAAATACATGCAAGGAACCAATAACTCAAGGATAATCCTATGTTTATATTAAAATGTCTACTAATATTTTTATCAAACTATACCTGTGCATAATAACTAAGTCACACATAAGAAAATAATGTTTTATTAATATGTTCTCTAGATTATTTTTGTTGCCACTTTTCTTGAAAAAAGAAACTTGTTTATTAGAATGAGATAAATAAATAGTTAGAAATAAAGCAGATATTGTTTGGCGCCACGCATAGTAAATATGCATTGACATACAAAGGAGGCACCGCGGGTATCTGCCTCTCAAGTGTTTGAATGAAATAGAATAACAGGTTAAAAGCAATTTATTCTAGAATTTTTGTTGCCGTATAATACATTACTATTACTATGTTATTATTGCAGTATAATTAAAAATGGTGCATCAAAGTGGTTTTATACATATTATCTTTTTTTTAAATATATTTTAAAGTCTCCTTTTACCAACTATGAGTTTATCTGGACTGCATTAAGCCTACAGACTGGCAAGTGACCAACTTTAGAAATCATCCCAGAAGACATCCGGTCTTACCCAGCCTGGTTACTGGCGTGACTGGGATCATTTTCCTTGTCGGATTTTACACTCTTGCCTAGAACATTCACAAATTTTAAACAATCACAAACACAAATTTACGACCATGCCCCAGCAGGATTCGAACCCGCGGCTATCGCAACAGTAGGAGGACCGTCCCATCGCCTTTACCACTGCGCCACCAAGCCGACATACATATAATCTTGCTAGTATAGTTCATACTTAGTAGTATTATTTATTCAAACGATAAATCATCATGATTTTAACCACAAATATAAAAAAGACAGTTTTTTCTTAACAGTCTCACCGGTTACTAATACTAACATTCAGGACAAAATCAACAAGAATCCTTATTTAGATTAGCAATTTTTCTTATGCTTTTTTGTCTTTTTCTTTTTATTTTATAAACTTCGGTACTACTGACACCCCAATTTTTCAATTTATTTGATCATTTTTATGTCATACATATATATTATATCATATATTTTCATATACCATATACATTTCGAATGTCCAGATTTACAAATATTTTGTAATGGATCAGTTCGAGGAAACAAAACTCTATTATAAAGTACCTCAGTAACCTAAAGACTAAAATAGCTTTAGAACAATTAAGTTCCTTAAAATATAATTTGCAAATGAATAAATGAAATATTGAAATTGTTCAATCAAATTTTAATTTTTAATGTCAGTTATTTTACTATATCTCTGTACAAGACCAAAAGTTGTATCTGTGTGAATAACACACTAGACATCTTACAAACTGGAATTATTTAGGATGTTATCGCCAGTTTGCGAATACTTCGCAAAGAACGAAGCGGGAAAGAGCTAAATTTATAGCGTATAAATATGAAAACGATATAATTTATGAATTGTAGATAAATCAGGATTGAAATATATGAGTATGAATTTGTTTTGTGGGTGCTTTGTTATGCGACAAGTATAATGTTTATTTATTGCTATTTTCATCTTGGTTAATGTAGGTTAGTTATGAAGGATTGTGTGCGTTAGATAACATTATCTATTTTCTACGCTCTGCTACCTAAGAATTGATTCAGTTATTGAATAGTATTGATAAAAATAATAAAATAAAAATAAAATGTGTTAGTAGATCTCTTGCTTAGTTCTTCCATTCTAAATATTTAATTTTATGGATGTAATTCTAGTATCGCCATCTATGTGTAAGGCCGGGAACTTTTCAGTTGACTTTTTTCAAAATTAGTATTCTTCTCAATTATATTGAAAATGCATGAAAAACTATAAGATTAAATGCAAGTTGCAATATCTATATTTTTATAACTTCAAATAACAAATTCTCTAAAAAACCTTTAAAATACGTCCTACCATATGTAGCATTTCTTCAGGTACAGTTGACTAGGAGTTTGCGATAACTTCACCGTCATTATTTTTGGGTAACTTGATATATAAATGGCTTTTTATTTTGTCTTTACTACCTTCACTTCCTTTTTGCTGTCTAGTGATTCGAACCGATTGTTCGTCGGAGCCTGTTCATTTAAGTTATGCTATTTTGGTTTTAGTATGCCCGACATTACGTCGCAGTTCCTGTTTTAAAACTTCATTTCGATATATAACTCATTTAAAACCCAAAAAAAAAAAAATTTAAATACCTGTACGCTTATATTAACTTGATGACCTCGGTAACCAATCCTCTTTTTATTTGTCCTGACTGCACACAGTACCACTGATAATATTGATGAAAATAAATTTAAACCCGATCATTGATGCAAATCTAGTTTCTGTTTTTATTTATTACGATATTCTTTGAATACAATCAGGTCAAATATATTCATCATTTTAAAGAATCAAATTTGAAACATAGGTCAACAAAATAGCTTAAATAATTTATATTAGAGTATCAAAAATAATGGCCAATAAATTCAGTTCTTATAAAATGTTTGCTTTTTATTAATTATATTGTTGATCTGAAAATGTACGATAACCGATAAAATTTTCGAGTTCAAGTTGTAGAACAATTGAACTGCACAAATGATGCGTCCAATGATTTGGTATTGAACAGACTTGTTTGAGAATAATTCAGTTGAAACAGGAAGATGATCATTCGTAACTATTTGTTTAGACATCAATGGACGTTCTCTCAATAAATATTTAAATTTCATTGATTTTCGATGCAAAATAATGCGTAGATATTTTGAACAGAAATATCCACGTATATTTATTCAAATAAAAATAAAGTATATACAGGCTTATATGGTATTTCATTATTTAACCTTCATTTTCGTTATGACGAACACGTTTATTCTTGTTTTATGATAATATCGTTACTCAAAAATTCTAAAACCGACACTTAAAAGCACGTTTGGTTCAATTATTAAATAAATATATTCTTATATATTGGATCTTGCATATATTTAGTGATTATATATTTTTTTATTTTTCAGGTTAGTACTATCGAATGCAGTTAAAAAGTCACAAAATGCATGAAGATGGTAAGGAACTCCTTAAAATAAAAATATTAATATACCTGAGGAACAACAAAGAAACATTCCTCAGGTTTTTATATATACTAAATATTCTCATGGATATATCCTCAATAGGATTGATCACATCTCAAATTGTTCTTAAACAACATATCTTTCAAGATATTTTATATTTTGTAGACTTCGATTTTAAATTTGCTATCGATGAAAACATGACGTTTTTCCACTTGACCAGATGATGTCCAGACTATTACAAAACCCGGCGACGACATAATTAGACACATAATTCACCGAAATTTGGTTAATCCCTTTGTCATGATTACATAATTGAAGAAAAATTTGTTGAGACAATGTTGAATTTGATATGACATTTATACCTGTATACCAAGATGTATTTGATATCAAATATTGACATTGTTCAACTATAGTATCCTTATTAGCTTAAAAACTTTATATCCTAAATATTCAAGGAAATATTCTATTTATTGTACCTGGTAGATAGTATGATAGCACTAAATTGTTTAAAGAACTGGGGTAAATAAATAAATAAATGGGTATACTACCATCTGTTACTTAAGAGTAGTACCGAAAAATGGATGCCATATTTTTGTTAATATTAATGATAAAATTAAATTCACTTGACAAATTTTAGAAACCTAGTAAGCATAGCTTCGCATTTACTAACGATAGATAACGATAAAACAAACACATTTGAATGCAACTTCATCCTGAGTTACCGCTAATCTTACAAAATAATAAATTCAAGTTATTTATTGTAACTTTTTGAAGCTCACACAAAGTATAAAATAATCTTTAAAATAAGTAAATAACGAAATGTGTTCACTCACACTCTTACGCCTAAAATTTTTCGTAGAAAACGATTTTCATCAAGCGAATGTTGTAACAATTTTCTTACAAGGTATTTGTGGGCTTTCCAGAAAACAGCCAGAGAATGATGAAATTCACTAATCGAAGGAAAAATCGTTGAAGACGTTAATTAATTTTAATTTTTACAATGGATTTATATATATTTTTTAACTTCTATTTCATTTTCATGAACTTACCTAACAACCTAGTAAATTGGGACTATAGTATTTTATAGTATATTGCCCCAAAATATGTTATTTATTATGCAAATAAACACAATTAAAGATTTAAATAGTTTTGAAGTCAAAATATGGCTGTTTGTAAATATTTATGCCTACAGAAACAATATCTCTCTTAAAAGATAAGCATTTCAAATATTATTTAATAACTTAAAAGATAGGAGAACAATTTTAATTACACCATAAATTTACACGTACATATACATTTTAGAGATAAAACTGCGATCCGTGGAAGGTCAAGTATACTATTTTGTTTTTCAATTATGTTATCGTATAGTGAAATAATACAAACGGTTGAAACATACATTATTCGAATGTAACACGTTTCTTTAAACTTGTAGTAACAAAATCATAATGACTTTTGTTACTACAAGTACAAGAAGTAGTAGTTGAAATGTGAATAATGTATGGTTTGCGTTAATTTTACCTCAGGATTTTCAGTAGAATTATTAAATGATATCACTAACCATATTCTTGTAAAATCGATCAGTATTTTTTTTTATTAAAAAAAAAGACTATATTATTCATCTTACCTCATGAAACTACAAGGATTCTTATTTATATTTCCAGTCTTGGCATTGATATTTCACATTTTCGTTGGAAATTTGGCATTATTGAACGTAACCTTCATCAGAACTTTTAAACATTAAATTAACTCCTAAATATGATCTTAATTTTTTCTTTCATTTTTCAACTTTGGATTATCAAGACAACAATCTATCGATGAACCTTATTAAAGCACCATGATGAAACACAAAACAACTTAAAACATGATGCTGTACGTGATCTTATAAAAGTTATATTTAGTATGAGAGGCATCAATTATATGATCATTTTCAAAATGCTTTTTATAGTATCTACACAGGTGACGGATGAGTGGACTTTTCAAGACTAGTGAAACTCGACAAAACTTATACACGGAAAAGGCCCATAGAAGCAAATGATGCATCTGCGCGTCTCCGGTGTTACTAGTTACATAATGATAGTGGCATTGGAAGTAATGTAGAATGGTTAATTCTTAATTCTTCTTCTAGAAATCTTCTGTAAATGACCATTGGCAGAAGTTTATGAAGGAATATGGAAAAAATAATATATAGATCATTATCCATTACAATGCAAGCGCTTGCTCATATATCGACTTAAAGAATGGACGGTTAAAAACGGCCAAATAAGGAAGTGATGGATCATCCGCCATATAACCTTGATTTGACATCCAATTACCATGATCCACTGGTATAATGTTTTGTTCTCGTGTGTTTTCAAATCAACGATTTTTGGTAGCCGAAGAAGCGGTTATTCAACCTATCCAATATGGGTTTTGGAGTCACCTCAATCGGAGTGAAAAAAGAGCTACGAAAATAAAGATTTAACTACTTCCTAAAAAATACATTGATGTAACTCAATTTTGACCAACATTTGTTTTCTCATTATTAAGCTAAATATATAAATAACATTGCTCGTACAGTTAATAATGAAATGCGGTTGTGGATATATTCATAAATAAGTTAGTGAGGAATTTTGAAACACAATGTTAAATAAAAACCCTTAAGGTCGGTCTCGGATTAGTCTTGAAAAGTTAAATTGCCCATAAAAGATGCGTTCAAAAAAAAGGTCTGCACTTGAAATTATGGGAGGGTTGTAAGTTCGGAATTTAGGTTGTTCGGCGTTTTAGTGGACGGTCAGTTGAAATATTTTGTTTCTTAAGAAAAGGGCATTAATTCCAGATGTTGGGTGCGGAGGTTTATGGGATGCCCAAAACAGATGCTCGCACAAAAGAAATGTTATCTAGCCATGAACTGTTTTGGGTTTATAAATAGTTTTAAAGGACTTTCGTTTTCAATAAGGAACGAACCAAGAAGATAAGTTTATATTACTTATATTGTTTGTAATAAATAGTTCATGTTAGTTATACATTTATAACAAATATTCATTATGCAAATTTAATAATTAACGATGCAGAGTAATTGCATCTTTTTCACAAACGTATATACGTTAATGGATGTTAGTCATTTTAGAAGTCAGTTCATTTAATGAAATAATTACACTTTTTTTAAACATAATTACTGTAAATTATTTTAATTTGCTTTAATTAAGTTAATGTAATTGCTTTAAGATTATCTATAAAATTTGAATTTATTTTTTTTTAAATATGCCGCTAAATATTTGATTTTATGGTTTCATTAATATATTCGTTATCAGTATTATTGTTAACTTACCAACAAAACGTGTTCCTAGGATATTTCTCGTTTAATAATACCAATGAAAATTAATCAATTTATAAAGTCTGTCTAAAGTGATTTGTCAAACAAATTTGTATTTAAAAAACACATTTTCAAGAAGATCTCTTGGAGCATTACAATTTAGCATTAGTTTCGTCAATCGACTCATTTCTCTTTATAAAAGAAAACTAAGAAAAGAAATGCATTAATATAAACCGTCGTGTCCAAGAAAACTACAGCATGGGAGATGTTTCTAAAGGGTTGTGAATATATCCACACTTTCTTGCACATATCTCTACACACGCATACAACAAATACAATATAAGAATTTGTAAGTTATATTCGAGTCTTAATGTAGTCCTTCTTTTCTATATGGTTTGTAAGTATGCTTTCGTTTCCTTAAGCCAAGTAAGATCGAAAAACTGAAAGAATTATTCGGAATATCCCATGATATGTTAAAAACAGCCAAAAACTTCGGGAAACAGACGATTGCGTAGTACTAACTCTGGCGGTTGCAAATTAACCCGAGCGAAACTCAGGCTATTCTGTTCCACCGCAAGGAGTTGCGCATTTATCGCTTCCTAATCGATAAAGTCTCCATCCTCTGGCTGCTTCCATTGGTCAGCCCAAATCCGTGTACAGTCTACTCTTCCCACTTCTCTGCAGAACAAGCAAATTCCCAATCCCCCAGAAAGTGAATCTGTACAAAATGTCCAGTCTGCCTCTACGAAGCACCGGCATGGTACATGTATGTCTTTGAGAGACAACTTGAACTATTCCAAGTGTTCAAAAAAGTCCGTGCGTTACTCAATGTGCCGTGGTTTATGAGGAACGTCAACACTGATATCGAATCAGGTATCCCGTTCGTGAAGAGTTTCATGAACATGCTCAGTGTAAGGTTCTCCCTAAGCGCCTTCGAACACGATAACAACTTGATAAAATCCCTACCCATCCACAAACCAACCCACTACCAACTACGATAATCCCAGTCGTAAACCAGGGACCTCTGTCGCCCGCAAAACATTTCTCTATCCCAAACCCGAAGCGACATCAGCAAAAGACCATTTGGTCCTAGCTGGTCAATCTGGAATAAGAAAAAAAGACGTGTAATTATTCTCTCAAATACAATCACCGAAAAGTTCATAAAAGGAAGCCCATCAAATCAATAGTAGCTTAATTTTAATTCAATAATAGTTATATCTGTTATTTTGGGCATCATGTATTCTTAGCCTATTGGGTCATATTTTCGTAAAAGACGTTCGAAATACTTTTATATATGCCCATTACTATTAAACGATATTTATATTTGCATGAAGCTTTATAATAGAACAATGAATATTTAAAAATAGAGCAATGCATTAAGTTAATACATCTATTAATTACTTTTCCATTAACTCCGGTTCTCATGTGATTAATTTTTGCAATGATTTACGTAGGCGCGTAATATGCAGGTATTCATTTTGCCGCTATACTTAATCGATAATTTTAAAGTATAGCAGGCCATAATCCAGTTCCAACGGAGGCGATTCAGAGCATTACCCACGAATCTAACGTCCATTTCGAATCTGGTTTCCGATTTGCATACGCAATCGACCTTGCCTTTTATCGGAATGCAACGCAGCTAATTCACTCACAATTGTCCGCAGACAGTATGTACTTTTTCCCCATTCATTTCAGCTAATGATACTGTTTTATATATAAGTTATGTTAAGTAACCTAAATAGACTGCTTTATAGTGAATTAGTAGGTTGTTTATTAAGGGTGACCATTTTGAGATTGAAGAAATTGAATATCATTAAAATATATTTTTTAATAGTTTCATAACAGAACAAGACCTTGCTACATTATTACCATTACCAATTCAACTCAAACATCACAATTTACATATAACTCGTTGACTAATAAAAAAATCACCGAAAGGTTTTCCATAATGAATTTCTTTCCACTTACATTATTCAGTTTATTATTTGTATCAAATTTTGTTCACTTATATCTACCACATGGTTTCATTTGTATAATCCATTAAACTAAGTAATGTCGTTTATTTAAAAAGTGGAGAGAATTTCAATCATTGATGAATACTTTTAAGCACCAAGACAAATCGTATCTGAGATAGATGAAGTTCACGGCACATCTTATACTGTGTTTACAGTTTCTTATGGTTTTAGACATGGCCTGCATTGGCAAAAGCTCGTCCGCTCAGGGCCTTCAATAGAAGAGATTACTCCTAAACTTGACCACAATATTGTTTAAAATGATAAATAAATTAAACTGCATGAAATAGTAAAAACCATAAGAAAAACATGTTGTATGAGAAAATTCGTTTAAAAAAATCTTCAGAAGGGAGTAACGTAATGTCCTTGTCAACTTTTTGGTCTCTTTTTCAGAAGTTGCATAATCTATACAAAATTATGAATGGAACATTGATAATACTACATTCCTGAAACAAATGATTAAATTAATCAATGAATAGATAAAGCAGTAGATTTTTGAGGGCAATCTGTATCCAAGTGATTATTTTCTATGTCTTGTTAAGTATTATGGTAGGTTTAAAGTGAAATGCGATGGCCATTTGAAAAAGGAAAAATATTAACCGGAAGGTTATGCATGGTTGTTTTACTACTCGAGCTCATATTCTAATATTAGAAATAAAAGACCTCTCTTTAATTAATGTAATTGAAGCACACATCGCACATCTATATCGACATTTCTTAGGTAATTTCGTGACTAAAATCATGGATTTTACAACATCCACATTAACAGGTCAATTGAAAAGTCCCCGGCCTCACACATAGATAGCGCTACTAAAATTAAATCCATGGTTTTTAGTTAACCCTAAATCTCAAAAAATGCGTGTATAAATTTGACAGCTGTCGGATCATTAATTTGTGAATTATAGCATTTTGAGTGAAGCAACTTTTGTTATTGTGAAAAAAATGGATAAAAAGGAATTTTGCGTATTCATAAAATATTGCTTTTTGAACGGAAAAAAGACAGTTGAAGCAAAAGCTTGGCTTGATGCCGAGTTTCCAGACACTGTCCCAGGAAAATCAACCATCAAGGGTTAATATGGTAAGTTTAGACGTGGTGAAATGAGCTTCGAAAACGGTGAACGCAGTGGACGCCCAAAAGAGGTTGTTACCGACGAAAATGATTTTGATCCCCAAAATGATTTTGAATGACCGTAAATTGAAATTGAATTAAATAGCAAACACTAAAGATATCAACTGAACGTGTACATCATATTATTCACGAATATTTGGGTATGAGAAAGCTCTGTGCAAAGTGGATGCCGCGCAGCTCACTTGTGACCAAAAACAACGACGAGTTGATGATTCGGAACAGTGTTTGAAGATGATCAAGCGTAATAAACCCGAGTTTTGCGTCGATATGTGACAAGGGATGAGACATGGCTCCATCATTTCACTCCGAAGTCCAATCGACAGTCATCCGAGGGGACAGCACACAATGAACCCGCTCCAAAACGTGGGAAAACGCAACAGTCGGCTGGCAAGGTTATGGTCTGTATTTTGGGATGCATCGAATAATTTTCATTGGCTACCTTGAAAATGGCAGGACCATCAACAGCGACTATTACATTGTGTTATTGAACCGTTTGAAGGACGAAATCGCTGAAAAACGGCCGCATTTGAAGAAAAATAAAGTGCTACTTCACCATGACCATGTCAAAAATCCATGAATTGGGCTTCGAATTGCTTCCTCATCCACCGTATTCTCCAGATATAGCCCCCAGCGACTATTTCCTGTTCTCAGATCTCAAAAGAATGCTCGGAAGAAATTTTCGTCGAATGAAGAGGTGATCGCCGAAACAGAGGCCTATTTTAAAGCAAAGGACAAATCGTACTACAAAAATGATATCGGAAAGTTAGAGGGTCGTTATAATCAGTGTATCACCCTTGAAGGGGATTATTTTGAATACAAAAAAATTGCCAAGAAAATGTGTTTACTATGGTAGGACGGGGACTTTTCAATTGACCTATTACCTCTCTAATTAAAATAATTGAAGCACACAACGCACATCTACATCGACATTGCTTAGGTAATTTCGTGACTAAAATCATGGATTTTACAACATCCATATTATATTTAACGAATTTGTTCCAAATACTTTTATTTTAAAAAGTTGAAACGTTTGAAAAAGCGTATATAGCTGAATACTGAAGATTATGCAAATAAATATATATTATTTTTTTCTAATAATTTATTGAACAATCCCAGTACAAAGTTCTCACATCATTGGCTATTTCCTATCCTTATGGATCTTATAACGGCTTTAGTTTATTTCCTGATATAATTAAATCAATAGTTCATATTATACGTTTCATCTTCATAAGCTAATTACAAATTGTAAGCTTGCACTGCTTACATATTGATTACCATTAAAAGCTTCATTTCCAATCAGGCTAACTAACACCACTGTTGTATGTATATTGTATTTTACAAGCCCGTAAAATCTGTTATAGGTTGTACCTATGTATATTCATCGAATACATTTATAGAGTCGTTGTTTGTTTATAGATAATAATGTTTCGATGTTTTTGAAGTTATTTTAATTGAGCTCTCTACCATTACGACTAAATAAGCGTCGGAGTAAATGTCAGCTAGTTTATTCATTTTAATAAAACGGGTAGGTGAAAACATCGAAAGTACAACGATAAATATGATTATAAGTTGGTGAAATGTTTAAGAACTGTTACCAGCAAAAATAAACAGACGTAAAATTCAACATAACAATAATTTAACATAAAATACATTTATTATTTTTATCGTAGGGACATGAAAAAAACGTTTCTATAAATTATGCTGTGCTAATTCAAAACGTACGTTCAATGAATATTATTCATACTATAATATGATAATACTTCAGTGCAGATCTAATAAATAATTGCAAATTGAACTTCCGGTTCTATACAGAAAACGACCTTGCCTTTTAAAGGAATGTTACACGGTAAATTCTGTTGCAATTAACTACAGACAATATGCAGTTTTTCGCTAGCGCAACACACTTTTAATTAAACGGTATTATTTCTAAATTACTACGGTTCGCGTTAAATGCCAGCATTTACTCAGTTGTTTACTATCGGATGTCTTCATTAATACCAACAACGCAAGCATAACACTAAAGAGGCGTAAAAATATTATGTAAAGTGTAATTCATAGTACTACTATCTTTTTAACTACCAACGATCTGGTTTGTTCTGATATATATTGAAATTATAAACACAGATGATTTACTAATTTAATTTTGTCTGAAGCTTTTAATTTTCACTTAATCATTTATATAAAATAACTTCTAGCTCAGGTTTGATATTAATGAATTTTAATATGAATGTATTATTACATGGTGATGTACAAAAAAATATTGATTCTTTATTGATGTTAAAATGTTTAATGTTCAAAGAAGAATAAAATACATTCCTTAAAATCAGATTAGGATCAAATAAATATTGATGCTTTGCATTCTTAGTCTTGTCCGTCATTTGTAGAGATAATTCATTAGTGTATAATAATATCTGACAAAAAGGTATACAATTTATCGCCTATCGAACATCCATACCGAAATCTGGTCTGTTGATGAAATTACCAATGTGAAGGACTGAAGAAATTAATTGTATTTAGTTGTCGTTTTTTCCCTTAATGTGTTTAAAGGTAATGTGATTGTTTAACGGTTTGATCAATTTCTTGTTTACGTTTGAATTTAAAAGCCAAGGTTAGATGACTTCCAAAAAAGTTATTTATTTGACTTGAAAGTATTGTCATTGTGTGTTGACATTCTATTCAATTTATGGTTAATTGACCATTACAAAAAGTAATCTTTATTAGACTTTCCTGAGTATTTTTATAATTAAAAAATCCATATTCTATATTTTTAATATAATAATAATATAATATAATAAATCCATAATAATTAATATAAATTCTAAAAAACTACCTTTTAATATATATGTGGCAAAATTAATTTTACGATTTATCAAAATTTTTTAAATATTTTCTGGAATAACTGCCTGTAATCCCCTATAGTTGATGACCAAAACATTCAACATCATCGGAGTTTGTGCAACTTGAAATAATCATACGATACAATAATAATTTGTGTTTGGTAGATAGTCTTGATAAACTTTTATCAAAACACAAGCCAAGCCAAGAAACAATATTTACGAAAACGAAATATATTTTAAATTATTATTTTGAAAGTACAACAGAACAATAGTAATAAATTAATTTTGTAAATTAAGATAGTTCTAAGGATATCTAATGTAGGATGTTAATAAAAAATGTTTTGAAAAATAACAAACATTATTTAACAATAACTACTAAAAATTCAGCAATTGTACTGATTGATCGGAAACTTAGATTGAAACTAGAGATTGGTTCAGTCATAAAGCCAATTTCGCTCTATGGGGTGCAAATATGGTAATCAAGTATATCTTACGTAAGACATAATTAATTTTTTAAAAAATATGAAATTATAATACGAATCGTTGAAGTTTAACCATCTGGCCAAAGATCATATTGATCTGTCACGAGTGATATCAAACCGGGGACTTAATAATATGTTAGCCGGCGCAGTGGTAAAGGCAACAGGACGGTCCTCCTACTGTTGCGGTAGCCGCGGATTCGAATCTAGGCAAGAATGTAAAATCCGACAAGGAAAATGATCCCAGTCACGCCAGTAACCAGGCTGGGTAAGACCGGATGTCTTCTAAGTTGGTCATTCGCTTAATGCCGAGGACCGTAGTTCGGAGCGCACGTTAAAATGTAGGCCCAGTCTAGATAAACCCCTAGTTGGTAAAAGATACTTTAAAATATTTTAAAATTGTATAAAATGTCTAGTATTTAGTTATTATATATGTATTGTATATTATGTATATTCCCTTCAAATTTTCTCATTAAAACTCATAATGAATTATAAAAAGCATAAAAAAAATTAATATAGAAAAATCTATAAATTAATAATATTTAATAAATATTAAAGCTACGACATCTCTCACGTAATTCCTTTATTGGCTTATATGCGCATATATTCGACAATTATTATAGTTCTATTTTGTCCAATCAATACCAATTAATATCCAATTGACCTGATACTAATTTAGGAAATGATCGAGTTGGCGCATGTAAAAAAAAATTGAACAACGTACCGAGTAGCAATTTTCACACCTGTGGCCTGACCGCCATCCTACGTGCGTTGTTTGCAAAACCATCCAATTTGAATGGGTGACGTTCGATTTTCAGCGAAAATCTGTTACAATATAACGCCCACCTTTCCTATGGTTTACGTAATTTTTTTTCTCGGAAAACATTTTTTTTCGAGTCGATAAAAACATAAATCAAGAGACGCGCGCTAGTTGATCAATTCGGATGGATTTTGTTTGTTTTTTGGTATTCTTCACCGAATTCAGATTTATGTGACGGTCGATTCGTGAGCTGAAAGCTTTGAAGGCGTTTTTTTAATGAATTAAACCGTTGGAAATCGTGTTTTCCAATGGGTACAATTTTTTTTTCATAATTTATGGTGATGTATCTATTAAATGGTGTTTTTCGTTTTCTGGCTTTTAAGCGAAATCGTTTTTGAATAATTTTCTAATTGCGTGGTGGTGACATTTAAATTCGGACATGTTTGATTTTCTTTACAAGCATTT
Source organism: Rhynchophorus ferrugineus (assembly GCF_030347505.1). Taxonomy (NCBI): domain Eukaryota; kingdom Metazoa; phylum Arthropoda; class Insecta; order Coleoptera; family Curculionidae; genus Rhynchophorus; species Rhynchophorus ferrugineus. The sequence goes on along the minus strand of NW_027472580.1, from coordinate 58,225,684 downwards.
TCATTTGTATCAGTTAATGGGAATATTAAAGAATTCATGAACTGAAATTACTTCTGATAAAGCACACTTTTAATGTGTTAATATTGTTAATAGACATTATTTTATTTTTAGCCTTAATTCCTATCCCTCCGGATTGTTCTATTTTCTTCTGTTTGTCCGCTAACCTTTTGCTTTTATTTTCTGCTATGATATGTCAGATCATGAAAGACCGTTTATTTTCAATTTACAATATTCTGAAATAGTTTGATGCATATATTGATAATTTTCTATTATCACTAAAATTTAATATTGTTTTTGAATTTTTTTCTCAAAGGTTTTGTTTAAAAAAAAACGTTTAAACATAAACATATTTTAAAATGTTATTGTGTCAGATGATCTCGACTTTCATTACCAATGAACTCCCACGCCATTATCAAATAAATGAATACAATGTATATTTAAAGATTATGACCTAAATATTATTGTTTATTTTTATCCATTTGTTTATTTGTAACTAGATCAGTCAAAGTCAAATCATAAGTTACTAAAATGAAATATGTTGTTAAGCAAACTGCCTTTTTATTAATGTGATTTTGCTAAAGTGCGCACAACATATCTTCAGAGCTGTTGAGATATAAAATCATTTTTCAATTATTGACCAACATCGTTTTTCTTTCATCGACTTTTAAATTAGGGCCTTGTTTATTGAGTAAAGATGGGCAACGTTTCGCAATCGTTACAGATTGCATCTTCAGAGCAGAAGCTCTGGCACTGAAGCTCTCTTAATCAGGTTATCCTATTTAAGCAAGTGCACGGTTGAGTCATCAGTCGATAAGAGGGACTCTGCTTTTTTCATGGTTCGTTGAATCATTAAAAAACCATGATAGACTTGGTATTATACTCCTTATCTTTGTTAAGTTTATTATCATTATTTTAAATCTTAAACCTTCTCTACACTTTCTTTCAAAATGGCATTGTGGTCTTAAAACGTCGACTTTTTTTAACTGAACGTAGTGATCAGTGTTCAGTCAAAGCTGGCTAGACTGTATCTATATCTTACTCATCGTTGATGTTCTTTTATCCACGGACTCACAGGGGGCCTAGTACACCCCTGTTACCTGCAGATCTGTTCTAGTTTTGGGGTTTTGGAATATCTGAGACATCTTAGGGTGCGGTTTGAATATAACTTTGATATTGTATTTCTTCAGTATCCTACCAATGCACAAACGACGTCTTGTCATTGCATTGTCCATCAACCGAAAAAGCTGGAAAATCAATTACGCCTATATTGATCTAACTGGAATTTACTAATACCCAAATTTAACTGAAAAATATCGACCTTAAAGTAATTGATACGATTAACGACCTGCTATTATAATAATTAATTGCACGAAAAAAAGGTCTAAACCAGGAAATATCGAACGAAAAAAAAAGTACCTGTTGCTTTTAATTAGGGCACGCTCTCGAACGTTTCACATCCAGATTTCTAATGGGCGGTGTTGAATAAACTGCTCTAGTCCGATTCAGGGATCCGATCCCTTAGAACCAATTAATTTCGAACACTCGGTACTAATGACGCAGACCCCAGCGTACTTTTAAGGCGCCAGATTTCCAAAAGGGAAATTTCGCGCGTTAACGCTAATCTTCGCGTTCTCGGTACCGTCCGGTCGTGTTCCTATACGTGATAGTTTTTTGTATTATTACTATTATTATGAGAAACCTTAATAATCACACGGTAGCTGCAGCACTAGTTAGGTCTGACATATACGATTGCTAAAAAGTCGTTTTCTGCCAAACCAATTATTTAATTACCTCATTAGATAATCAAGTCATGAAGCTTTTCACACCAATCCTGTACAAGCTTTCCTTTTCCATGCTTTAAGTTTACATAAAATAATTATAATTTCTATATTTTCCAAATGATGTTTTTTTAATTTTCTAGAAATATTAGATTTTTTCTTATTTAGAATATATTAGAAAATTTTGTGTTCATCATTCAACCATTTTTTTCAACTTATATATTATAAATAATTTTGAGCTAAAATGAATAGGATTTTGGGAAAAGTGGCCTATCCGATATTTAATAACATTATAACAGCTACAAAACTCACGATAAAAAGTGTATTAGCCGGCTTGGTGGCGCAGTGGTAAAGGCGATGGGACGGTCCTCCTACTGTTGCGATAGCCGCGGATTCGAATCCTGCTGGGCCATGGTCGTAAATTTATGTTTGTGATTGTTTAAATTTTGTGAATGTTCTAGGCAAGAGTATAAAATACGACAAGGAAAGTGATCCCAGTCACGCCAGTAACCAGGCTGGGTAAGACCGGATGTCTTCTGGGATGATTTCTAAAGTTGGTCACTCGCCAGTCTGTAGGCTTAATGCAGTCGAGATAAACCCATAGTTGGTAAAAGAGACTTTAAAATATATAAAAAAAATGTATTGTGTTAAAATATTTTACCACTTATTTTATTCCTGTAAAATATAATGAGCTTATTATAAATTATAAATTATAAATTCTTTCTGTGTTTTCTAGCAATTTTTTTTAAACTTCAGTATAGAAACATGAATATATCTGCAAAAGTTATATTTGGAAGAGTTAACTATTTAAATTTTAATATAATTTTATAAATGTTTGTTATGAACATATAATTCTATATATAAAATGTTCGTTCGTTCGTCTTTCATTTGTTAATATATTAATATTTCAAAATCAATATTATTTACCGACTTGAATGCTGCAGTGGTCAAGGCGACAGGACGGTCCTCCTACTGATAGTCGTGGGTTTGAATCCTGCTGGAACATGGTCGTAAATTTTATGTGATTGTTTATAATTGCCATTATCAAAAAGGCAAGAATATAAAATGCAACAAGTAAAATGATCCCAGCCATGGCAGTAACCATATGGCAGTATCTTGGGAAGACCGAAGAAGAGCTATCTTCGGGATGATCTTCAAGTTGGTCACAGTCAAGCCAGTCGACAGGTTTAATGCCGAGACCCTGGTTCGGACCCACGTTAAGCGGTAGACCTGCCCAGATAAATCCTAGTTTGGTTAAAAGGAGGCACTATAAAATATAACAAAAAATTAATATTCATCATTCATTGTCACTAAATTCGGTAGTATTTTATTATTATATTTTAATAATTTATCAAAAAATAGTCTACATACATAACTGTGCAATTATTTAGGGATGTGTGTACCATCATTTTTAAATTTGTTGAAAATCTAAAAAAGTTACCCATGGATTGAAAAAAAAGATTGATGTATTGATTGATAATAGTATTAAAAAAACTAAAATCCAGAAATCGGTAGGTCTGTTCAAAATACTCAACGGTTTATATAGCCGACGGCACTTCCTTAATTTACGAAATTTTAACGATATCTCTTACACGATTTTAAGACAATCCCATTTTTCCGGATTTCTTTTCGCCCACACAACCACCCGTTAAGCTCATCCCACGCCACGGGTACTACGAAACCTACCGTACTCCAAAACTCATGTACGCGACTGTACTTTTTCCTTATACCTGACTACGCGAAGAGGCAAGGCTGTTCAACATCACGGAGTCAAGAAATCGAGATTTGCTTCTCAGTATCGAGTCTGACTCGGGTGAGCTAGGTTGCGTTACGGTGCCGGGTTCTCGACGTACGTATTAATTTTGTCCACTCTCTCCGTCTCTCTTCTTTCCTACTCGTTGGTAATTCTCCGTCGGAATATTAGTTAGTGACGATATTATGCAAAAGTGATCAGGATGTACGTCACGGAATCGAATTGGAGCGGTGAGTTGTGTGGTTTTTGCATTTTTTTCGTCGTTTTGAGTATGATGGAATTCCGACCATCGGCAGTGGCGCCACAAAAACAAAACCGTCTGGGTTTTGGTCGATGATGGTGTTGTTTAGTTTCGAAAATGATATGAGGCCTATTTATTTTCGGCCTAGTTAAAAAAAATAACGAAGATACTGTGATTGGTTTCGACCATATGGCCCACGGATTTTATAATTGATGTAACTTGTTCAATATGTATGATTATTTCGATGCGAATATTAATATGTTCGTATATTCTGTACCAGATTTCTCTCATTCCATATATGGTGTATAATGATTTCATCTTTACAAAGAGAGAAAAACATAGTTAATATAATACAAATAAATGACGCTCAGAGTAATTTTAAAATAGATTTATTTAACCACAACAATAAAAGCTACAATTTTAGTTTGTAATTAATTAAAATTAAATAGTTTCTAGATAAATTACAATTTTATAATTATAAATTCTAATCAGTACGCTTATCCTCTATCAGCGGAAGCATGAATTGCCATTAATGACGCCAGCTGAGGCAAGAATCGTCTTGATTTCGCGTTAGCAGGTGTTCTTTAGATTCAAAATGGACCCAAAGGGCATCTAAATATACACTATTCGGGACGTGTCCATTATTATTTGATATGTATTTCTCCTTACTATTATTCTCTATTCTTATTATTTATCTCTTACTCTATTTATTACTTACTCAATAACATTTTTTCAAATATATATTTTAGCCGTTCCTTAACCTTATAATATGGTGGGAGAATAAATTAAAAGATTAACTATGATTTATGAGTTCATAAATTTTTAGTAAAGAGCATATTTTTCAAAACATTTTTGAATTATAAGATGTCACGATGCGTTCGTAAACATTCGCTTCACCAAATCTGGTACGTTTGATTTTAAATTATTATAACTTGTTAAAGCTCTTATAATCAAGAACTTCACTGAATCCAGACCAACACATCTATCGAATCCACGTTCATCGAAATAGAAAATGGCCCTATATTTTTTAAACGGTCTACAGGTGGTCGGCAACTTTGCCATTTTCATTTATTTTCCTTGTCAGACGAAAATAAACATCGTTTCTGGGAAACGTTCTGGCAGGATGTTTCGGGATCTGGTCCAGATCTGTACGGTTCATCTACCAGTACGATGACGTTGGTGTAAGGTGTGGCGGCGGTTTACAGTAAATTTGAGCGAATAAAAAACCCGACTGATGAGATATGGGTGTCCTTTCAAAGATGATGACTAGTAAGTGAGAAATATGTTGCCGAATTAACTCGTTTTAGTTCAGTTTGGCTTTGACATGTACAAAAATTCTGATCTAAATAAAATAATTGAACAAAAATGTTATCAGATATAATTTATTTTATCATTATAGCATATCTAAAACCTACAATTAATTATAGGTAAGAGTTAAAATCTCTTAGTACTATAGAGTAATAGAGATGCAACTCAATAGCTTTGCCCAACATCCAGAGGGCGCCATAACGGGTCATTCAAGTAATTTGATTGATCAATTTAAATCTCCGTTATAGGCACCTGTGAAAAAAATTTTTACTGTGAAGACATTTGATTGGCTCATTAGTAATGTTTGGCACGTGGTAGCCTTGACGTCATGTTTAATTGACCAATGAAATTTAAATAAAAAACAATTTTTTTCTGAAATAAATTTATTAAATAAAATTCAATTAAATATAAATATAATCTGTAAAAATAAATAAATATAAATATAATCTATAACAATATACAAGTTTTAACAGAAAACGATTGCTCAATAATTCCTCACTATCTGTGCACCCGGGCACACATAATATACTATGTACTAATAAAAAAAAATTTAAATTACTCTACGTGATTCCACAGTCTGCCCTATTGGCAATAAGCATTTTTTTATGTCTATATTATACATACATGGCAAGAAAATCACTTCATTAAGCAATCTTCTGTATCATAATTAATTAGTCTTATTCTAAAGTCTACATATGTCCAGTAATCAGATCAGGTGGTGTTGCGAATCTTAGCATAGCGAATAAAACAAGTAATATGTTAAAGATAGCGACATCTACATGTTGGACGTCGCGAAACATTTCTCCAAAATTTCCTATGAAGTTAAATCTCTATTTCTCGCTCTGGATGTACGGTACACGCCATATTGGTTAGTTAGTTCAGTAATTAATTTTGATTTAACAAAAATTCTATTAAACGATACTTTATATTAATTTTAATTATATTTTATAATTATTTATAATATAGATTTATAATTTAGATTTAGATAGCTATAACAGTTTCAAATCTATAGTATATTTTATTATTTAGTATGTTTTTTAAATATTATCTGAAGATGTTCATTTCAGTAAATTCTAGAAGCTAAACTATTATATTTTATAAAATTGTATATCCATGCTCTTCGATTGTTAACGACTTTTGAAGGATTTTTGTAAATTTAGGATATTGTTGGCCCCATTTGCATTCGATCACTTTTAATATACTCAATACATTTTTCTTGAAGAATACTTTTTATAGATATTTATAAGTAAATCCACATTGAGACGAACAAAATATGCTATTATTCCAAAATGGTCTTAACTATGGATACTTGCCCAGATAATTTATAGCTGAGTGGGTAAATTACATGATAACGTTGTAATTTAAAATTAATACTCTGTATATTGCGGTTTTACCTTCATTTTACAATCGACTTCTGCGGTTTGTGACCGTGTCTCCGTTGTTTACACGTTTGAAACACCTTTTAATTAACACGATAAACTTTCACGGAAAGCATACGTCTGTGTTTTTCGCAAAATTATTTGTTTCGTAGGTCGATGCAAATATATAATCGGTAGAAATATTACTTAATTGCAGTTATATCGGAATATGTACATGTTTAAATAAAATATACAACCCCATTTATCCAATTATTACGTGCTTGCATGTATTTTGATTAGCGATATCTATCTGCGAAAATGCCAAGTGTCAATGTAAACTACTGTCAAAACCTAACCTAACTGTTGAATTATTTGATCTACACAAAAAAAATGTTGATATATTATTGCGTTATTCAGTGTATATTTTTGCACAAATTTAACAAATTGAACGATGTATTGTTGCAAGAAAGACCAGTAATGTCTAACAACAGGCGCGATGTCATCCTATAGCATGATAACGCTAAGCCACATGTTGTAAGAGTAGAAAACAAGTTCTGTCGCACCTGCAATATTCTCACCAAGCATAGCACCCTCTGATTACGACTCATTTAGAACGATACAGCAGGCTTGGCTGGCACACGTTTCCTAAATCCTGAAGAAGTGGAAAAATGATGTATACGAAAAAGTTGTAGAAGTGTTTCTCAATATATTCCTTCTTGAAGTGAAAACTTTCAGTTCCATTTTCACCAGTTTGTCCTTTCTTTACTTTTGATCATGTGTATGATATAATTCTGTTAGCACTAAAAATAAATTAAGCTAAAGAGCGATATTCATTTCTATAATTTAGTTTGCAGTTAAATATGTTTAAAATAAAAAATCATGATGTTATAAATAAGTCCAAGAATATTCCAGACGCCGGTTTAATTTTATGGCATTTTTTAAAAGTTGAAGCGCGATTTAATAATTGTAACGAATTCGTAACAATGTTTTCGGATGTCATCATAATCGAACTAGCGAAAATAAAAAGCGCTTTTTATGCAATGCTCGTAAGATAAATATTTTAGGCGCCAAACTAATTCGAGGTCGTCATTTGTCCTGCCAAAAGATCTGACCACGCCTCTACAGTAGTAATATTTAAAGTCGATGATTTCATTCACTCGATTGTAATAAATGCGTGAAAAGCCTGCGGCCGACTCGATTCCTGTTATCGGCTTAGAGCCATTTTCTATTTAACTGATTTATTTTATATATAGTTATAATTTTGGCAGGGTAAATATTTAAACATAATAACTTGCCCTGACTTTCTTGGTATATGACTTTCTGTTAAATTTCAAAGTGATAATATTATCCCTGGCCTGACATCAGACGCCACCTCTTACTTCTTGAAGGAGAAAAGGTGATATGCTGGCTTTAACGACTGCCACACATACACAAATGACGTTTCCACAAAATAAGTGTTGCACGTTCATTTAAACAGCGTTGCTCAATCAAAATGTTTTTGAAATAGGGAAAACCTTAATAGTAGTTTTTTGGTGAGTAGAGAAAGAAAAATTGACCTCAAATGCATAAAAATGTTGTTTCTCCAGGACAATATAGTGGGTCTCAAAACAATGGTCATATTTAACGAGTATCTTTGCCACCAATCCAGATCTGGTTCCCAGTGAGTATCGGATCTTTGCAATCCTCAAAAGAATGCTCGAAGAGAAGCGGTTTGATTCAATTAACGAGATGATTGTCAGACTTGGAACCTATTTTGACAATAAAAAGTAAGAAGTAAAAACGAAGTAGAGTTTCAAGTTGAACGAATTAAAAGTTGTTGTTTTATTAGCAAGTCCAAGTGACACGGTGTCCACCCCAACATCTGGTTTATCCATAATATCCATAAGCAATATTTTTCAGATCACTGGGATTAGTACCAGCAGCAATAAATACAAAACACATACTATTTTATTTCTATTAAAAGTGCTTTTAATAATAATTTCAATACGTGATGTAATAGTCTTGATGGTCATATTAGGCCTCCAAGTTGTTACACCTTAACATTAATATGTAAATCTTAACTCGTTTATAAATATGGTACACTACAATTTTCTATACTCTTGTTAAGTTAATTCTGATACTAAATCTTGTTTTTGTACTTTACATAAATAAAATATACGATGTGTTTTTTTGCATTACCCACGTTTCCTTGAAATGTTATACACCTGTGTATATTTCATTCAAGAAATATTATTTTTATTAACAATATACTTTCTTGTATTATACCGAAAAACTTATATATCAGTAATAGTAATCATCATGAATATTTTGATATTATTATATCCATAATCAGATATTACGAATCGAGTGGCGCAGGCTACTGCTGGGGTTTAAATAATATTGAATATTAATACATATTCTTGAAAATCTGAAATTATCACTCAATAAATCAACAACAAACGAAAGAAGAGAAACGACTAAACGCTGATAATATCTTACGACTTGCTGTCGCCATTTATTTTCATCCATTGGCCTGCGACACTATGTACCATTTTGTACTTCATATGTTGTATTCGTTAAAGGATCAATTCTCTAAAATATGTGTTGCCAACAGTGCACCATAATTTTCCATGGAGCAAATGTAGTGCAAAATATGCTTTCCATGTTATTTAATGTTAGTGAATAATAGTAAAGCAACTAATAACAGGTAAATTTATCAAGTTGTTTTCCTTTTGTGATTTATTTTATTAAAATTAATATAAAATATTAAGTGGTGCATAAATGACGAATCAAGCTACTTTTCAAGTAATCTTTTAACCGAGTATATGCACTGAAAATCCATGGAGGAAGATCTCAAATGCTTACCCTTAACTGCTATAATTTATCAAGATTGGATCCAATGTTTTACATGGGTCCCAAACCACAATCCTCGGCGTTAACCATATCAAGTACCTAGGGTTACGGGATCGTTGATAACTGCATTACGAAGCCTTAGAGTACCTGTTAATTTGAAAAGTAATTTGTTTAAAACTTAGGTTCTTTCGAAAATTGAAAAAAGACTCGAAATTTTAGCCGAGCAAGGAAAAGTATGTAAAAAACCACTTCGCATTTTTATAACGGCGTTACTACAGAGAGTCATTGAGTTTTATTAAGTTTACGTTATTCGCAGGAAAATGATCAGAACCAATTTTACTATTTTCTTTCATTGGTTTTTTCTTTCGCTATTAATTGATCCGTTAAAATTTGTTTTGCTTGAAGGAAAAAGTAATTTGGCTTTCTTTATGTTTTTTAAAGCGAATTTATTCATATAAATGTCCAATGCCTCTTTTGACGCTCCTTTTACACCATTAAGATTTTCAGACACCTGAGCAATTGCTCGGCAAGTTATGGACCATATGGTTGATACATCAAGAGTTGCCTTCCAATTTTTCTCAATATTTAGAGAGTTTTGATGTGTTTGGACTAGCGTTGTCGCAATGGATAACCACACCCTTTCTATTTTTTAAATATTATTATTGTTATATTACATTGTTACTAAGTGCCGACTGACCTACAATTTATCTTTACAATATCCCTATCTTAGTCTCAAATAATGTTTATGTATTAACGCTGATGTTTTAGTATTAAATGCATTTCACTAAATTAACACAAGTTCAAATAGTTTCATTCTTTTGAATCTGTATCATATTCTGGGGCTATCTAAGAGTTTCAACACTTCGATATTGACATGAGAATGGAGTCTCTCCTTATGTCTCCTTACTATTCTCTTAATTTCCTGAGTATCTGAGGGTCTCAGCGTAATCAGTCCTGTAGTATCTGAATGCACCTACAATTCTTCTCAGGACTTTGTTCTGAAGAACTTGTATTGTGATGTTACTTGTCCTGGAACATCCCCATAATAGAATTCCGCATGTCCATATATATTTCATTACTTGCTTATTTAATTGTAATTTATTATGTACTGATAATTACGAGTTTATTCCAATCAATCAATACATTTTCCTAAATTCCAGTTTTTTAAATGTTCCTTTGAGTAAAGTTTTACATCAGGATTCACTCCGAGATGTTTAGATTTGTTAGTATATGGAATAATAGTATGTGTAATAGGTGTGTATGCGGTCTGATAATACATGAACTGCACATGTACAGATTTACTTTTGGTAATGTTTATTTACATGGTACAGTTGTTTATGTTGCCACTTGTCTAATTTTCAAGTGACTTCGAAATTTTCTTATACAGCAAGAATCGCAGGATCATAAGCAAATGTAGCCATCGTGATATTTTCATTTGTGGTACATCACAGATGCAAAGTAGGTAATAAATAAAAAATATAATTAACTCCAATACACTTCCTTGTGATAAACCTGCTTTAGCTACTTTTATTATAGAGTAGGCCTCTGCTTGTTTGACTCTAACCATTCTGACTGTACTATACGATTTTAATAGTTCAGTGTGTTATTTCGGCAACATTTTCTGTAGCTTATGAATAAGGCCGCCAGGTCGAAGGCTTGTGCTACATCTAAGAATATAGCTGAACATATCTTTTTACCCTCATGAGCTTCTTAATTATATCTTTTTCTATGCACCTGGTCAATTGTTGCATGTTTGTTAATAAACCTAAACTAATGTGTAGGTATTAGTTTTTTTTTCTCTATAATCGGGCCTTCCTATTAATTAATTCTGATTGTTCTTCTAAATCGCTTGTTTCACTTACATAACGGGTCACTTGAAAAGTCCCTGGTGTGACACAGATGGTGCTACTAGAATTAAATCCGTATGTTTAGTTATCCCTAACCCTCAAAAGATACGTGTATAAATTTGACAGCTGTCGGATCATTAGTTTGTGAATTATAGCATTTTGAGTGAAGCAACTTTTGTTATTGTGAGAAAAATGGATAAAAAGGAATTTCGAGTTTTGATAATATATTGCTTTTTGAAGGGAAAAAATACAGTTGAAGCAAAAACTTGGCTTGATGTCGAGTTTTCGGACACTGCACCAGGAAACGCAGTTAAAAAATCCACAAAATGATTTTGAATGACCGTAAATTGACATTGAATGAAATAGCAGACACTCTAAAGATATAAACTGAACGTGTACATCATATCTTTCACGAATATTTGGGTATGAGAAAGCTATGCAAAGTGGGTACCGCGCGAGCTCACTTTTGACCAAAACAACGACAAATTGTTGATTCGGAGCAGTGTTTGAAGATGATCAAGCGTAATAAACCCGAGTTTTGCGTCGATATGTGACAAGGGATGAAACATGGCGCCATTATTTCACTCCGAAGTCCAATCGACAGTCATCCGAGTGGACTGCACACGATGAATCCGCTCCAAAGCGTGGGAAAACGCAACAGTCGGCTGTCAAGGAAGGTTATGGCGTCTGTATTTTGGGATGCACATGGAATAATTTTCATTGACTACCTTGAAAAAGGAAGGACCATCAACAGCGACAATTACATAGCGTTATTGGACCATTTGAAGGCCGAAATCGTCGAAAAAACGGCCGCATTTGAAGAAAAAGAAAGTGATGCTTCACCAACACAATGCGCCGTGTCACAAGCCAGTGAAAAGGATGGCAAAAGTCCATGAATTGTGCTTGGAATTGATTCCTCATCCACCGTATTCTCTAGATCTGACCTCCAGCGACTATTTCCTGCCCTCAGATCTCAAAAGAATGCTCGTTGGGAAGAAATTTTCGTCGAATGAAGAAGTGATCGCCGAAACTGAGGCCTATTTTGAAGCAATGGACAAATCGTACTACAAAAATGGTATGGAGAAGTTGGAGGATCGCTATAATCAGTGCATCACTCTTGAAGCCACCCACCCATAAAAAATGTAGTAAAACAGCAGTAAAAACGTAGACCGGAGACTTCAATTGACCTGTTAGTTAACCGAATTAATGCTTGGAGGAGCAGCTCATCATAGATAATTCCTTTCTAATCCCACCAAACAATTAGCATTGCCTTTTAATATTTAGCAACTTTTTATAGCCGGAAAAAGTCGAGAAAAAATAATTAAGAAAATTTACTTTTTCTCGACTTATATGTTCATGAAAAAGTTGGAGGTTCATTTTTTTGCCTATATATTTTTAAAACCGTCTATGAAAAAATAACATTTTACTTTGAATATTTTATTTTCTCCGCCGAACTTACATAAGACACTTCCAGGCCGATAACGAGCTATCTAATTATAAAACACGAAAAAGTATTCCATTCATTTGTGCAAAGGCCAATCAAAATATTGATATTCTCAATCCACCACCCATATTTTTCCATTCAGGATTGATAGCTGGCGAGTTATTTATATAAATACATTTCCGTTAAGGTAAGCGCAGTTAAAAATATCGACGGGGATAAAAGTTTTAAACCGGACGGTTTAACATTCGTTAACACAACGCCTTCTAAATTAAGATCCATTGAGAGTCGAGGAGAAAACGTGGTGGGTTACGACGTCGTAGGCGTACTGAAAAAAAATCAATTGCGATTAGTGTTATTTTTCTCGATGAATTGGCAGCCGATAATAAGCTTTTAATATTTTAATTAACTTCGGAACATTGAATCAGAGATTTAAATAGACGCTGTCTGTCGTTTGTTAAGCTATGCTGCTGCTTCATTGACGTTCGAATTTTAATAGTGTTGGTGTTAGCCCACATCATACTACCAGGTTGTTGTATTGAACGTTTTTATGTGATTATTAAAAAAAACTTGTTTAATAATAGTCGGGTTCTATTTTTGTTTTTTTTTCTTTATGTTAATTTATGGATATATGAAATCAGAATAAATCAAGTTTACGAATTGTATATTGTATGTCGCCTTTTATGGTTAATTTCTAAGATGTTATTGAATCAGTTCTAATTTCGCATATTTCTATTCGAGAGATTTATTCAATCAAGTGACTAACAGCAAAATACTGGTATCTAAAGTTAATATCTGGTATCTGTTTATTTTATTGAGATATGTAAACCGAGAACTATATTTCAGTACACCGCTATTATTATATTTTTAACGGAAAAAAATTAGATTATTTAAAGCTTTCAAAAAATTCTAATAAAAGGTGACTGCTAAATGTTGGGCAAAATTTTACATTATGTGTTACGTCGACACGGCAATACCGCCACTTACTAAAAGATACCTTGTCAACACGGTAAGAAATTCTTGAACGCCGTTCTAAATATTGAAAATATATTATTGATTAAGATCTCAATCTTTAACACTTCCATTTTTTTATCGGCCAGTATTCAGCTGAAAGTTGGGGGGATATATTAAACATCAATGTTACTCGAACCTTCTTCAGGCCTAAATTGGATAACATTGTTGCTATCAAGACAGCATTAGTAACTATACAATAAATATTAAAATATTTAGAGTGACAGTTTCCATAGAGTTATTAAAAAATAAACATATAACAGATTAATTGAAAAGTCCTCAGCCTACCATAGTCAAACCTTTTTTTGTAGCAAAATTAGTTTTTTTATTCAGCATAATTCCCTTCAAGGGTGATACACTGATTAAGACATAATATACACCAACTTTTCGATACCATTTTTGTAGTACGATTTTTCCTTTGCTTCAAAATAGGCCTCAGTTTCGTCGATCACCTCTTCATTCGACGAAAATTTCTTCCCAGCGACCATTCTTTTGAGATCTGAGAACAGCAAATAGTCACTGAAGGGCAGATCTGGAGAATACGGTGGATGAGGAAGCAATTCGAAGCCTAATTCATGGATTTTTGACATGGTCATGACATTGCCAGCCGACTGTTGCGTTTTCCCACGTTTTGGAGCGTGCAGTACTTGGATGACTATCGATTGGACTTCGTCGGTCAACTTCTTTTGGCCGTCCACTTCGTTCACCGTCTTCGGTGCCCCTTTCACCACGTCTAAACTTAGCATACCAATCCTTGATGGTTGATTTTCCTGGGGCAGTGTCCGGAAACTGGGCATCAACCCAAGTTTTTGCTTCAACTGTATTTTTTCCCTTCAAAAAGTAATATTTTATTAACACCAAAATCCTTTTTATTCATTTTTTTCGCAATAACAAAAGTTGCTTCAATCAAAATGCTATAATTCACAAACTAATGATCCGACAGCTGTCAAATTTATACACGCATCTTTTGACGGTTAGCGCTAACTAAAAAACATTGATTCACTTCTAATAGCAACATCTATGTGTTAGGCCGGGGACTTTTCAATTGACCTGTTATATATGTATATCCATCCTATACATTATTTAAACAAGAGTTTCTGTCCGTTAGGTAGTTTAGGTTTAAAGTAAAAGAAATTACATAAAATTTTCTGCACGTGTTGACTGGAGATAATGGATCAAGAATTGCAGTTTTGAGTCCATGTTCAACAATAAATCCAATCATCAAGAATCCATGGAAATATAATATCGTGTAGAAATATTTTATGATATTAGAATAATACATATTCCATTCATAATTTAATTTTTCTCGTTCTTGTAAGCTCAATACCCATAGTTAGAACCAGAAGAAAATATTCTAATTTTAAATATCCTGTTTTCAAGAATGCAAATAAAACATATATCGTTCTTTTAAGGTCAGTTCGTCGGTTTTTCTTGAATCAATCCACTGGCGATATTTGTTTATTACATATTTATCCAACAAATGACTAACGCAGAAAAAAAAGTTATTACATCAAATGTTTATATTATCGAGTTTGGTAAACGGAAAGCCATATTTTGTGTGCACGATTTTTATTTAACATCGAACAAAAAAAAAACGCTATCTGAAATTTACATAAGAGGAACCTTATAATTTATTTAACTTATTGTTTCCTGGGAATTAAAATTATTTTTAAAGCAGTCTGAAGTTGTACTGTTTAATTATATTCATGGGTCTGGATTTGATGTTTTTTTATTATCGATAGTTAAAAGAAAGCAGCAGAATCATATTATCTGTTACTATTTTTTTAAAATATATAAAGGAATCATATGTCATCTTGATCCTATTATCTATATAGAAATGAATTAGTTTTTGAAAATTTATTATATTATCATATACAAAACAAAGACATAATTTTTTTATTATTTACATTTTACATTAAATATGCTTAGTACAATATTAATTTACAAATTAATTTATTACTACTGTTCTGCTGTACTTGCGTTAATATACAAGCCAGGCGAGTACGGAATTAGTACATCAGTATGTATTTACCAAATTAAAATAAAACTAATCTACTTAAGCTAAAGTTAAGAATACACTTATACACTAAAGAAGTTCGTGTGGTTTGGTTCGCTTCAATCTTCTGATTGTGTTGTCCAGTAGATTTATTGATTCCACGTTGCTGTGATAGCAACCCTAATTCAATAAAGACAATGCGAAGAAGAAATGTTAGATTTTAGTAGTCGTAAAATAACATTGTGTATTTTAATAATTAAGCTATTAATAAGATTGTAATTAAAGTGATTTATAAAGGTAAATGATATAACTAATTATTTGGATAATAAGTGAAATTTCGAATTAATGAAACCAATTCATAAACTATAATATATACAAGCTCTATTGCCGCATAGTAAATACATCCTATCGTACTAGGTTTAAACAGATGACATTCTTTTTGATCTGTTTTTCTAATATCATTTTGTTATTAGAGAGTTGTAATTTACAGAGACTATGCAGTTTTATTAGCTTGTTGTGTTGTTCTTTTAAATTTAACGTTCAGAAGATATGGGCACTTCTATTAAATAATTATGTCACATTCTCATCAATTTGATTTAAAGATGCATTTGATCATACAAAACAATTTTATTGTTCTGATAGAATATGAATTACACCTCATACAGCAACAATAGTACATATGCATTTGTCTCGAAAAAGAAAACAATACTACCGATGAAAATAATAATAGTGTTTGAACAATACCCCTACATTTTTTCGTCAAGAAACACGTTAACAACCCATACATCACTATAAATCCTAACAAAGAGCGAACAAAGAACACAAAAAAGGCAAACAACAACGGTAATGTTCTTCGATTTCTCGGTTCGAACGGAATCAACGGACAAACCATTCGATAAAATCAAAACGATTTTTTATTGTCTTCGGGTTACACGGGGCCACACCAATTTAACAGTCGTTGAACTGAAAAGCCGTTTATTAATGTTCTCGGAGATGGGAATGATTTTTTTTTCTCGACCCCCTAAAAATGCCATCGGCTATCTTTTCGATTTCGTTTCGTTTTGTCCGTTTTCGGGACCCTTCTAATTAGATGGAATTTTCTTAATTGAGCGATTTTCGGACAGGGAATGCTTATACGTCTTCCGCTTTCGTCTTGTTTCGTTTACGCGGCTTCGTCTAATTAGAGGAAGACATCTCCTCTCCTACTTTGGAACTGTTCGTGACTCTTTCTGCGAATTCGATGTCGTTGTAACGGTTATAAGATGGCAATAGAAACGATTTGATGCTGTGATATCGATTTAACGACCTTTCAATTTAGTGGAAACAATAACATCAAAGTATTATCGAAAGATTGGGCAGAACCGTACCGTATTTTATTAAATTGTGCTACATATATATCTGAAGTGCACAATAATTTCTTTTTATTAAAATAGTATAGTGTATGGCTTATATTTTCATAGCTTTGAATTTTTTGTAGAGCTTTTTGTAGGTTTGGGGAACCGTAAGCAAGGTTTCAGAACTTTCATCAAAATTTACATGAATTAGGTAACCTGTCAGAATAGTATATTTCCGATGAGCAGCATATAGCCCTTCAGCAAACGGGCATTTTATTAATCATTTAAGCATTTGTACTATCCATGACTACTACTCAATTATATAAAAATAATTTGACAAAAAAGTTAAAATGCAAAGGCAAAACCTAAAATCTGCCTTATTTGGACTGGACATACCGCTCAACGTAGGCTTCGAACCAGGGCCCTCGGCCTACCTATCGACAGCCAGTGACCAACTTAGAGAAGTCTTGGCATGACTTGTGGTAGGGATGCAAAAAAATAATATAAAAATATTTTCTGGAAATAATATATCGATATTTTTTCAAAATAAATTAAATATAATTTTTAATAAACCTTTTAAATTGGTACTTAATTTAAAATATCCACTCATCCACTGTTTTTTAAAATATTTAGTAAAATAAAATTTTAGACTAATATTTGACAATTTTTTTTCCGGTGACCAACACCCCTAACTTGTGCGATTCAAACCATCAGCTATTAAGCCGGTTGTCGACTAATCCACAATTTGTCTTTAGAATAACTTCAATATAGGTATATATCTACATATCATCGACCCTATCTTAGTCTCTGCTGTAATAATATTTATGTATATGTGTCCTGTTGTAATGTTATGCAAGTGTTGTATTACTTCGATATTGACATAAGTCTGTCCTCATGCTTCCTTGAAATTATCTTGGTTTCCTGAGTTTTAAACGGCATCTTAAGGTTTGGGTGTAAGTAATCACTCCTGTAGTATCAGGATGTACCTACACTTGGTTCTGGAAAACCTAAAGTATTGTATTTATATTTTCGCGGAACATCTCCATAATTGAATTCTTATGTCCTTATAGGTTTCAGCACTTGCTTGTATAATGGCAATTTATTATGTACTGATAATTGTGATTTTCTTCCAATTAACTAATACATTTTCTCTATAGTTTAATTCTAGTTCTTTCCTTTTCTTTTTTACATGTTCCTTCCTGAGATATTTATCAGGATTCATTCCGAAATATTTAGTGTTGTTATGGTATTCGTGCTTGTGCGGTCTGTTAATACGTAAACTGCATCTGCACACATTGTCTTTCGTTAATTTTCATTATATGAAATAGCTTAGAGTAAACATGAATGAATACAAATGTGTATCAAACATTTGAACTATTTGGTCAGAAATTTTATGTAATCCAATCTCGATACTTTACAGTGCATTTAAGTTAATTCATTATTCTAGCCATAGCTCAGTTTCACCTGTACGGCTGTGTTTTTCAATATACAGGTAATATTTCTTTCAGTAACTTTCTTTAACCAATTTAATTTTTTACTAACCTTTTCAAGAATTTTACAGTGATACTATTTGCATTTTTGCACACTCGCTATATATTATGCATTACTTGAATATAGTACACGTTATATTTTTTGCCATATTGGTTATAGTAACAATCATAAAAATGTTATCTAACATTAAACACATTTTTAGCGTAGACATTGTCTTGTTCGTTTATTTATTTTGAGAGTTTCTACCGGTTATTGATCTTCATCGGTTAGATCATACAAAAAACATTTCCACACCATTCACGATCATAAATATTTACGCGAAATCGCATCAATAAAAACAACAACGGTAACATTTAATCTCTAATTAAATAGATACGTTATCGAGTTCTTCAAATCTTTGACGTTACAACTAAAAGAACAATGCCATTACTGACTCATAGGGTACTGTACCAATCGTTACAATGTGGCCCCTTGTATAACCTTTGAACACGTGTTCGAAAATCTGCGAAGGTTTTTTTTCTTTAGATTCACTCAGATAATTTCACCATTGTTTCGGTCTAGATCACGCTGTCTATCGTTTTTGACCCGAAGCAATCCAGTAGATCCACTACAAGAACGTGAATAGGTTAACAACAAAAGGAGCGTTAAAAAAATAAGTAATAAATCGCCGTGTGTAGGAAATATACGTTCATTTATTGTGATCATTAGACAAAAGCAAATGAACTACATCACAAAAAGTAACATGATTTCTTCTATTTATATTTGGTCTTGTCTTAAAATAAAAAGTTAAATATTCTATTGTCAATCTAGTCCTCTCCACTAGCCCTTATTTACCGCGGTCTTTGGTCATTGTTAATATTACTTTCTTTTACATTAATTTTCTTATAACATATTTATTAGATACACTTAGTACAATCTTAATTTACAATTAATTTATTACTACTTTTCCTATGTACTTGGATTAATTAACAAGCAAGACGAGTGCGAGAAAATACATCAGTATGTATTCCTCAATTATAAAATTATAATTATTTATTAATTATTAACTTATAGCTATAGTTTACACTAATAGTACACACTAAATGTTCACACAAGTTCGTATGGTTTTGTTCGTTTCAATCTCCTGACATCCTGCGCGCTGTCCAGCAGTTGTATTGCTTCCACGTTAGTATGATTTAGTAATCTTCTTTCGTGTTTCAAGACGAAATCCTGCACAACTTCGCAAATCCATTTGATTTCCAGGTCATCGTGCAGTTCTTCATTGGTTACATAGCGATAGGCATTGGTAATCAATCGAAGAACCTTGTTTTGACAGCGCTGTATGACTAACTGATTTGAATTTTTAGTGCAACCCCATATTTGCACCCCATAGGTCCAAATTGGCTTTATAATTGTATTATAGATCAACCTCTTTGATTTTAGATCAAGTTGAGAGTATCTTCCGACTAACCAGTATAGTTGTTTTATTTTGGTTCTAATGTGTTTTGCTTTTTGTCTAACGTGATGCTTCCAATTTAATCTACCGTCAAGATGGATTCCAAGGTATTTTGCACACATTAATGTAAATTACTTTTCTTGCTACCACTAGTGGAATCGATATATATAAACACATAGGCTGAAAAGTCACACGCTACATTTATTTTCAAAACAATGGATCAAAAACAATTTCGTGTTTTAATTTTACACTGCTTCTTGATGGGAGTGCAGTGGACGTCCAGATGAGTTGTTAAAACCACAAAATTTCAAAAAAATCCATAAAATCGTTTTGAATGATCGAAAAGTGAAGTTGTGTAAGTTAGCTAACGTCGTAAAGATACCAAAAAAAAATGTTGATTTTATATTGCATGAGCATTTGAATATGACAATGTTCTGTTTAAAGTAGTGCCACGTTTGCTCACTGTTGATCAAAAACAAGAACATATTAATGATTCTGAGTAGTGTTTGGCCATGTTTAAACTAACAAAACCGAAATTTTTGAATCAATATGTGACAACGGATCCATCACTTCACACCGGAATCAAAACAGTTGTCATCTGAGGGTGACAGTGTAACTGGTGACAGCCTATTTTGAGGCAAAAGATAAATAGTTCTACAAAAGTAGTATTGAAATGTTATAACGGCGCTCGAATTATTGTGTGGCTCTTGTTGGAGATTACGTTGATGAATATAGCCAATTTTGAACACAAAAAAACGCGTTTTCTTTGTTATGCCCAGGACTTTTCAGCCTCATAAATTATGTAATGTGAGAGGGAAATCATTAATATACTTTTAAAATTTAATTAAAATTAACTTATTTAACAGCGATATAAAACGACACTGAGGATTTAAATCTGTTCAAACATAATTAAACTGCCTTTGTCTAGACGTCACACTGATCACTATCATTCATTCCCAAAATAAGTACTTAAATACGCAGTGTAGCCGTAGCCAAAAGTCCTATGATGCAACATATATGTGGATTTTAGGCACAATCAACCACCGCACATTGGTATTTTGTTAGTAACTGGGCCTACGCTTAACCTAAACTCTGAATCATTGACCTCGATATTCAGCTTATTAACTGTTAAGTGACCAATTTGGAAACCGTCCGGTCTTACCCAGCTTAATTGCTGGCGTGACGTTTTTCCTGGTAAAATTTTACACTATTGCCCGGATGTCTGGACAATCTCAATCAATTTAGAAATAATTACAAACCTGCATTCCTTTTTAAGTGATAAGTGAAAAGTATATTTATGTTATATAAACATAAAGTTGCGTTTTGATTAAAATACGAGCAAATGACGAGCAAGAGTGTATGATTAGCACCCACTTGTACCCACTTATAAAAGGTTTTCTAGGTTCTTGTGAAAATATTTAATCTGTCCTATTCTTATTTTACTCCTTGATATGCTTTCTTATTCCTGTATCCAATAGACTTAACTTCATCCACGCCACATTTCTTGGTTTTTGCTCATTCCTATTTGCGACTGGCATCCACTCAATTATATTCACGTATTTTATATATAATGCTAATATGATTAATACATTTTAATATAAATTTTATATATTATATTTGCATTTTTTCTTTTGTAGTTTCTCATGTCACTTGTTCCAACTACTTTACTACATCTTGTATTGTTTTTCTTATTTATTTGTTTCTTTGCTTTTAATAGACAAAAGTATTCATTTATTTGTTCTTATACAGTATTGATTTTACTTTCTGTTTCTACGATTCTTAGTTTATTTTCATCTTATTTCGTCATTAATATTACTTCTGCAGCATACATCATTGTTTACACAGAAAACTGTTGTTTTATATCTATATAAGGTTCTTCTATCTGTTCAATTTAAAGATAACGTTGATCGAATAGACAATGTCATAACGCTGTATTTAATCCAATGGCTAGTATAGAGTAAAATCCAACTATACTCAATGATACCAGACTCGGCAATAATTAGATTGAGTAAAGGAGGTTGGTTTAAGGTCGAGGGCCGTGGTTCGAAGTCCACGTTAATCAGTAGATTCAGTCAAAATAAACCTTAATTGATAAAGATACTCCTAAATGTATAATGAATAAGATCTAATCGCCATCCAGTTTCCCAATTTATGCTAAAACCGCCGTACAATCACACGGCTAAAAATAAACTACTCACATATACAAACCAGCAGTCATTGAACTGCTTTACTATTTACTGAAACCCATTATCAGCAAAGTGTACTTAACGCGTTCGAAAACTTCATTAGATTGCCTCATTGTTTCTGTGAATCACGTCTGAATGCCTCTTCAGGACCGTATTATCAACTAACATTTATTCGATATTTTATTTTTAGAATGTTTTAAATTTCGGGTGTACCGATGAACTTGTTGCAAACGAAATTGCAAAATTCATTATCATTCATTTATTAACTGTAGAACATCTATCTTGTTGAATACAAATGTTCTAATGAGATTTAAAATCTATTTTTCGGGGATTTCGGAAATTTATTTCGTAGATCTTCCAAGAAAAAAACAATCGACCATGAATGTTTTGAACTGTGTCGTAATAACTAACCGATTTTTTTCGATTACATTATCTAAACTGATCAATAGTATTTAATGTGTCTGTAACAGTTAGGTCAGGCTTGCCTTGGTACACCCACATCCACAAAAGCTATATGCAATGTTGTCAGATTGGCTATTTCATTGACACGGATATATCAAATACATACTATAGATACAATGTTTTTCATATAATATAAATATTATTTTGTGTTGTTTTAAGATTGTATTTAATTTAAATTAAAATTAAATTGTAAATTTAAATTGTTGAATTATATATTAACGAATTTTTTTCTTTTGTAGTGAGAAGGTGTTACTGCGAAGGCCATTGTCCAAATAATGCACCCAATGGAACTTGTGAAGTTAAGTTGGGTGGTATGTGCTTCACCGACGTCAAGGCTGTTGTCAGCAACGACGGCGAAGAATATCCTCTCAGGAGATACGGATGTCTTCCAGGTGGTGAAGGAACCCTTATGCAGGTAACTGACTTATTTTTCGTTGGAAATTGAAAATCTAATTTTTATTTTATTCTAGTGCAAAGGTTACCTGGTTCCACACACCGTCAGTAAAACCATCGAATGTTGCGATGATGCCGACTTTTGTAACAAGAACTTGACTCCAATGTACACACCACGACCCACACCAGATGTACCTACTTTCGGAACGCACGAGAACTTGCCATATACAGTTTTATTGGTTTCCGCGACACTTTGTTCTATTTTATTTATCTTTTGTATTGCTATTTTTATTATAAAATATCGAAAAAAGGAAGTACAACATAAGTTCAATGGATATTCGAAAAATTATCCTGTACACAAGTACGCCAATATGGAGGTGCACGGTCCACTAACCAGCCTTATGGAACAGTCTAGTGGTTCTGGTTCTGGGTTGCCCATATTAGTACAAAGAACGATATCGAAACAAATTCAAATGGTGATGTCCGTAGGGAAAGGAAGATATGGCGAGGTTTGGTTAGGGAAATGGCGTGGTGAGAAAGTTGCTGTAAAAGTTTTCTTTACCACTGAAGAACAGAGCTGGTTTAGGGAGACTGAAATCTATCAGACGGTTTTAATGAGACACGAAAATATCCTTGGATTTATTGCGGCAGATATTAAAGGAACAGGAAGTTGGACGCAGATGCTTTTAATAACAGATTACCATGAGAACGGTTCGTTATATGATTTCCTGCAGAATCAGTGTCTTGATCCAACTTCTCTATTAGTAATGACAAAAAGTATAGCTAGCGGTCTTAGCCATCTTCATACTGAAATATTCAGCACTCGGGGTAAGCCAGCTATCGCCCACAGGGATATTAAAAGTAAAAATATTCTAGTGATGAGAAATGGCGAATGTTGTATCGCTGATTTCGGCCTTGCTGTTAAATATCTCAGTGATACACAAGAAATTGACGTTCCACCAAATGTACGGAGCGGTACACGTAGGTACATGGCTCCAGAACTACTGGACAAATCTATTAACATGCATGATTTTGAAGCCCATAAAAAAGCTGATATGTACGCCTTCAGCCTGGTGCTGTGGGAAATGATGCGAAGATGCACTACGGGCGATAAAATGAAAGTTATCGACGATTATGCAGTGCCATATTACGATTGTGTACCTAACGACCCTAGTTTTGATGACATGATGCAAGTCGTATGCTTAAAGAAGATACGGCCGCAGATATCGCCTAGATGGGAATCGGAAGAATTGCTTCAAACGATTACTAAAATAATGCAAGAGTGTTGGCATACTAATCCAGATGTTCGGTTAACGTCATTGCGAGTGAAAAAGACCTTATCAAAATTCGACCCAGATGTCAGTGTAAAAATTGTGTAGTGTTATATAAATATATTTTTTAAATTAGAATAGTGTACAAACTTTCTCCGTAATATTGCTATTATGTATATATAATTTTTAATTGCAAAGTATTTTTAAGTGATACATTTGTTGTCACGCCCAAATTATCTTCAAACTGTTAATTTTCTAACAGTATTTTGTACAAGTACTATTTTTCATTGAAAAAATGAACCTTACCCTTGCTATAAGTTTAAGTCAAATCAGCAAGATTACTGGAGATCCAACCAAATGTAAATATTACGAGGATAAGTTGTAAATATTATAAAATACCAGAGGTAGCTTTAAATGAATTAATGTACCTATAATAAAAGGAATAATACGTAAACTTCCTACGTTTAAATGATATTTAATTGTTAAAATGAACGGAATTTGATGTCTGTTATCAGGTTGGTTTACGTATATTTCCCAAAAATACTGAAACAATTTCGACAATATTCAAAATCTTGAGGCAGTAACCCGCGCAAATTATATCCTTACATTGCAGTACCAATTCCTTCTTGTAACGCCATTCAATGATCAAGGATTCCTAATACGGTGCCATCTTAAGTAAATATACATGGGTTATTGTATAGAAATATGTAATAAAATATGCAGTTAATTTACAGTATCGGTTATAAATTTTGTATTACATGGAGGTACCAACAACTAACTATAAAATGTGTATCAAACTTAAAATGTGTATTAAACAAAAATTATATTTGATATGGGATTTTAGACACATGTAATACAAAATAACGACACATTCTTGGTGCTGCCAGACAATCCACTTTTTATTCTGTAAAACAATGAAACTTGTAGAAATTCTGTAAAATTTTCACTTGTTAAAACTGCACTCAGAAATGAATCAAATTATCTACTATTAAAACCAGTTGCTCAAAAGAAATCTAAAATACTGTGCAATTATTTGTTTTTCTGTGTAACATTTTATTTTTTCTCTTATTTCTGATGCTTTAACACAAACAGTTTTTAATTTTGTTTTAATAGATAGGCCGAGTGACTGTTAGAATGTGCATTTACATTTGTAGATATTTAACGTTTACCTTTTTTTAGTTTTACCAATGTTGATTGAATGTGCAGTAATTTTTTATTGCAAGACTGATCTTTGGATGTTGTGTTATGTATAAAAATGTGTAAACAAATTGTAATAAATCTATAGAAATTATTTTTGTTTCTTTTTCTCCCATTCTGTTCCTACATTCCAAAATTATATTTGGTATCTTCATAGACATCATAAAGTCATAGTAAAGGTAAGAAAAAAATATCTTTAATAACCAAGGAAAGTCATCATGTTATTGATAATTATAACTGGTGCATAATAGCAGGCTTTTCGAAAGCTCACCTTAATTATGTTGTTCTGGGATAAAGGTAATATTTAAAAATGAAAACATCAGGAAGTTGAATAGAATAGAGATCTGTTCCTGCTCCTCGATGTAAGATAACTAGCAAAAAATTCTGGTTTGAGTTCAACATATTAAAATGGAATGTAATTGTTATCACTCTAGGGGGGTTCTCTTGTTTCCAGTAATCTCTGCTGATGGTATCAGAGTTAGAAGTTCCTAATATAAAAATTAGTATACTCAAGCCCAAGTATACCTATCCTCACTACACTATAACTAATTTTTTTCCTTACGTTACTGACCAGTATACCAGAATTACAATTTTCGTGGAAGAATTACTCTCGCCCCGTCCTGTTTTATATTAACAGTGCCTATTGGATTAATGGAGTAATTATGCTAATCCAACATTCTTAGATGACACTGTTCAAGAAATCCAATTAGAAAAGTTTGAGAATAGATATGATGTCCATATAAAAAGGAAAACATACATTATCTACTGAACCTAAGATTCAGAAAATTGTTTTATATACATAATTCTCAATATATAGCAATCGATTAAGTGAAAGACTCATAGAATATACAACTTCAAAATACATGCCGACAGCCAATATGAAATGAAGGCATTCTTAAAAGAAATTAAAACTAAACATGTGAACTTCCTGAGAATATTAAGTGAAAGAAAAATTTATGTAAATGCATTTTAGTTCCTAAACTTACTTCACGAACGACTTACTCGTCTGTCAGAACTGGTAATTAAATTAAAGAATGCAAACATAATACACCAAACCTTAAAAAACCACTGCTAGAAACTTTTAGTTGGTTAACCATGTCAAGCTAGGAAAAAAGGAGTTAAAAACTTGTGTATTTTAAAATAACACTTTATTATTTAAGATTCAATAACAACCTCAAGTGAAACAATGGGCTATCTGCTGACTATCAAGCTTTTCTATATCTAATTGATCCCAATAGATCATAATAAATTATGGAATAGAGGAAATTTTAATGGTCAGCAAATAGAAAGTTAATATTGGTGATGTCATGTTTTTATTGTTCCATTTGTATACAAATAATGAAATAATTTTCAACTAGTAAATAGTCACGGAAAAAAAAACAGCAACGTATGAGATAAAACACGAAACACTTGAAATAAAGTCCTATATTACCACAAAATCACAATAATAAAAAAGAAACTTGGTCACTTAATTAAAAAATACCTTTATCAGTTTAAAGGTAATATACAAACGGGTATTTCCCGACAATTTGCAAATTGCAAAATATAGATCTAAAATTACTTAATTCGACTTTCGATAGTCTTTAAGTTGCTGATAAAAAATCCGATGGGTTTATGCACATTATATTAGTATGGGGCATATCTTCTTGAAGGCGAAGGACCTCTCATTGTTGGCCTAAAAAACCACATGTTACAGTAATGTAAGGATAAAATAACTACAAACGTACCGCCTTTCGTCAAACGAATCTCTACTGAAATCTTCATACATTCGACTCATCCTAGTCCCTGATATTGTACTTGTTGGAGGAGGTGATCGTCTACTGAACATTCCATAATCGCTAGATCCTCTGGGGAAGCTTGGATCACTCATCCGACTGCTAATGCTACTAGATGATGGTCCCCTAAGGCCAATTGTTGGCATTGGCGGAAGCGGCTCTCTTCGTGGAGGCAACGGTGGAAGAAAATCTCGACTACCGCGGATACCCATATCGCTTCGTGGCGGCATACCGGAATATCGCCGTTCATATAAATCCCGTGAATCTTCTGGATACCTCCTATCATAGTAGTCAAATGAATCCTACATATACAAAAAGTACATATTACTCCCAGTGTACTAGAACATTTACTATTGTAAGTTAACATAAACGCTTTTAAATCATATTAAAAATATACTGTAACATATATTTGTTAAAAATATGAAATGAGTTATGTACTTTGAAATGAAATTAAATAATTGAAATTAGTGGAAACATAATTAATTTTACTGGAGAAAAGATCTTTGAATTGGAATTAATAAAGATCTTTCTTCGCGGGTGTACTGCATCAAATAACTAGAAATATGATATCTTACATGTTACAGTTACATTAGCCATCAAAAAATTTCTCAGTATTGTTTAATCATAACAAATACTATAAAATAATATTCTACTTAATGCATTCAATTTGTTTACTAAAATATGAAATGAAAAATTCCTCAATGGTTTCAAATTTAGAATATATACTGTTAAGCAGTTACGACATAGTAGATTCCAAAAACGCTTCAACTTCAAGTACAAGACCATCCATTTCAGCGCCTTCTAAGGAAACTATGCAAACAATATTAAAATTTGGTAATATGCAAACGCTTGAAATTAAAAATAAAGAGTAAGAAGTCGCGTATTACCCCAAAGCGTCCCATCATCCGCTCGCGAAGGAACGGTGGCGGCGGCGGTGGGGGGTAGGGATCGCGTCCGAACATGCGTTCACGAAATCTGTCTGGTCCCATAATCTTGGGACACTCCTTCGACCAGTGTCCACCACGTCCGCATCGATAGCATTGTTCCGGATCGCCCATTCCGGGTCGTTGACGAACACGACTCGTTGAAAGCTGCACTTTCATTGGTTGCCCATCTACTATAGTGCCATTGAGTTCTTTAATAGATTCGTTCACGTCCCCCGACGATTCGAGATGAACGAATCCATAATTGCGAACAATATCACACTCGACAACCGTGCCGAATTTTTTAAACATCTCACGGATTTGAGGGGCCTTCGTGTTATCCGTTAGATTACCTACAAATATCTTCGTGGTTGGCGTTTGAGGTGCCTTACGACTTTTCGCCGCCTCGCATTTCATCGATTGCCCGTTGACCATGGTTCCGTTTAATTGTTGGATAGCTTCGCGGCCTTCAGATTCATTTTCCATATGGACGAACCCGTAATTCTTCACGACGTCGCATTCCACTACTTTGCCGAATTTCTCAAATAAGGGTCGTAGATCCGACACGCTGGTTTTCTCGGCGAGGTTCCCGATAAATATTTTGAACGTGCCCGCGCTGCTAAAACCCGGCATCTTGTCCGGCCTGAAAGTCGAAACACGTGAAAATTGGGAAAGGATAAGCGTGCGGCCGCCAAACGCGTACAGCAACGCTGATTATACAATTCAAATCATCCATTTTACGTTCGGAAAACATTCTACAGGTATAGTACCGTTACCTCGAACAAATTGTTATATATAAGTGTTACAATACACCACAGTACATCAATAAAATATTACAAGGTATTTAATAAATGTTATATATTTTTGTAATTAAATACCACTGATTTCAAATTTTGGGAGATAAATAGTATTACTTAAATTAAATAAGAAAAGGCCAGAAATTAATATATTAATTAACAGGCAGCCACTTCTCATACAACCCCTACGACTATCAAAGACACAGGGACAATTTTATCACTGTTGAATGGTATAGAAACTGAAAGTGCGAGCATTCAAACCAATTGGAAATATACGGCTTGAATCACCCACCTTAGTTAATGATTTGTTTAACATGTAAATGAAGGTATCTCAAATTGGCCGATAACTTTAAATTTAAAAGATTTTCTTTGCATTATTCGTTCGTGCAACTACAATGAAGCCGTAGACAAATTCGTCAGAAATCTAAGAAGTTTTAAATTTAATCTATAAAGAAGCCTATAAAGTTTAAAAACAATACATCTTATTAAAAAATGACAGCATTCTATGAAAATCTTCCGAACTAAAATGGCCGACATGAGAAAATCGATTAACTGAAAGGAGTCATAAACTTCATTATAAAAATATCGACAAGATATACATATATAAAAAATAAACGAATAAGCGAAATAATTTGTTAAGATAGTTGAATGGGTGTATTAATTAAAGGTATCAAGTATGATTGACCATTCTGTGTTGAGACGCCATAAAAACTTACTCTTAATTAATATTAAATCCGGTAAAAAATAGGAATATTCTTACCTGTCTGATGAGTTTGCAATGGTTACGAAATTAAGTTAACTAATATCTGGAAACACAAGACAGGCAAAAACCTGTACAAAATTAAGAACACCTTAGGACCGAACCGACGCCAACAAAAACTTCAATGACAATTAAGAGGAAGCTTAGACTGACAGTTTTGTAATTTCCTTCCAGTGTTGCCAACATGTATTGTATAAATAACTCTAGGAAAATTAAATGTTTGTATTAACAAAATACTAAATTACTATTAGTATATATTAAATTACTATTATTATTTAATTATTATAATGAAATAACACTTTAAAAATATTAAAAAAGGAAAATAAGAAAATTCAGTACCATCTAACGCAATATACTAGAACTTAAGAAAGTGTCAATAAAAATTATTCATTATTGTGTTTTAGAAATCCAGTAGATGGCGCAACATGTAAAATTTATTAGGATATTCAATAATTATAAAATATCTTTTAATTTATTTATTAGATGTAATGGAAAATTGCATTTTACATAATTTTTTCAAAGAGAAATTATAATAAACTACTAAATACTACTTTAAAACAAATCAATTCCTAATAATTAATTCTTTATTAATATTCTTTAATCTAATATAATTTAATATTTTAAGTATAACCACTATATATTATAATACAATTATACATTACTGTAGAGTTATTATTATATTTGATGAAATATATATCTTAACCAATTTTACCCATTTCTTTAAAGAAAATACCATGAAATATATTTTTTAATTGTTTAATAATAGGATAATTGGATTGATCATAAAACTAACATTTGCAAAAGATATCTTTTACAATTCAACTTTAGTACAATAGAATTTCCTTAGAAAATAAAACAATATTTAACTTTAAATTAAATTTATATGGGTCTTGAAAGGCAAATAAATAAAATAAAATAATAAACCGCATGTGGTCTGATCAATTCTCGTGTTGCCTCACCTCGAACAGCCGTCGCAAAACGGAAGTGGAGTTGATCTTTTGGCCTTTTATAAAAACCATTCTGAACGTTCACGTAACCGTAGTCTCTGTTTAATATAGTGGGTTAGACAAGGCAACACCGGGCACGGAAATCTCCGAGCGATTTTTCATAAGCATGTAGACATGAAAGATGAAATGCGCGCGCTCCCACCAGGCCATTTTGTCACAATATTAACCTTTTGTTGTGATCTATCGAAATGAAATGTTATCAGTGAATTAACCCTTTGATTAAGTGTTGTTTAAAAATAAAAACACATAATGGACATATATGGATAGTGTTCAGGCAATCACAGCACTTGAACAAGTTGTATATTTACAAAACGGTAAATTTATTGGTTGAAGCGACTCCTTGCCGCCGGATCGTTTACTACAGTCACAAAGCAAACGGCTAAAAAGTGCTGGCTCGAAATTTCGTCATTTTGTTATAGAAACATAAAGTGTTTGCAGTTAAGTTATATTTATTCGAAGCGGATACATTAGTACTACTAAGGTGAGTTATTAAGTTATACAAATATAATGATATAAACCCACAAAATGCTTTAAAATAATGTCGGGTTCGTCGCCCAATATGGCTACCGTCGGAATTCTTAATGGCTATGTATGAGCGGTTAGTGTGCTTTAGAGTTGATTCTACGCGTTCTGTGGCAGTTTTCGGTCATTTTTCACCTTATGTTGTCGATTCGCTAATGAACAATGTTATAATTTCCATGATATTGTTGAAATTATTGCTTAAAATTTAATAAATACCTTTAGGCGGCTTCGTTTTCCGGCGGGGAGTAATATTTGTACAGTGGCGGACTGAAATATGATTTTTTACGGGCTTATCCTCTTTAGGCGTATTAGTCACGAGGTAAATATTTTTTATTGGTAGAATTTATTTTAGAAACTGTTTTTTTAATGATTTTTTAATATAAGCAAATTTTTGAAAAAGTCTAGTATAATTAAATCTATATTGACTATTATTTTCATTAAAAATTGAAAATTAGGAATAGTTGTGTATATTTTATATGCGTATCGATTAAAATGGTGTACTAAGGTGTAAGTCTTCAGAATAAAATATGAATGAAAAATCAATATCAATATATGTATATACCTAACCTTATTTTTTGTTTGTAAACAATCCCGTTTAAAGAGATGCAATAATTTGTATATGACATTCATTGTTATTAGATATTATTATAGAACCAAGTAATATTTAACATTACTGATGTTAATATTAATAATTTATTTTTTTTAGTTATAATGAATGAACCAGAGGAAGTTGCACAGGAAATTTGGTTAAGTTGGATTTTAGATGCTATCAGAAAAATCAGGAACCAAAAACAAAGGCCTAGTATAGAACGAATATGCCATGCTATTCGTTTGCATCATAATTTCCATGAAGATGTTATTGCTGAACATTTAGAAATATCTGTTAAAGAAGGAACTATATTGAAAGTGTTTAACAAAGGTCAGAGTTCCTATAAGGATCCAGGAGGTTTGCAGAGTCGAACTCTAAGAATACAAAAAGGTGGTGATTTAACAAAAATTGTTACGAAAGCAGTCAGAGAAATTGGTGAGAGAGATGGCTCTAGTCTGAAAAGCATAGAGAAATATATTAGACAATCACATACTGTTATTGAGGAAGAGTGTGATTTACCTACCCAAATTCGTTTGGCTGTAAAGAGAGCAACTGCAAGGCAGCTTCTAATCCCAAATGGCAAAAACTTTAAGTATAATTATAGTTTATACAATCCAGCCACCAAGAAAAAAAATGATTCTACCAAGAAGTCCAGTGGTGAGGAACAAGAAACCATACCATGCAAGGTAAGATTATTATTTTGATTATGACTTGTTATTAAAATGTTTAAATTGTTGGTACAAACATTCCTAACTGTTCTTTGGTATTGAGATGGTTGTTCAGATATTACATTGTTGCCAATTATGTATGAACTAACTTATATATAATACTGAATACAAATGTGTATTTAAATTAAATATATTTTCAAGTTTATATAGATTAATAAAAACATTTATAAGAAAATGTATACTATCCATAGTGACTTATCGATTTTCTATAAAAATCTCATTAAATGCATAGAACAAAAGATGATTCTAATTTGTTAACATATTGTTTAAATTAATTATTAATGAATATAATTAATG
The DNA here is from genome assembly GCF_030347505.1 of Rhynchophorus ferrugineus. NCBI lineage: Eukaryota > Metazoa > Arthropoda > Insecta > Coleoptera > Curculionidae > Rhynchophorus > Rhynchophorus ferrugineus. The sequence continues at coordinate 58,192,952 of NW_027472580.1, read as the reverse complement.
AACATAAAATGAGGGAGGTATAAAATTACAAAATCTTGCATTTTTGGCAAATGTTGTCAAGACAATTGTTAATCTAATTTTACTACTGCAATTAAGGTTTAATGAATAAACAGAACAAATGGAATACATATAAGGATGTCAGTAATCCTATATATCTGGCGAATATCCTTGACTATTATTCCTTGAGTAAAAGAAATCATCAATATTTGATGTAGATCTGGCATAAATATCAGGTGGCCACGCTGTGATTCTTCGAAAATGTTTTCGAGTTGTGTAATATATTAACTAATGAATCCGTGAAATATAGTAATATTTATGGAGTTGTATACGCTGCCTGATCCTTGTCGTGCGTATATAGTTGCTGAATGTTATTGCCTTCAACCAATTTACATAATTTAGCATTCGCGTCTATTTAGACGAGAGAGAATTGTTATTGCCACCTTTTAGCAATCGACCGCGGCAAACAGGTTTATTCAATTAAAATTGCAAGACGAAACGGGAGAAATCTTGACTGTGTCGATTTATGAAATCTGTCGATATTGGCTTCGCTGCGAGGTCCACTCTGTATAACTTGAATTTATTGGACTTACTATTATAGTTCTAGAGCATAATCTTATTAAGCGATATCTCTTTAGTTAGTTGATTTGGTGCTTATACATTTTATTAGATTGTGTACGTACAGTGCTGTTTTCTTCACTAAATCTAGTAATATATCATTCTTGTTTTAGATTGTACAAATTGTAGTAATATACACTACATTACAAGTTATTAATATGTCAATATAAAATATAAAAACTTTATCAATTAATCTTTATAATATTATGTTTCAATTTACTTTGGTAGTGGTAGGTATGGCCAATATAGCCTAACTAACCATAGGCTTAATAAATGTTTTCTGTAACATAGATGTATTTTAAATTATGTAGTCATAAAAAATAATTTAACATATTTTAAAGGCTTACAAACATTTCTATGTTATATTAACTGTTAACTAATCAATTGTATTTTACTTTTCTAATATTTTTTCCTTTCTATTAATTTCTAATTATTCAGTTTTACTTATAAATCTTGTCTATTAATGTACTATTGATAAATTGAGGTTAGTTGTTTTTTAGAAATACTTAAATAGTACTTATTTAAAGGTACTAATGTCAGTGAGCTATTATAAATAAATTGTAAAAAATAGGCTCTTGATCTAGAGCCTTCTATATCCATCTCCTTTGTGGATAACACTTTTTTACTTGGAAACAGTGTAGGCTTATAAACATGTACAAATGACGCTTACATGTCTTTAGAATATCTTTCTTGAAATTCTTCTTGAAAATGTTACTTCTTCAACAGTACTAACACTCTTTTTAAGGTCCATTTCCTAATTCTTGTTAAATATTTACTTCTGCGTTTCAGTAAATAATTTCAATTCTTTTAATAAATCGTGTTAATATGTTAACTTAAATTATATACACTTATTAAAACTTGTTGTAACACTTAACACATAATTAAAAGTAATATATTTTGATTGACGTTTATTAAATATGGATAAATACACCCAGGTGTTGATTTATCCTGATAGGTATTTAGCTTAGTACAATATCGTCAGCTTTTGCTATTCCAGTTGTTCACACATGGTTTTGCGGTTGTATCTAGGCGAAGCTACTGGTTTCTTGCGCCGTCGGGAGACGTGTTAATCTTGCATTATTGTCGTTCAGGAAAGGTAACCGCCTCCTTTTAGAGAAATGACCGATGCGGATTTAATGGCGTTCGCAGTACGTCTCGGTCGTTTTATTTAACGAGTCTATTTTGATATTACACCAGGGGTTATTTGTTGTTTGAGTGATTCTGTGCAATGAATTTTCTTACCATATGCCCGATGATGTCATGCTTAAAAATAAACATTATCATTATAAAAGCGATTTCATTAGGTTAGTAATTGCTATTCTATATTACAATAGAGTTAGTATATTTTTGTGCACCTAGGGATTTCAAGGTCGTTACAAATAATATTTACACATCCTGAAAATCATTGAAAAGTATTCAACGTTGTCCTTGTATTTCTAGCAGTATTTTTAATTGGTAATCATTTCACGTATATTTTAATATGTGTGTGATCGATGAGACCTATAGACCTCATCACAATGTTATTTTATTATAGTCAGATTTTTAAATAAAATTAGTGCTGATAAGTTTCTATTAAAATGAAAATCAAAAAGAGAAACACGACCATGATATAGGACTTGTACATTAGAAGAGACAATTCATCTATCAAGGACATCAAAAACGGTTTGTAATAAAACAACATGAATATCTCACGCTGTGAAGGCTGTATGAATTTGCGAATATAAACCCTTCATTATTCATCTTATCGAATCGAAAGCCAACGAGTGTTAAATATTGTTATTCCTATCTAACGTACGTGTTACTGCCGGTATTTTTTTTTTGAAAAATTGTTTAAATGAAAATTAATGTTGAAGTTAAATTGTTGTCAAAGTGTGATTATAAACGCGATTGTTCGCAGCCGCCAAATCTATACTATGCTCACTCTGTGTACGCAACACGACTGTCAAGCCTTTTATTATCCCCCAGTCTTTAATAAATATAAATTATACCCGCATTACAATGTATTAAATTACCGCTGTTGCCTCGTACAAGCCTAATTATCTTAATTGAGGTTTGGTTGTGGATAATCCCGCTCGATATCCGATGTAGTTATGGTGATTAAATGCGCTTAATAAGATAATTGACTGGTCTTATTACTTTGCAAAAGGTGTACGTGTGTATGTTATTTCTGATACCGTCGACGATGTTTAACACTTTTCAGTTTAATTTATTCATATTCATTTATTTCATATTAATTTCTACTTTCTTCAATTTCTTAATTAAAGGTGTTTGGGTCATCAGTAATTATATATTTACTAGGAAGAAGCTGACAGTTGTTTTAGATTATTATTAATTTGAAATATTATTTTAAACCAAAAGGCTTATATCCTTAATAACTTATCTAGGTTGTTTTTCTGAAATATAATATTTTATTTCAAAAAAGTTTTGGCTATCGCAAAACGACACAACCTGTTACTGCCAACTTTTTCAGATGTCTTCATAATTAAATGCATTTTAGCAAAACAATGTTAAATAGATTAATGAAGAGATGATTGACGTGATAACCGAAAAGGGAAACATTATTTAAATGTAGGGATGTTTATTTGAAATAATTTTAGGATAAATTTCTTATATTTCTTATAATTGTTTTTTTTATCAACATAGTTAAACTATGTTTAAAAAACACATATAATAACAGGTGAATTGAAAAGTCCCCGGCCTACCATAGTAAAACACATTTTTTTTGGCAAAATTAGTTTTTTTTTATTCAACATAATTCTCTTCAAGGATGACACACTTATTAAAATAGGCCTTAGTTTCGACGAAAATTTCTTCCCAACGAGCATTCTTTTGAGATCTGAGAACAGGAAATAGTCGCTGGGGGCCAGATCTGGAGAATACGGTGGACGATGAAGTAATTGAAAGCCTAATTCATGGATTTTTGTCATCGTTTTCACTGACTTGTGACACGGTGTATTGTCTTGGTGAAGCAGCACTTTCTTTTTCTTTAAATACGGCAGTTTTTCGGCGATTTCGCCCTTCAAACGGTCTAATAACGCTATGTAATAGTCGCTGTTGATGGTTCTTCCTTTTTCAAGGTAGTCAATGAAAATTATTCCATGCGCATCTAAAAATACAGACGCCATAATCTTGCCAGCCGATTGTTGCATTTTCCCACGCTTTGGAGCGGGTTCATCGCGTGCAGTCCACTCGGATGACTGTCGATTGGACTTAGGAGTGAAATGATGGAGCCATGTTTCATCCATTGTCACATATCGACGCCAAAATTCGGATTTATTACGCTTGATCATCTTCAAACACTGCTTCGAATCATCAACTCTTCGTTGTTTTTGGTCAAAAATGAGCTCGCGCGGCACCCACTTTGCACAGAGCTTTCTCATATCCAAATATTCGTAAATGATATGATGTACACGTTCAGTTGATATCTTTAGAGTGTCTGCTATTTCATTCAATTTCAATTTACGGCCATTCAAAATTATTTTGTGCATTTTTTTAATGTTTTCGTCGGTAACAACCTCTTCAACCAATCCTTGATGGTTGATTTTCCTAGGATAATGTCCGGAAACTCGGCATCAAACCAAGTTTTTGCTTCAACTGTATTTTATTCCCTTCAAAAAGCAATATTTTATCAACACGCGAAATTCCTTTTTATTAATTTTTTTCACAATAACAAAAGTTTCTTCACTCAAAATGCTATAATTCACAAACTAATGTTCCGACCTCTGTCAAATTTATATAGACATCTTTTGAGTGGTTTTAAGCTAACTAAAAAAACATATAGATTTAATTCTAGTAGCACCATCTATGTGTCAACTCCATACATCCGAACATTGTTAACTTGAACAATGTTAAACGCAATGTCCTTAGTTATAATAAAATAAACTTATAACCAATATAAGAAGAAATGTATTAAATTAAATTGGCAATAACTTTATTATGATATATTTTTATACGTAATGGTTCAATTAATTTAGTTATAAGTAATAATGAAATGGATCATGGTGTAGAAAGATTACTTATACGGAGATAAGAAGGCTTTATTTTTCAAATTTCATGGCTAAATTGTTATAATTTTTATATATTACATAATTAGTAACGATGTACTAATGTAAACGCATAAGGATGTTTGAGACAGATATTGAAAAATTGTTATCCAAAATAATATACATTGTATAATATTGATTGTATGTACACATGTTTGTATTTTAACGACATATGCAAATAGCAGTGTAAAAATAGAACCGCAGTATGAAGTCAAATATAACGTAGTGGAAAATAGTGAATTGCCTGGTCTTATATTCGTTGTATCAGGTGGCTAATTTAAAAACAGAATGTTAAGCTGGTTGTAATTAAATTAACTCTATTTCATTTGAACTTAATACGGATGGAAGTAAAAGTTACTTAAATGTTAATGCAAGGAGTATTAAGAAACATAATCTTGTTTGTTGTTCATTATGTGCTTATTAATTATATTCTTATTATACTATTAAATTATTATTGTTATTGATTATATAGATTTGTATTTCAGTATTTTCGCATATTTCTAAAAACATAATTTAACATTTTATAAAAGTATATTTGAATATTTACTTATATTAGAATATTACGTCGCTAATCTTTACAAATTTGATGTTCTACATCGCCAAATCAATTGGCTATAAGTTGTTTGTCTCCAACTAAGCGTAACAATAACGAATAACCTTAAGAAGAAAGCAAACTCGTCAAGGTCAAAGCTGGTTATGCCAATTAATATAAAATGTTATATCTTTGTGTATGAAAATATATTAATCGTTAGACCAATTACCAACTGTTCGCGACTAAATACAATTTATAACTGTAGTTGTGCTATATCAATGAATAACTTCTCTATTATACGATAGTATTGTATCAAACACAGACGCTCATAAATTATAAATAATAAAAAATCCCCTTATTTCCAACCGAAACGAATGAAAAACGTAGAAGTTACTCAGTCGCATCGAAACGGAAAGTGAAGATATTGCCCATGGACAAAATTCACTCGTCCAGCGCCTGTTGCGCCGGTTTCTATTCTAGCTGTGTCGGATTCAAGTCAAAACAACGCTCACTGATAGGCGGAACCGACGGCTATTCCACTTTGAGCGCGTTTCAGTAAGCCAATTAGAATTGCCGCGATGCGTAAAGTTAGGTATATTATCCGACGATATCTTTAAAAGATAAAAGAGTTCAAGGTAACGGCTTCATAACATCATATATTTGTTCGCTATAAGTAATAACCGGCCAATGTATTTGCCTAAGCTTACGGCAGAAACAGTTCTGCTGAACTGAAAAAATTACCATATCGTATATATGTTTTATAATTTTATTGGTATCGCTAGGAGATAATTCAGTTGAATTTAAAATTTCACAAGAATTAATCCTCCGTAGATCAAAAACGCATATCAATAATTTAGGAATTTGAATACGTTTTTAAGAATGTATTGTAAGAAATACTTTTATTTCTTGGTAAATTAAATACGAATATTCAGAAAAACATTATATTGGTCACTATCTTGATAATATACTATACAAGGTATTACAACGGTGATTACAATAACATTCGGTTATCAACTACGTCAACAAGTACCCTTAGAGAGACTCTAAGAAACTATATCATTTCTAGTGAAGGTGTCGGCTTTTATATCCTAAAACAGCATTCCCATCGCCCAGTCCCGATACCACTCCCACCTCGATTAGTGAATGAGTCATCAGGTGCCCTTTACGCAATTCCTCAACAACTGTAAAAACATAACATATATCAGTTTTCAGTATAACAACTTAATTATGTACATTTCGTCAAAACAAATAAAAAAACTGCATAAAACAAATGCTCAAAAGCCAACAATTGGAAACTGTTTCAAAATTCCAATCAAATTCTAGACAACTACTAATACCATACTGCCGAAACCTTAACCATGACCTTGCCATCTTTGTCCCTTCGCTCATCCTGAACTATCATACCATCGTCAGACTTCAGTATCAAAAGTAACCTAATAAAAAAGCAGAATACTTAATTATCTCATTAAAAACATTTAACATTCATTTAAAAATCATTAATTTACAACATTTCCTTTTATAAATACCAAATATTCCATATGTAGTAACCACAAATGCCTTATCGACAGCTCTGCACCTGCAAGGCATTCATCGATACTGGGCTGAACATTCATTGGATTTCGTATAGCACTCGCATGACCTTCGGTCGTACCCAGTCCGTCTTAACTTCTTGCTCATCAATGACTACTGTTCTTAGAATGGTATGACACCCATCTGGTCTTCCAGGTCTCGTACATTTATCAATATTCATATACCATTCATATTCTTGCTTCTTGAATGCCACTAATCTGGCTCAACAAACGCAAGCTTCATAAGTTATCATCTCCAAATTGACCTCTCCTTCACAAAGATAATTGATCATTTCATAATTGATCTATACCAGTCTTTATCAATTTCACATATTTTGAAATTCGTCAAGATGTAATATTTGCTTACTAAAATGTGACACACATGTGTTAAACACATGTTATAAATTCGATGCAACATATTATAAAATCACTTGAACAATGTTATTTCTATAAAATCGTCTCACAATACTTGTACAATATATTTGCTATTTTCTGGTTATATCGTCGATTTTGTTCATTAGATCGTCGAACACAAACATAATTCAATAACTCTGGTCTGACTGCTTGCCAAATTCACTGTATTCGCCATATCATCGTAAAGTCTTTGCGGTAAAGGCACCTCCATAATAGTCGATTATTATTTAACTTTAAAAGTAGCATTGGGAACTATCGACTGTTTTCAGTCGAAACAGTCGATAGTCACAAAACAGTCGAAACATCGATAGTCAAAAAAATAGCGATCAAATGCACGGTTCGACTGTTTTTTTTTCCATTGGTGATGTCAGACAAAGATGTAGGAATTCTTGTCTGTATAAAATGTGAGATAGGAAAGGACAGAGATAAATGCTTAGAGCAGATAATTTTAATATATAATAATAGTATATATATATATATATATATATATATATATATATATATATATATATATATATATATATATATATATTCATTCCCGTGCTACATACATCAAAAAAAAAAGAAAAAAATACTACTAATTTCTATTAACATGTAATAAATAATATAATTTTAAAGGAAGTAAGATTACTTTTATACTGAATGTTCTGTGGATTTGTAAAAAGGAATGGAATAATAACACCACGAATGTTTTATTGTGTTTTAATATATTAATTGCTATTTTTAAATAACATAGTATAATAAATATAAATGGTACAATACAACTTAAACAAAACCTAAAAACTAAAGATGTTCAATAACCATAACTACTAAATAAAATGTAAACCTAAAAATGGTCGTACAATAACTACCAGATCCTTTTTAAATAAAAGTTTTATTTATTTTTGAACGGAAATATTTTTAAATTACTGTTCGGGAATATTATCATGTTCAACTTTTCCCCCGTGAGGCGATTTCTTCGATCGTTAATTATTTGCCCAGATTTTGAAAAAAATCGTCCCGAGAGGACAGATGACTTGCAAAAAATCCAATGGGTTTTCTAAACGCCCAGTAAATGGCATTTCCAGAAACTGCTTAATCTGTAAAGTTGCTGCAGTACTTGGAGTAATTACTCCTTTGATTCTAGCCATTTTTTTTATCAAAATATCTCCAGATGTCAATACATTCTTGGTCAGTAGTTGTGTCCTGAATTTTGAGTTGTGGAACTATATTTGTATTTGTTGAAGTTAGAATGGATTTTGTGATAACTTTTTGTATCGCCTCAGCATTATTTGCAATACAATATCCTGCTTTTTTAAATCTAGGATCTAAAAATGTGGATTTCCCGCATATCGTGTTCATTTCTAAAATTGTCAGTCTTTTATTGATGACATCTAATAGACAATTTTATAATTTTTTCTGCCATTCATTTTTTAAACTTCTGGATTTGATGGAATGTTGCAGTCCTCTTATCAACGGTATAATTAAACATCGTAAGATATTTTTCACCAGATAACTCGGTGGTCATTATTTCAATGGGCTTTAAAAGTTGAACACATTCTGTTAAGATAGTCCATTTGTCAACAAATAAAAACTGTGGTGCTCTTCTTAATAGCCATCAAAATAAATTGTTGAATAGTAGAGTTTTCCTATCAGAAAATGTATCTATTACAAATATTTAATATACTTTATTCACCTCTTTACCGTTAATATTTTTAAAAGAAATTTAACAACTGCTACTGCAAAAAATTCTTAAAATTTTTTGGAATCGATGCAATTTCTGACATCTTTGGAACCTAATTTTAGTTTTCAAGATTTTAGGAAAAAAGTTTTGATAAACAAATGGCTTGGACAAAAATCGTGAAAGTTTATCCAAAAAAATATTACCTATTAACCAGCCCAAAGTATTACCTATTATGCCAATCAAAAGTATCGTACTATTTATCATTTACAATTTTATTTTTTTTGCTCTCGAAAACTAGCGTTCCAAAATGCTGCTAGATTAATTTACAATATATAGTTATTCACAAGCAATGTAAAAACATAAAACCACATATTACATATAAATCTATATAAGCATAAATTTGGGGCATTACTTTCAAGGTCGCGACTAGAACGACAAGGCCAGAACGTTAAAAATCAGTCGAATGAACTAGTAGAAGCGAAAATAGTAACTAAAAGTAAACGACTGAAAACAGTCACTAGTAAAAACAATCGAACCAAAAATAGCGACTGTCGATAGTAAAAAGTAGTCAATTACTAAACAGTCGATTTCAGTCGATTGTTCCCAATACTATTTAAAAGTGTATATCTCAGCATTCCCTTCGCCCGGTCCCGATACCACTCCCGCCTCGATTAGCGAATAAGTCATCAGGTGCCCTTAACGCAATTCCTCAACAATGCCGTTCAATATTTTCTTACAGTATATATATTCTGTAACATATTGCACCAGTCTTATGTAAGTGTCATTTCAGGTCAAACACATTTTTGACCATAAGTAATGTATTTTTATCAGCTTCAAAGATGTTTTACAAGCTAACATTATTTGTTGATATCGAAAGTACATTTTGTGAGTGCAAATATAGCAAAGTGAGTGCATTGTGAGTGCAAAGATAGGTACTCAAGAAACGCTATCTTCGATATTCTCAAAATACGTGGGATGCCTTCGGGTATGGATTCAGTAATTCACCAGTCGGTAGGCTTAATGCTGAAGACCGCGATTCAGGGCTCACGTTCAGCAGCAGGTCCAGTCGAGATACACCCTAGTTGGTAAAAAGAACAGGCAAAATGTAAGAAAAGAGATTTACATGAAACAAATTACGTTTTTTTTTTATTAAGTTTATGGACAATCTGTCTCTTCAAAATATTAATCAAACATATATTTTTATCTCAATTAATTATTCATTAGCAGAGTGTAAGTACGAAATGATCCGTCAGATTTCTAAAATTCTTCCTTTGAACCCTTATTTTGACAATCCTTCTCTACGGCGTCCGAGTTTTGGATACTGTTACAATCTGGCATCTGTAAGCATGAGGTCTTTCATTTATCTCGTTTAGGTATTAGAAATTAAGCCATTAGTTCAAGATGCGTCAATCACTGCACAGTCGAGGAACAAATTCAGAGATACATATTAAATTGGTTTGTGTATCGAATATCGGTCGTCATTAATATATAACTTTAGACATATTTGTGTCATACTGAATTTGAGTATATCTCAACATTTTTCTTGTAATTTCCTCTTTGAAATTACATTCTGAAATGTTTCGAATTAGTCTCTAATAACAATCTAATAAAAACAAGCTTAAAAAATCAATCAAATGAAAAATTACTCATAATTCTATGCCCGTGCAGATACTGCTATTATAACAGCAGATTACTGTGTCGTTTCCTTGATGATTGCGATATCAAGCCGATCACTCCAATAGTTAATCATCAAATGATTTTTAACCACTATTGATGTTTGCTTTTTGACATGTAAAAGTATAAAATATCACAAAAGTACCTGTATATTTGATTCAGAATATCTCCATTAAAAGTTAATTAATGTACATGTTATATTTAGGTATTAATAAAAGTGACATGTTAAAAACGACTGTTATAAATACAAATCGTCAATGTAAATCGACTATTTAACATTCTCGTTACGGGTCGGATTAAATTGTTGACGTCGTTCGTCGTCCGCTAGCGATTTTGCGTGAAATGGCGCCAAATGCTGATTGATCGTAGCAGTAAAACGCCTCGCCATAGTGAAATCGTTCGGGCACCTGGCTACTTGAATGGTTTAAAACACAAAAGTGTCCAATACTAGCCAATCGTAATTGTCTGATCATATTTTTTTTGAGCGTTCATGCTGCAGATCGTTGGTATTACGTTCGCGTTACCTCAGTAATTAACACTGTGTAAATATTTAATTTGTTTAGCCTATCTATTGATTGGTTACGGAAACACCGTCACATTGTCAACTGAACAAACTTTGCCGGTGATCGTCTGTGGGCACGCAAATATTTATTTATTATTTTGTGTTGTTTTTTGTTTTATTGATTTTGTTGATGATATGGAGCGTTTTTAAGGTATCGTGTTATTTAATTGTTACGTTGATTTGCGGATGTTTATATAAGTGTTATAATTATTTTTAAAATTTGGTATTTGAGCATTTCATTAATAACATCTGTAGTAAAATAATTTTATAATATTAATAATAATTAATAATTATTTGAATTAAAACATTATTAACCACAAAATATATTTTTAGCCATCTGCCTTACCAATTTGTTCTGAATGTTTGGGAACGGATTCCAAAAACAAGAATGGCGTGGCGGAAAAATTAAGTGCCTGTTCCGAATGTGGATCTTTAGTCCATCTGAGTTGCACTACAGCGGGACCTGAGTTGGCAGCCCTATTATTGAAAGGCGGCAAATGGTTCTGCGAAGAATGTAAAGTGTGTGATGGATGTGGTACGGACATTTTTATTATATAACTTTGTATAGTTAATGTACAATATTTAATTAACTTTATAAGTAATAAAATAGTGTTCAAATATAAGGAAATGTATTTTTAAATGCATTAATTACTATTGAATACTTACTATAATTATGATTTTAGGAAATTCAGGAATATCTACGTGTCTGCTTTGTTGTTGTAACTGCGAAAGAAATTACCATATGGGCTGTTTGGACCCCCCAGCAGAAAAAAAACCAAAGTGTCCATGGCGGTGTAAGCACTGTCTTAGCCACCACGAAAGTGTAAGTAAAGCACAGAAGAAAGAGCCTGGAAGTGCCGTTAAGAAAAAAATTGACAAATTTCGCGAAAGGAAACAACAGAAGTAATAGTAATAGTTGTAATTAGATGACTGGTTGTTAACTTTAATATTTTGTAGGTATAAGGAAGCATCTTCACCGGAAACGCCTTTGTCTCCTGTTTCAACTAACTTACCTACAGTTAAGACACCTTCAAGGAAAAGTCGAACCGTCTTGACTTCAATAGTTAGCGAAAGTGAACACAGTGACAGCCAGGGTACGCAAACTCCCAATACACAATCCCCCCTTAGTAAAAAGTCCCATTTAAAATCTCCTAACCCTACAAACACCACCATTAATCATGACACTCTTGAACAACTAGATTCTCCTGAAAAAATGTCTAAGGAAAAACAAAATTTCTTCAAGCAGTCCGCATTTAATACTGATAAAAGATCAAGAAGATTAAAAGAAAAATTATCCAAGGTCGAGGAAATCGAAAAGGAAAAGGATATAAAAGAAGTGACAAGGCGGAGAACAAGACATGAAGTCAATATCGCTGAAAAACAGAGTAAAGCTAAATCACTTACTAACTCGTTAATTAAAAAAGGGGCCAAGAATGGCAATTCTAAAAGTCTAGAGTTGCCTAAAAAAAAACAAAGAGCAAAAATGACGGCACCAACTGAACGTGCTACGTTAAGACGTAGTGAACGCGCCGAGGCTAAAAAGAAAGAGCAAGAAAAACAAACAACTGAAGATGAAACTGAGGAGTCAAGTTCTGACGAAGACGAATGTTCAAGTAGTTCATGTGAATCTGACTCAGCTGAATCTGATTCTTCAGTTGAAAACTCTCATTCTGATTCAAAAATGAGAATGCAGAAAGTCGTACTTCCTTTAAGTAGTTTTATTGAAAAACAAGACACATTTGGAAGTATAAGTGGCATTAGTATAGATAAAGACGCACCTTGGGGTTTTGCAGCAGCTGCGCAAGGTGTCCATAAAAAAGAAGAAAAGAACGACAAAGTTGAATCAAAAAATTTATTCACCAATCCACCGGAAAAGGTGACGTTGTTTGACAAACCTTCAGCAATTGAAAAAAATATAGATGAAAAAAGACAATCACAAGGATTGGGACAGCTGAAGGGACTTTTTGATGGTTTATCGCATTTCTTCACTGCGCCAACACATAGTAGAGCTAGTCGTTCGCAGCCCAATTATAATCCAAATAAACGAAAACCAAAGGAAGAGGCCAAAAAACTAGAAGAAAAGGAGACGAAGGAGGACAAGCTCAATGTCCTGATTCCTGCTCCCGTCTATCCTAAACCGTCCCACCCCGCTATGTCGCCGAGCGACCTCGTTAAGACGGCAGTAAACTCGCAGGAGCAGGAGGCGGAACGGCGCAAAACACTGAAGAACGAAGGCATTAAGACGGCCGTCGGCGATAAACTGACGTCAGCCAAAAGGCGTATTCTTCAGGCGCCACCGATACCCAGCAATCAGACGGGTAAGATCAGAAGCTGTCGGGGTCCGCCAGCTTTTTCCTGCAAAATACATGTACCGAGTCCAGGTTGCTGAAATATGCGCAATTTTTCATTGTAATTTTGTTCGCGCCAAGTCTTATATTAATTTATACTCTACGTTCTCGTCGCGCTATATTGTTATGTCAAATTGACAATATCACTGGACTTGAAAGCAGCTTTTTCTAATCTGTTGAGCTAATAACTATAGTAGATCAATTTTCATTTACACATATCATTTCGTTTGCTTTACAAATGTAGATAAATGTAGTATAATTTGTTTGTTTAATCAAAAAGTCGGTGAAACCATTATAGCAAAAATACTTTCTTCAATAAAATATACTTACATTTATTTTTATTGCTTCATTATTTTTAGGTATTAACAATATAACAATTTATTGTTAGTTACTATATTCAAGGACTATTTGCATTTGGTAGTTACAAGTATATAAATTTATATCACTCAAGATTTAATTTTTTTTATTTTCTCAAATTTTCTTTTGTCAAGAAGCTACTGATATGTGCAGATGCGTTTTCAAAAAAATATAAATATGCATCAATCTTTGATTAGATACATGTATTTTGAATATTCTTGCGCAACTAACTAACAATCATATGTTGTAACCATTAACTAAATGTCAGTCATTGATAGCATGTTACTTCTTGTTGCACCCCTTCATGCTGGTTTTACCTGGTCTGATTGGCTCCTTAAGAAGAGTCTATATTGCTATAGAGTTGCATTTAGCTTTTTTCTTATTACGGTTGTGGTTATATATTTTTGCATGGTTTTTATATCATATTAGTGCATGTTGTCAATTCATCAAATTTGTACACATATTCATTCACATTACTAAATACAAATTATATAGATTTTTTCGTATTTTATGATTTTGTATATATGAAAAATATTAGATGTTTTTTTTTAAATTTCAGATGATGTAAAACCTCTCCAGTTACCACCTGGAGTAAATCAGAAAGATTTGGAACTATTTAACGAAGCGCGGGACAAAGCTAACGCGGCCACTGCAGCAATTTTGCAGGCAGCTGAACTGGCAAATCAATGCAATGCTCCCATATCTCCATCAAAATTGATGCATGAACAGCCACGTAATCCCGCTGCCATAGAGTTTGGAAAATACGAAATTCAAACCTGGTATTCTAGCCCATTTCCACAAGAATATGCTCGATTACCAAAACTGTTCTTATGCGAATTTTGTTTGAAGTATACTAAGAGTAAAGCTGGTAAGATTTATAAATTATCTTAACATTAACATGAAATTCTACCAGGTTAATTAATTTTAGTGCTGGAACGGCATCAAGATAAATGTACATGGCGTCATCCACCTGCTACGGAAATATATCGATGTGATGATATTTCTGTTTTTGAAGTCGATGGCAATGTTAATAAAATCTACTGTCAGAACCTGTGCCTACTAGCAAAACTATTTCTAGACCATAAAACTCTTTATTATGACGTAGAGCCATTTCTGTTTTATGTGTTAACTAAAAATGACAAAAAAGGATGTCATCTGGTTGGTTATTTCTCAAAAGAAAAACACTGTGCACAGAAATATAACGTTAGCTGTATAATGACGATGCCGCAGTACCAAAGGCAGGGTTTTGGAAGGTTTCTGATTGATTTCAGTAAGTCATCTTATGAAAAATTGTATATTGTTACTATATATTATTTTATTTTTTAGGTTACTTATTATCTAAGGAAGAAGGTCAGCCTGGGACACCAGAAAAACCTTTATCAGATTTAGGAAAGGTCTCTTACTATTCTTATTGGAAGTCTGTAGTATTGGAATATTTACATGTCCACAAACACGAGCAGATTTTGTTAACGAATATTAGTAAAGAAACTGGAATGTATTGCCAAGATATTGCATTGGCATTTCAATTATTAGGTTTCATTAAGTATGTACCTGCTGAAGGAGGTGCAAAAAAAATATGCATTTGTGTCGACTGGGCCAAAGTAACTGCTCATGCTGATCGAGTGTTGAAATCGAAAACTCGAATTTATATTGATCATGAGTGTTTGAGGTGGAAGCCATTATTATCTAATGCAACTAATCAATTCCGAGAAGAAAAATCTGATAGTGAGAATGAACGGAGCGCTAACGAGACATCAGCTAACATTATAACAGCACCTGAAAAGATAATCATAGAAAACACACAAGGTGTAAAATTGAGAAGGGGAAAGAAACGAAAAATTTCAGCCAGTGTGCGCGCTCCTAAAACACCTAAGTCTGATTCAAAAACTACGATTGCAGATACTGTTGTTGCAGATACTTCTTCAAATGTCGAAGAAATTGAAATAACTTCTTCGGGGCGAAAACGCACTCGACCGGTCAAGTTTAATGAAACTACATACGCAGATGTTAAGCCAAGCAGACATATTAATTTAAGTGATACCGGTAAACGTAAACGAAACGATTCTGAGGTAGAAAAGGATACCCCAAAAAAGAGTAAACCTGATAAATCAACAGATACTCCTGGGAATGATATCAGACTACCGCGAAAATGTGTAGTTCAAAAATCAACTATAGAACCAGAAAAGATTGAGAAATCTGTTGAAATAACTCCCAAGGGAATTTCTAGAAACAAAAGGACTCTAGTAACACCTAAAGAAAAAGTATTAGGAGAGAGGTGGTCCCAGAGAAGAGCTAAGAGGCAGAAAGAGATTGAAGAACAACAAAAGAAAGAACAAGAGAGTAATATAGAAGACATAGAGAATGATACAACAAACCAAGCTGAGGGAGAAGAAAATGTGAATGAAGACATTCAAAAAGTTGCTGAAAACAAAAGTGATAGTTTAAATCCTATAGTTCAAAACTCTGCAGAGGTTCTGCACTTGGTACCAAATAATACACCATTGGTAAAAAAGAAGAGGCCTGTAAAAAAGAAAAGAGGTAGAGCTCGACTAAATCCAGATATACAGAAAAACCAACCCACTTTGCCTCAGCTTATTAAAACAAAACTTCAAAAAGATAGTGAAAGTGAATCTATCATATCTGAAAAATCGGAGGATGAACATACAAGTTCTGTTAAACAAGATGAAGTAATTTCAGCAGGTTTATCTAGTAGTATGGAAAAAATTGAAAAGAAAAGGACAAAAAAGGCGACTCGGATATCGACGGAAGAAGATTCATGCGCAGAAGCGGATGATGAGATGGAAAATGACGAATTACCTTTGCATAAAGAATCATCGACAAAATATAAATATTCAAGAAATAGTCCCACAAAAGAAAACTTGCTTAGAACTCCTCCTAAAAACAGACCCGCTAGAGAAAGATTAACTCCGAGTAAAACCACCTCATCAGGTGAACAAGATCAAAGATCAACATTATATTCAACAACATCGGAGTCAGAAACTGAAATTGATGGCCAGAAAATTAAAACAATATCGCATAAAAAAGTCTTGGAGTTATCTAAGAATAATAGCTTTGAATTAAGTGAAACAGCAAAGGAAGATGAAACATTAGTGCCTACTGAATCACAAAATGAGAACAAAGTAGAAACATCTCAAATACGAGGTTTGGAAAATATAAAAGAGACAGAAGAAAACATAGTTCCTGAGAATGAAAATGATGACCAGATAACTGAATGTAGTCGCATGTCCATTGATATGGAAATTGAAAAGATGGATGATGCTCAACCAATAATTGAAAACCAGCATTCAAAACCCTATCAAGAAGTTAAACCGCAGGAAATTATAGAAATACAATCTGCAATTATTCAAGAACATTCAACCGTTAATGAAATAGTAAGTAAAGAAACTACAGCAGAACAGCCATCAGAAGTAGAAGATAGTAAAGTAAATTCAGTTGTAAGAACTACTGAAGTCAGTGATTGTGAAAGTAAAACCAATGATAATGTTGATAAAACTACCACAGAAAATATTTCAGTTCCAATACTTGGATGCAAAGATGAAATATCAGATGTACCTGATATAAAAAATTCTGCAAGTTGTATGGATATCATAAAAACAAACACAAATTTAGATATCACATCAAATGGTACCCCAGTGATTTCATCAGCTGAAGTAAAACCAATTCAAAATCAGAATGAAATAACATCAGAGTCTTGTTCAATTAAGACGAACTGTAATAATATTCAATCAACGCAAATTACGTCATGTGTGGTTTCAAATAACGTTAGTGATCAACCAACCAAAGCTTTTGTAGAACAGTCTAGTGCAGCAAATAAAGTATTAGTAGATCCACCAGGAACAAAGGAAAATTTTACTAATATAAACAATTCAAAATGTATTGATGGTAAACTGAATTTACTCGAATCTATAAAAACTAATTCAACAAATATACAACAAGATATTATTCAGAAACCTCCCGAAAAACTTAAAGAAGAAACAGTTGTAAAAGTTCCTCCAATTTCAGGTGTAAAAGCTCCCACTTCAGATCCCAAAATAAAGGAACATTCTACAATTAAAGAAATTCCCAAAGATATAAAAGAATCGCCACCAAAAGCCCCTGATCAGAAGATATATTCAGATAAAACCCGCCAAGAATTTCAGTTAACAGCGCATGTAAATCAAGA
The DNA here is from genome assembly GCF_030347505.1 of Rhynchophorus ferrugineus. Lineage (NCBI taxonomy): Eukaryota > Metazoa > Arthropoda > Insecta > Coleoptera > Curculionidae > Rhynchophorus > Rhynchophorus ferrugineus. The sequence continues at coordinate 58,174,993 of NW_027472580.1, read as the reverse complement.
AACTAAATCAGTTATTGAAAAACCACCACATAAAGAGATTAAAGCGTCTCCACCATCAACTGATTATAAGCACTCTGAAATTCGTGAATCAGTTAAATTAAAAGAGGAACATAAGATATCTCCAAAACAAGAACCAATAAGGACTAAACAGGAAAAATATGACGATAAACGATATCAGCAAAAACTCTCATTTGAAGATAAACTCGCTTTTGATGCTCAGCCTAAAGTACATATGGGCGATGAAGCTTTACTAGCAACAATGGCTTCCCAAGGATATCATATGAATATGGCACAATATCCTTGGCAGTGGGAAAGACTGTGGAGAGATTATCCTGGTTATGCTATGCCTCCGTTACAATTTGCTGCATCATCTTTGGATATGCTTCCTAAACAACCAAGTTGTGAAAAAGAGAAAAGTAAGAGTCACAGATATGATTCTTCAAAATATTTACCTCCGGTTAGTGGCAGTTCTAGTAAATCAAGTAAAAGTGAAAAGAATCCATCTCCAAGGAAGGAAGATAAAAATAGACACAAGTCTGATGTAGAAAGTAAAATGAATGTGGAACAATACAAAAATAATTCAAGCTGTTCTGTTGTTAGCAATATACATGTTGACAAAACTCAAGTTAATACACCACATGTCACATTACAGGCTAATGTAAAAGTAAATAATAAACCTAAAGAAGAACACCATAAAATTGAATCTGATACAAATCAGCAGCTAAATACAGCCATGAAAACACAACATCCTTCAAGTCAAGAAATTCCTTCAATGGGTGTTTATGCTGCTGAAACAGCAGCTAATTCAGTTCATAATTTACCTTATAGTCAGTTTGAGTTAGATGTAACGCAAGTAGGTTTGGAATCGCCAGCATCAATATCAAGCGACATGACTACTCAGAACTCGGTGGATGCAGTAAGGCCACCATCAAATATTTCTTCACACCCACCCCATTCTAATTCTCAACAAACACCTCAAACCAATTACGATTGTATGCAGCAACAGAATATGCAAGCCCAAGGAGTAACTATACCAGCTTCTAGCCCGAGCTTGAATGCGACTATGCAAATTCAGCAAGGGGCATCGCAACAAACAGGTCAGAATCAAAGCAGTTCCAGTAAGAGACAAATGCAGCAACCGCGAAATCGGTCAAATACTCCGTCAAGTAAACAGCATAACATGAGAGCTACACCTCCCACCGCTTCTCAGCAGAATTCCTCCAGTAGGCAAAGAGCAACTCCTCCATCAGGCCATCATCAGCAGCATAACATACAAGCTAGTCCGTCGGCAACCAGTGTACAACATCAGGCTATGCAACAGCAGCACCAACAGCAATTGCAACATTTACAACAGCAGGTTGCAGCAGTACATCAAGGATATGCATCTCATCAACTAAGTGCTACTGCGATGCATCAACATCCACACCATAGCCATCATACTGTTATTAATCAACCTAATTATATCCCAACAGTTACTACACAAGGATTTTCTACCCAAGGTAGCAGCACTTATGTTAATGTGCCGATGACAACTGTTATTCAACACAGAATGACTCAGCAAAGCGGCATAAGTCCTTTAAGTACATTAGGTTCAACACATCAGAACTTATCAGCATCACCAAGTTGTGCAGTAACCAGTGGAGCTAGCTTTTATATCCAAACTAATCCTCATACTCATTCTCATACACCTGGCCCAACTGCCCCAACTCCGTCACCAAATAGTTTACAATCGAATACAACACAAACTACTTCGGGTAATTCAAGCTGTAGCTTGGCTAAACTTCAACAAATGGTATCTAATGGAGTGATACCACCAACTTCTTGTAATACAATGACTCCACCACCTACATCGATGACCCCGCCAACTCATCATCCACATCCAATGACTCCACCGCCTAGTCATCAGTCTATGATTCAAAATCAGACTGTCCGAAATTTAACACCACCGTCTGCAATACCACAACAAGTATTAGGCTACCATAAGTATTACCAAACAAATATGAATATGAATCAGTTGAGTGGTGCTGTAACTCCTCCGACTATTGGACAGAATTTAGGTCGATCTGGACGTAATTCTGTTACAAATGTTGCTGCGATGCAACACATGCAAAATCCATCAAGTAGAGTAAGTCCCAATGTGTCTTTGAATCCTTATGTTAATGTGAACTCATTAAATGGGTATAGAATGGCACCGCAACAGGCTCCTAGTGCTGTAACTGGTTATATAACTAATACTCCTGCTAGTTTTATAAATAACCCTCAGATATCAACAATGCAGATGATGAACATGGCGGCAGCTCAAACACAGTATCAAGATCCTACAGCACTTCAGAGAGCTGCTCAACAGAATACAATGTATACATATAGCTACATTAATGGTATTGTACAGCCACTAAATGGACCAATGCGGCGATAAGATAGTGTTAGAAGTATTGGAAAGCTCCAAATAATTCATGATTAAAATAAATGCTAAAATATGAACAGACTGATGTTGGATTTTGTTGTAAAATTAAGAATTGCTTAAGAGTTTACGTTTGTTAATGTTTAAAATAGGGCTGTGCGTGCTGTATTGTTCTGTTCTGATTTTTCTGTTTAATATATTTTTGTTTGTTCATAATGAACAAAGTATTATATTTTATTATGTAAGTGTTTGTATTAAAATGATTTATTTAGGGTAGTTGATGTTACATAAATTTAATCAGTATGTAAGTAATGTATATAGGAAGGGACGTGGTCTTAATATTATTAATGTTGACATTGTGGCTGATAATTATTTTATTATGTTCATTTACTTGTTTGATAGATAATCAAAACGTTTAAGTTTTAAGTGTTGCATGTTGCATTATTTTGTATAGCACTGTGATTAGTTTAATCCAGCCTAACTATTTAAGTTAATGTACATACTTTATAAATATCTAATATATTAGATATGTTCGTTTTATTTGTTGTGTTTTATTTTTTAGCATTTTTAAAATACTTTTTGTCACATATTTTAGAAAATTACAATTTGTAAATTACTAATACATTGGGTAATTATTTTTATTTATTATATTTATTGCACCAATTTGTACATATTATCTATTTTGTATAAAACAGAATGCGTTTTGTAATCTTTAAAGAATAATAAACGTATATATTAAATACATTTTGCAGCTTTAATTAAACCAGCTCTACACAGTAATACTTCGAATAATATCATACTCCTTATCTTTAAAATAACAATTCAATTCCAGGTCTTTTAAAGCTTTCAAAATCCATTCATTTTTTAAAATGGTTGTATAATTGGAAAATGGAAATGTATAATTCCTATGTCCTGCTAAATTTTCTCACTTGATATAGTTGTTCCTTTTGTTTTCGCGGCGGGGCTATTTCAAAATCGCTATTGACCATTCATATCTAGGTAGATTCATTCGCATCACTCTGATAAGAGTTTCAAACCTTAATCTAAGTGGTTCTTGTCAATATTCCAAAGTCAGCTTTCGCATTAAAAATATTCTAGTGTGGTGAATTGTTTGTACTCTGCGGTATTTTAATTAAACTAATAAGATTTTATTCCTTCGTAAATGCACTGGTACTATATTACTTAAATTGCGAGTGAGAAATAGGAGCCAATGTGTCAGCAATAAATGCCATTGCGTTATTGTACAATCCTTTTGTTTTATATTTCCTTGTGTAATTGGTTTTGTAACGCTATAGTTTTATTTGATTGAAGTGATCTGTATTATTAATTTCAATACGTAATGGCTAATCCACAACATCTTTCTGTCGATTCATCAATTCAATCACCCGCTATTCCAAATAACAATCCACTGCCAATAACTGAAACCCCTCAAATGCACGAATGTAATACGGTTACAAACAAAAAACGTTTAAGAAGTCCCGAAGAACAATTACTCGGAAAACAGACGAAAATCAGCGACTATTGGATTCAAAAACCCCTCCCAACATACAACAGTTTCAGTGTCTTGACAGAAAAGACAGAAGAAAACCAGAACAACAAAGAAAACTAACCAAAAGCAATTCCCAGACCACCCCCAATAACATTATATAAGGTAGGTGTTGTTAAACATCTGTATGACTTGCGCAAGACAATATCCAATCATTACGCAATAAAAACAATCGGATCTGAAACATTGAAGATTCAAATGTTTGACCCTGAACATTTCAAAATTTGAATAAGAGTTGGACAATAGAAACACGCAATATCATACTTTTCGACCAAAATCCGAAAAAACTTTTAAATTCGTCATAAAAGGACTACATCACGCAACGGATACAAACACAATTAAAACAGCCCTAGCTGAACAAGGTCACGGAGTTGTAAATATACATAATATAAAACGTCGTGCAACAAAGGAGCCACTACGAAGGTTTTATATTGATTTGAAGTCCAAAGAAAATAATAAACATGTTTACGAGATTAAGTATTTTGACCACAATGTCATTAAATGTGAGCCACCAAATACAAAAAGAATCATCCCACAATGCGCTAGATGCCAAGCATACGGGCATACCAAAACATACTGTCGCAAGTTGTATAGATGCGTGAAATGCACAGGAGAGCATGCGACCAATAATTGCACACGCAAAACACGTGACGACAAAGTAAAATGCGTCAACTGTGACGATGACCATCCTGCAAATTATAGGGGATGCCTAGTCCATAAAGCGTTGTAACAAAAACTGTATCCAGCACTGAGAGAAAAAAAAACTTACAACCACCAAAACAGCCCTTACCATCTAGCTTGCCTAAAGCACCAATACAACATCCTCACATCTCATACGCACACGCAATAACCAACAGTCAAACCCATCCTAATACGCAGACTGAACCTTTAAGTACTATTAGTAAATTAGAGAAAATGATGGGAAAACTTATGGAACAAATGAGTACAATGATGAATTTACTCACCATCGTCGTTACCAAGCTAGCCTAATGGCTGATAGCCACTACAGAAAAACAAAATAGCGGCCTGGAATGCCAATGGACTCCAGCAACATGCCAGGGAGCTTAAAATGTTTTTATATGAACAAAATATTGATATCATGATGTTATCCGAAACACATTTCACGGATAGAAATTATTTACGGATTCCGAAATACAAGCTGTATCACACAAAACACCCAGATGATAAAGCACATGGAGGAACATCTATAAATATCCGTGAAAACATAAGACACTATGAAAGAGAGAAATTTAGCGAGGAATATTTACAAGCCACCAGTGTAACTATTGAAGAAGTGCATGGGCCATTAACAATTAGTGCTATATATTGTCCACCTAAATACAACAACAAGGCAGAACAATACCACGGTTTCTTTAACACGCTAATAGATTAAAGCAATAGATTCATTGCCGGAGGAGACTACAATGCAAAACATGTTATGTGGGGTTCTAGACTAATAACCCCAAAAGGCAGATAATTGGTCAAAGCAATGAAGGCACATAATTTACAGCATATTTCTACTGGTGAGCCAACATATTGGCCGTCAGATAGAAATAAAATTCCCGATACCATAGACTTTTGTGTTACAAAAAATATTGATACCAAAACATGCAAAGCTGAATCATGTTTCGATGATTCGAATCATGATCACTCACCAGTTATTATAACAGTGAACTCAAATATTCTCAACAAATCAAAATCACCTTCTTTGCATAACACTAAAACCAACTGGCCATTATTTATAGAAAAATTAGACAGTTTGTTATCACTAAATTTACCTTTCAAAACAGAAGAAGAAGCAGAAATAGCAGCAAAAAATATAACAAAAACTATACAAAAGGCCGCATGGTACGCGACACCTAATAGAGTGACATATCAAAAATTTAATTATACTTATATTTCATCTACAATTAAACAAAAAATTGCTGAAAAGAGAAAACTGCGAAAAACCTGACAACAAATCAGAACAGAAGAAAACAAGAGAAAATCAACAAGGCCACAAAAGAGCTGAAAGAGCTAATAAATAAGGAACAAAATCAAGGAATTAAAAAGTATTTAGAAAACTTAACGCCATCTGATGCAACGGGATATTCTCTGTGGAAAGTAACAAAAAAGATTAAAAAACCTCTACAATATAATCTATCATCTGAAATATCCGCAACAGAAGAAAATAACATAATTGACTTTCTTAACAGTCCGTTTCAAATGGATCTGCCACATAAGAAATTTACTGTTAAAGAAGTGAAAAAAAAACTAGTTAAAGAAATTAATGATAAAAAAGCTCCTGGTTTTGACCTAATTACTGGAAGAATCTTGAAAGAGCTCTCAGGAATGTGCATCAAATTAATAACATACATATTTAATGCCAGGATAAGATTTAATTATTTTCCTAGAACTTGGAAAGCGGCTCAAATCACTATGATCCTTAAACCTTGGAAAAAATCAGAAGACGTCTCCTCTTATCGGCCTGTTACCCATATGACATTCACCCTTTGCAGAAGAACATGTTTCTCAGTAAAATTGAATAGTCATGATCTTCCGCAAGCAGACAGCGTAAAATATCTGGGAATAAATTTTGGTCGACGTCTGACTTGGAAAAATATATAGTGACAAAATGCAAACAGCTTGGGCTTAAACTAAACCAAATGTATTGGCTGCATAAATTAATATTTAGGCTCATTTGGACCTACGATATTGAACTGTGGGGTACAACTAGCAAATCTAACATAGATATCCTCCAGAGGTTCCAGAATAAAGTGTTGCGAGTCATAGTCGATGCCCCATATTACATGTCCAACAAACTGATTCAACGCGATAGCCACATAGAACCCATAACGAGTGTGATTCGAAGTGCTAGTGCGAAGTACTCTGAAACTAGTGCATCTTAATGCACTCGCCAAACAGTTAAATGTGCGCGATGACAGTGAAATGTGTAGGCTCAAACGCAAACTCAGGTTTTTCGCAGTTTTCTCTTTTCAGCAATACTCTACGGATACTCTACCGCTATTTCATTTAATTTCAAGTTACGGTCATTCAAAATCATTTTGAGGATTTTTTTAATGTTTTCGTCGGTAACAACCTTTTTTGGGCGCCTACTGCGTTCACCGTATTCAGTGCTCATTTCACCACGTCTAAACTTAGCATACCAATCCTTGATGGTTGATCTTCCTGGGGCAGTGTCGGGAAACTCGACATCAAGCCGTTATTGTTTCAACTGTATTCTTTCCCTTCAAGAAGCAATATTTTATCAACACGCGAAATTCCTTTTTATCAATTTTTTTCACAGAAACAAAAGTTGCTTCACTCAAAATAATTCACAAACTAATGATGCGACAGCTGTCAAATTTTTACACGCATCTTTTGAGGGTTAGGATTAACTAAAAAAACATATGGATTTAATTCGAGTAGCACCATCTATGTGTTAGGCCTGGGACTTTCGTAGGCCTGGGCCTGCGTAAATTTTCGCTAAGTCAACTAATATACTGAAATATTATATCTGATATCACATGGGTGAAATTATATGCAAATGTGTTTTACCAAGTAAGGTAACAAAAAGAAAGGGTTGATTTCAACAATTTATTTAACAATTCTAAAAGTATAAAAAGTAATTCTTTTACATATACAATAATTTTCTACATTATTGAATTTTGTTATCAAGTTATGAAAGTTAAAATGTAATTGTTTTATAGAATATTAAGTATATTTAAGTATATAAGCCAGGTAGGATTTTGTCAAGCTATTAAATAAAATTATCTGAAACATTATTAACAGCCTACATAAAAATAAATAAACTGATATATAACTTGATATCGTACTGTTATTGTTGTTAATAATTCCGATTTACCCTTATATTAACATAAAAATAATTACAATTAAGTATCATATAATTATTTATACAGTTAATTTAAAACATAAACAGCCACAGAAAAGTATTAATACATTATTATGTATACCTGTATTGTAAATTATTGGACTACCTTTAAATGTGTAATACTTTTCAGTTTTAGATAAATCCCAGATGCCCATTAACTAACTAATAAAATTACTTATTGTCTACTTTAAAATTGATATTACATTAACACCCCGGTATATATGTCTTTTCTCTGATATCACTCAATTTTTCTTATTCTCTATTTGTATAATTTTTTTTAATATTAAGGTTATAATATTTATATAAAATACAATGAATGTTGTTTATCAATAATGTTGTTTGGCACTATGAAAATAAACAATTTATACCCGTTTCTATTAGTTTCCCCGATTGTCTTATTTTTATATTGATCATGCATATACCCTGTAATAAACTAAGTAAAAGTAGAGAATGAAACTTGAAGTCATTCCTGTAACGGTCGTCTATTCAAATGTTATATAATTGGTTTTATTGCTACTTAATCAATTAACAGTCGTTTAGCCGAGGTGTGGAAAATATCAAACGATTAATTATGATGTAAATGCTAAGCAGATGCATCAAATTCTGCTTTTCCTTGAAAAGTACAACCACTGTTTTGTACTATTTGTCTTGCTGCCCATATACCACATTTTACACAAGTTTCCAGTTCTTTTCCCTGAATATATTGCGATAAAAAGCCTCCTGAAAAAGTATAATTTTCTTTCAAAAAACACTTAATTCACATTAAATATATACACAAATAATATTGTTGGATGAACAATCTATCCACTAGGCAAACTGGGTTTGCTATGATTTCTATTATACAACTACTATATAATAGAGAAATCATTTATTGATTATTAACAGTATCAATTATATAAAGAAATATACTATATTTCTATATATACTGATACATAGAAAATCACTTTGGTAACGGGCCTATTTTACGAATACGGATCTAATCTAATTGTTATTCTAAAATCTATATCTATATCAGACTAGTGGTAGTATAAATATTTTTCTGCAAATAAAGTGTCTCAAAAGCAAACTTATAGTGCATTGATGAAACATTATATATTTCTTTATAATATCAACTATAGTTTCAACTTGGCGAATTCTTAGGACCTCTATGGGAATATCTATGCACTTGCGTGCTTACGACTTGAAACGTTTAGATCGTCATAAATAGATTAATTAACAATCTCCTCGTTTCCTGTATAGTTTCGTTCGAAAATCCCTCCATAGCGACGGACTTTCCTAGAGTTAGGCTACCGATTGACAACCGTCCTTTGTGTTCGATACGCCCATATGCAAAACCAATATAAATTTTATTTTGAGATACTTTATCTGTCACTGTCATATTATGCTTAACTGATTGGCGAATCTAATGTGATATTAATACTTTATTGTTCATACCTGCAAAAGCATCGCCAGCGCCATTTGTATCAATTAATTGGTCTGGTGGTACTTCTTGAATTTGAAATTCGGTAATCACACCGTCCTTAACTAAAATAACAGGATCTACGCCTTGAGTCAAAACGACAATTCTAGTACGTTTTTCATTTTGTTTTGGTAATTGACTTAGTTTCAAAGCTATTTCCTTCATATCTTTTGTGCCAAAGTTTTGTTCTTGAGAAAACATTTCTGCTTCCTAAAACATAATGTATTCAGTAAAATATCTAGAAAAGATGCAATCATTAAGAAGCTATTTTTGGGTAAAATTTGAATCAAGTATAGTATTTAGTTTAAATTCACATTAAACGACAAATATTAAATATGAATTTATGATATTCGATAATAAAAATATTGATTATTAGAAACAAAAAAGAAACAATTTCCTCAGGAATCTCTAAGGAGACACTGTGATTGCTCATTACCGTGGAGTAACAAAATATCATTTTATTTTATACATGATGCGCGTTATCCAATACAATGAGTGCCTTGGTCGCATTATAAAAAGTATCAGTTTACTTAACTGAACTTTTTTTCGGATGCAGTCTCTTTTTAGCTATTTCTTCAGTGGGCTTGCTAGTCTTCTCAATATCCACATCCTCACTTATCATATCAAATCAAACTTTCATTGTCAGTGATCAACAAAAGATCATTTTGATGACTACTAAAACCTTGAAATACTTAATGTCTATTTTATAATACATTCTAAATATAAAGGTAGCTTACTCAGTCAAAAGTTATTACATTTTCAAAATAGAATTTCAGAAGATTATTTTCGTCATATTTTATTTCCGAAAAGGGAGAAACGCAATGCAGGCTCATTGAAAATTGTGTGGTGTTTATGGTGATGAGTACTTAAATGAACGCGGATGTTAGAATTGTGTGTTTGTTTTTTCCTTAAATTTCGTTGTTCAAGCAATGATCAAGCCCACTTTCACCGGTCAATCTTTGAAAATTCATCGATTACATTTTTTGAACTATTTATAAAAGAACGGATATTAAAAGCCGATACTTGAGTATCGCATGAATTGACAGTGAAACATTGAATGAACCGAGTCTCCATTTTTGAACCGCTGCTTATGATTACAGGCGATTAAAAGTAAATCATGTACGATAATAATGATCGAAAAAAAATCGTTGATGATCATCACAAGTTAGGAGAGACGTTACTATCGCCATAATGAATAAATTAAATAATTCGTGTGTGAAATAAAAGTCGATTCTCTTTTTTGTTACCCATATGTGCAACTTCTTAATAATACTCTAATCTCTCTATATAAAAATCAATTAAAAAATGCTTGCACAAAATTAAAATATATAATTATATAAATAAACCTTTATATATATAAAACCCTTTTCAAATATAACACAATGATTTTTTAGGCAAGGTTGTTACCATAAAATTGTTTATTTTGTGGTTGTTACATTATCAGTTGTTAAGGTTATTTAAATTTAACCATTGACGTAAGAATACCAAATTCTCTCAGCATATTCGAAAAAAAATGTGATGATTTTTCTATTCAATCACTAATATTGGCAACGTTATATATAAAAAATGTTGTAAATATTTTAAACATTTTTAAAGATTGACAGACTTTAAAATAAACATAAAAATGAAATCAGAAAACCTATTATTCATAACATGAAAAGTATACACTTCCATACATAAATACAACGCTTGTTATCTGTGAAAAGAAATGACTAAAAATATATGTTATGAATACTGAATTAGTTGGCCTTTGATACATGAAAAACATATATTAGCGAACAATAAAAAATATTGTTATTACAAAATAAATTTACGTCTGATTAGTATAAATAAATTTTATAGAATGCTACCGCATAGGGTAATATTACAAAATAGAAATATTATGATTTAATATTTTAGTCAAAAATAATTAACTTTTTTTCTTACCTGTTCATTGCCAAAAAGAACATCAACATATGGTAAAACTTGCATCAAAGGTTCCTTGTATAACTGAGAAATAAAGGCCGCACTAAGATTTAAGGTAAAAGGTCTGTTATGACTTAAAGCTGTTTTAGCAACCTCTATTATTGAGGGTGGGCTAACAGTTAAAAAAAATCCCTGCAATCAAAATTATTGTAACTAATAAGATTCTGTTTTGAAAATAATTAAACAATTATAATTATAAATTATCACAAGATAAGTTTGGAAAAAAATATAACATTCTTTAATGAAACAAAAATATTTATATTCAACAAATAAAGTAGATTATTTTAATATGTACATTATGATAAATAATAACGGATTTATTTTAGAACCGGAATATCTTATCAGTTCTTACAAATAAAGATAAAATGTTTCATATATGGCGATTTTTAATTTAGTACTCACAGAAATGTAATAAAATTTAGCAGTATCAATTAACTTTTTATTTGCACTTTCTTTGATATGGTCAATTGTAAAACAATTTGCTGCTCCTAAGCTGGCACATAATGATCTATGATGGTCCACAATTAGAACTGCACATGTACCAGTGGTCTCATTTTCATGATACTGATATCTGAAAAATATAAATGGCTGTTTAAATTAAGCTATTAATCAGTTGCTATTCTAATGAATCATTAATTTATTTTCCCGGTATGTACATTTAAAAAACAATTTTAATCAATTAATAATCATTTACTTCAATTATATATACAGTTTTAAATAATTAATACCTTGCATTAACACCATCTGAAGTAGCTTTATCATACAGTATATCCGCAAATTTGTCTCTACCTACTGCACCGAAAAATGTTGTAACTTTGGGCTTATTAATTAGCCACTGGCAAACTCTTAATGCATTTTGCACACTACCTAAAATTAGGAAACATTTTTATAAATTTATGATATTTGGTTATAAAAAATATTAAGTTACCTCCAGCAATATATTCTGCATTAAAATTGTCTACCAATTCAGTATAGAGATCTTTATGTTTTTTTGGATCCGCTAATATAGCGTCATTTTCCTTTAAATCATACTTTGATAGGAATTCCTTACCAACTACTGAAGAAATATCGAGCAACGGATTTCCCATTCCCAAAAGGGTATTTTCACTGTAACATAATTAGGAGCGTTAATTCTACATAGCTTGTATATTTTAATAACAAATATTGGATATCTTTTAGAACTAATTATATATCAAAAAGTGTTTATAAATAATAATAAGATATAATACGTACCATAGAGCTTCTGATCCCATCTTAATATACAAAAAAGGGGTTCTTTAAAATAATTTGAAAAAAAATGTGGCTATTATAGGTTATGTAATCTCAATGTTTACTGTAGCAAATCATTTAAGCGACTGTCGAAATTAACTGTTGAAATTGTTCAAATGGGTTATCTTTTGGAAATGTTAATCTATTGTTTATTGTTTTGTAAAATTATAATATTGAATTATAAAATTATATTGGGAATTATTATTTTGAAGCGTAATTTATATAAAAAATAATTTGTTTATGAATAGAAATAGATATAACAATTTTATAATTTTCTATCATATTTTTTACATTATGTTTATATGTACAACAACAAGATATAACAGATCCGATATGGTCTAGTGGCTAGGATACCTGGCTTTCACCCAGGAGGCTCGGGTTCGATTCCCGGTATCGGAAAACTTTTTTAAATATTAAAACCATTGTTCATATTACAAATTACATTAATTTTACTGACTTGAATAAACTGACTCACTGATTGAAAAATACTTGTATACATTTCAAAATTAATTTTTATTAGTCTATATTAATAAGACGCATTAACAAGTAATATTATTTTGTAAAAAAACATACATTGAATTTGTATATAATTTCAAATTATTTATATAAATGTATTTACATTATAAATATCCATGAATACATATTTAGTACAAATATTCTGTTAAGATATAATTGGCTAAAATTACACGATTTGAAAATACTATTTTCACAATATTCCTATATTCATGTTTAATGCATATTACGTTTTATTTGGAGAAGGTAGTTGGTGAAGATATCAATATGTTTTAACGAATATGTGATTTAGGGATACAGAAAAAATATCGATATATCGTTGTATCGATATTAAAAAAATATATATCTATATTTTTGATATTTTTGGATAATTTTTCAGAATAAATTAAACTACAATTTTTAACAAACCTTTAAGATTGGTACTTAATTATTAAGGTTTATCAAAAATATTTTTTGCTAATATTTCACTATTTTTTTATTTTTTCTTAAAAATATTTATAAATTTTTTTTTAAAATAGCGCAATAAGCATAAAAAATATCCATATTTTTTTCCTCCGATGTATGGATATATCGATAATTTTAAAAAAAATATCGAATACGCTATATCGATATTTTTTTAAACATCAATATAACGAGATAACGATATTTTTTCGGTGGCCAACACCCCTAATTTGATTACCAGAATCAACATCTCATAAATTAAATTAATATAACTTAAATTATTGACTGAATGGTGAAGGTAATTTTATTGATTCATGATAGAAAATATATTCATCATTGTAATTGAAACGGTTGATTTACATTAACAATTCATTACAATTTTTGTGTTTCTAGTTACACTAAGATTAGTTAAAGAATATCCATATCCATATTTTTTTCCTCCGATGTATGGATATATCGATAATTTTAAAAAAATATCGAATACGCTATATCGATATTTTTTTAAACATCAATATAACGAGATAACGATATTTTTTCGGTGGCCAACACCCCTAATTTGATTACCAGAATCAACATCTCATAAATTAAATTAATATAACTTAAATTATTGACTGAATGGTGAAGGTAATTTTATTGATTCATGATAGAAAATATATTCATCATTGTAATTGAAACGGTTGATTTACATTAACAATTCATTACAATTTTTGTGTTTCTAGTTACACTAAGATTAGTTAAAGAATATGCCCATTCAGATAACATTTGTTGAAACATCAATCAACAAACAACAATCATTGTAAAATACTGAATGTTAAAAATGTTTTAAATGTGAACTAATTTAGTTTAAGTTTATAATTTTAATTCGAGAATATTTAAATTTTTACCCTATAGACTAAATTAATTATACTTGGCGATATGCTATAACACTGGATTATTGTTAATACATTATTAATAACATCAGTTTTGTTCTGCAATTTATTATACTAGTAACAGGTTAATTATGTAACATTATTTTGATTTCATAATAAGATTTTGAAATGGCACTTTTGTTATTTGTTTTTGTTCATGTTCTATTAGGTTGTTGAATAACTTCGCCGAAATTAAAAAAAAACGGATTTATACATTCTTTTATAATATGTTTCTATAGATATTAACAATTTATGGATCCATCAGTATTACAAGATATTTCTTACTCTCACTCGTTTGATGAATATTGGTTTTTATCAGAGTTCTTTAAAGTGTGAGAAACATCAGAAACCAATGAGAATTATGTAAATACTGATTTTTTTTTGGTAACAAAATTATTAACCTTTTCATTTTCAAAAATCTGACGGTAGCACTCCTTAGAGTCTTGTATTGATCTAGGATAATTGTAGTATGCCCAAGACTCATCCACAATATAAATAATCTTTTTAATTCTTTTAAAATAATATTAGAACATATTTACACTTCGTTGTTAAACTTTTTAATTCGTCTTCTTTGCAGCATTTCACTTAGTTATTACAAGACAATCTATTGAGGCCTTTCATTTATTTGACTTACTGGAAATTTTAATTAGATTGAAAATATCTTCAGTTTTATTTCAGTCGCCCTTCCAGACAATGTTACATTTGAATACCTTATCATGTAGATCGAAATAATGAATTCGTTCACTCATCTATGGTTAGGATTTCCTGTTTAAGTGTTTTCAGTGTTTCCTTTTTATGCCAATAAGATCATTGCTGAAGATCGGAGAAGCTTAACAAGCGGTTATAGATGTCAATAGTAATTGGGTGGATTGAAAATCACTTTCATCAAGATAATCTTTTTCAGTAATTCGTTGTCCAAAACCAAGGAATTCAAGAATAATTGGAAAATCTGATATATTTTTTTCAGCGGATGATACCATACCTAGCAGTATAACTCCTTTATTAAAAACATTGAGAACAATTGGGCTGGAAACAATAAAGGAAAAGTCTGAATTAACTGTCGATATGTCTTTTTAAAAATTTATCGCAGCGTTTTTCATGCGACCTGAAAAAGGATATTTGTAAACTTTTGAACGGTAATGTATATAGGTTGTAAGTTATTGTAAAAACAAATTGTAGGTCAGTCGGCAGCGACTAGTAACAATTTATTATACAAAAAATGTTAAATGTAAAATTATTATTCTTTGTAGAGAAATGTTAAAACCTTCAAATTTAACAGTTAGGTTAGGTTGTTTGACAGTTGTTTATATTTACATTTCGCATTGTTACTAATATCATGGATACTGCTGATCAAAATACATGTGTAGCGATCGCTACATATCTTTAGGTCACCACAAACGTTAAGTTATCAAACCAATCCTCTAATGCCTCTAAAGTTGGAAGGAACATATAGAAAAGAAACGCGACGAACATCAAGTTGACGAAAATGTATTGGTTATTTGGCCGAAACTCCTAGCTGTCAACTTACAACAAGCCTATTACATATCAGCAGACACTGAAACCAGTGTGAAGTTATGAAATTCAGATGTGGGGCTGTGCGAATGATTCCAATGTCCAATTGATTCAGAGATTCCAAAACAAGGTGCTGAAGCGTACTGTGAATGCGGCGTGGTATGTACGAGGTTTACGAACTCCATCGGGACCTAGAAATTGATATGGTACAATATCAGATTGCCGTAGATATGGCGATTACCACCAAAGAAGATTCGAGCACCACATCAATACAGAAACGTCTAGACTTTCAAATGTGCATAAAATCATTAGATGTCTCAAACGAAAAAAAAAACTGTTTGAATTGTAATATGTGTGAAATTATCATGGAAAATTAACCTGGAAAATTACCAAATAAAATAAAAGCCTATGCTCCAAAGTCACTGTAAAGTCTAGTAAAGAGCTAAGTAGACCAGTAAAGTCTAAGGTATTTGAAAAACTCCTATTGAAAAAGAAAAAACTGATTACAGAGAGAAAAAATCTAATACTACACATCAGTTTAGGTTTGTTAACAATCATTCGATGATTGACCAAGTACATAGAATAACAGATGTAATTGAAAAAGCCTATGAAGGTAAAAAGGTATATTCAGCTATAGTCTTAGAGGTAGGACAAGTCTTCGACAAGGTATGGCCTTTCGGCCTTGTTCATAAGATACAGAAAATGTTATTTTGTGTGTAAAACACACTGAGCTATTGAAATCTCACATTTCCGCCAGAACAGAATTAGAGCCAAACAAGAGGAAGCCTACTTTACAATAAAAGAAGCTAAAGCAGGCATACCACAAGAAAATGTATTGCGTCCAATTCTTAACCTGCTCTACACATGTGATATATCACATATGGAAAATATCACGATGGCTACATTTGCTGTTGACACTATAATTTTTGTTATCGGACACAATAGCGACAATAAGAAGTCATGCGAAAGTTACAGATACGACAGAAAAGACAATATAAATAATTGAACTCAACCTTGGAAAATAAAACATAACAAGAGTAAATCTGTGCATGTGAAGTTCATATATAATCAGACCGCACAAGCATTAATTACAATAAATAATACTCAGCATAATCACTTCATATAGCAACAACGCTAAGTATCTCGGAATGTCTAAAAAACAAGAGGAAAGTACTGGCAATAAAATGTAGAAAAGTAAATTGGTTAGTTGGAAGAAAATTACAATTATCAGTGCATAATGAATTGTTATTATACAAGCAAGTATTGAAACCTATAAGGATATAATTATGTTGTGCGAAAACGAATATAAATATAAAACAAGTTTTCAAGAAAAAAGTTTTGTATAATGTAACTTCTGTAGGTGCACCAATATAGACAGAATTTACGATTAGAACTGCAAGGAAACATGAGGACATACTTATTTTTTATGTTATTATTGTAGTAATACAACTTTTAGATTACACTAGAACAGAATCAATCATTCAAAAGAATTAAATCATTTGATCTTATGTAGTGTAGGTTTATTTACTAGAAAAAGGAGTGTTAATATATAAACATTATTACATTAGACATTAAGATGGCCGATGGGTCCTTCTAGATATACATCTAGATTTAAGTTACTGTAAAAACAATATGGGGTAGTCGGCAAGGACTAGTAACAATGTAATAAATAAATAAAAGAAACTGATATTTGTATTTTATATACAACATTAATTAAAATAATACATTTCTGTATACTAAAACATATTAAAATATATGCAAACTATCTCAAGAACTAACAGTAACTAATATTCTTTCAATAATCAACATATTATTGATTTTATTTGAGTATTATGTTTAAATTACTAGATTACTGAACATTATAACAAAGTCATAAACATTTTCAGAACTGTAACTTCAGAGTATCAAATATAAGTATACTTTTTATTAATTTCTTTACTTTTATGTTATGAATATAAATGTGGATAATGACTGTAGTAATTCATGTTTCTATATTAAAACAGAGAATATATGAATAAAACAATTTTGAAATTGGTATTTGATTGATTTGCTTGCAATTTATAAATGTTTATTAAAGGAATGTATTTATAATTATTAAATGGACTATTGATTTTTCAAAACTTAGAGAGACAGAAAACAGAGTAACGGATTACAACAGGCAAGTGACAATATAAATAATTAGACACAAGCTTGGAAAATAAAAATTAACGAAAGTAAATCTGTGCATGTGCAGTTCACCTACAATCAGACCGTACAAACACCAATAACATTAAATAATACTATCATTCCATACAGCAACAACGGTAAATATCTCGGAATGAATCGTGATGCAAAACTTCGCTGGATGGAACATATATAGAAGAAAAGAAAAGAACTGGAATTGAAATATAGGAAAATGTACTGGCTAATCATAATTATCAGTACATAATAAATTGTTATTATATAAGCAAATACTGAAACCTATAAGGACATATGGAGTTCAATTATGGGGATGTTTTTCAAAGAGTAAC